>NC_090024.1:241771070-242086070 GCF_037176765.1 Anolis sagrei | reverse complement strand
ACACAGTTTGGCACTACTTAAACCACCATGGCTCAATGTTATTTGGGTTTATAGCATTATGAGATCTTTAGACCTCTCTATCAAAAGGCTTCTAGTGCTTTGCCAAGCTACAACTCCCAGGATTCCATAGCCTTGAGCAATGGGACAGTATCAAATTACATTGATTTACAGTGTAGATGTGCCCCAGGTAGCCAAATTCTGGTTGCTTTCTGGCCATTGACTCTTACCCGAAGCTGGCGGAGTATTTCCATGTGCCACTGAGCACGAAGTCTGCATTTTGGATGCTCAGCTTCAGACCTGTGCCTTCCACGAAGCCAGCAGTGAAGTGGTTGACCTGAAGTTCCTTGATCTGGATCCTAAAAGAAAATTGGAAGCATAGTCAAATGTCTCTTTCACACTGCAGACTTACGATATTTAGATTCATTAATTCAGCTCCTGTATCTGTGCATTTCGTGTGAATTGCCTTAGTGCAGTGCCATAGACACAACACCCCCAGGTCCAATGTCAGGATGTGTTGCTAGAACTTTTGCCATGATTTGGAATTAGATCAAAGCCGTGCTTGATCTGTAGCGATGCTTTATTCTGGTCCTCAGTGCAGCCCTGTGGCTGATGAAGGGAATGCAAGCTATAGTTTAACTTCATTATGTTTTCTATATGCACCGTTTGAGCATCTCTCATCTGAAATGGCTGGAACTAGAAGTATTTTAGAACTTTCTTTATTATAGACTAGCTTGGGGACCCGGCGCTGCCCGGGTTATTAGAGAAAGCGGGTAATGGCGGTTCTGTATGCCAAGTTTGGTCTTTATTGGTCATTGGATGACGGTTGCATTGTTTTCAGGAAGTGAGTGAAGGTACTTGAAGGTACTATATCCTCCAAACAGCAGCAGGATATAGAGTGGGTCATGGGGGCTCTGTGTGCCAAGTTTGGTCTTTATCAATCATTGGATGATGGTGGCAGTGGTTTCAGTAAGTGAGTGAAGGTACTGCAAGTCCCATAATCCATGATCCACTCTCTTCCAAACTGAAACAGGATGTAGATAGGGTCATGGGGGCTCTGTGTGCTAAGTTTGGTCTTAATCAGTCATTGGTATAGGGTCGCAGTGGTTCCAGTAAGTGAGTGAAGGTACTGTAAGTCCCATCATCCATGATCCACCCTCTTCCAAACTGAAACAGGATATAGATAGGATCATGGGGGCTCTGTGTGCTAAGTTTGGTCTTAATCAGTCATTGGTATAGGGTCGCAGTGGTTCCAGTAAGTGAGTGAAGGTACTGCAAGTCCCATCATCCATGATCCACCCACTTCCAAACTGAAACAGGATGTAGATAGGGTAATGGGGGCTCTGTGTGCTAAGTTTGGTCTTGATTGGTCATTGGATGAGGGTCGCAGTGGTTTCAGTAAGTGAGTAAAGATACTGCAAGTCCCATAATCCATGATCCACCCACTTCCAAACTGAAACAGGATGTAGATAGGGTAATGGGGGCTCTGTGTGCTAAGTTTGGTCTTGATTGGTCATTGGATGAGGGTCGCAGTGGTTTCAGTAAGTGAGTAAAGATACTGCAAGTCCCATAATCCATTATTCACCCTCTTCCAAACTGAAACAGGATGTCGATAGGGTTATGGGGGCTCTGTGTGCTAAGTTTGGTCTTAATCAGTCATTGGTATAGGGTCGCAGTGGTTCCAGTAAGTGAGTGAAGATACTGCAAGTCCCATCATCCATGGTCCATCCCACTTAGAACTGCACCAGGATGTAGTGTGGGCCATGAGTACTCTGTGTGCCAAGTTTGGGCCTGGTCTGTGATTTGTAGGGGCTACAATGTTCTGTGGGAAGTGAATCGGGTGAAGGTACTGCAAATCCCATAATTAGTGGCTCATCCTGCCCTGAACTGCACCAGGTTTTAAAGTGGGCCATTGGGCCTCTGTGTGCCAAGTGGTGTGGGCCACAGTGCTCTAAGGTAGGGAGTTCAAGTACTGCAAGTCCCATCATCCATGGTCCATCCTCACTCAAACTGCACCAGGATGTTGAGTGGGTCTTGCGGGGGGGGGGGGGGGTCTGTGTGCCAGGTTTGGTCTTGTTCTGTAATTGTCATTATATATATAGATTTGCATAGATATCACGTGACATGCTATTGGAATGCTTTTTAAATGGAAGTGTTGGAGCTCAGCCTGTGATTGTGTTTCAGGATCAGGGTGCTTTGGATGTGGGAAGTGATGCCAATGAGTTTCAAGATGGCAATGGTTTGGTCAATGATACTGATGCAGAGAAGGACCAGGAGACCCCTGTGCAAAGTGTAGTTTCCCATGAGAATGTCCCTGAAGGGTGTGGGGATGATTTTGTACTCCCTGAATTGTTACCAGAGTGTTCCCAGGATTTGGGGCTTGAAAACAACTGGGCACCTGGCCCAGCTGCAAAACTTAATGAGCAAATAGATAGGCGTAAGCAAATTAGTCAAAACAGACAGGCCGAACAGTGCCTTCAGCGTTCTGCCAGGCTCCGACAGAAAAAGATAAGGGGATCTCAAGTAAAGCAAAACCAATTCCCGAGTGCGTGGAATAGCTTAACGAAGGTATAAAAGTTTCAAGTATGGAAAATATAGTCAGATGAAGCATCGTTGGAATAAAGTGTAGTTCTCGTCCTTGTTTTATGGAAGCCTTGCTTGGAAGATTCTCATCCAAATATTTCTTGTTTCATGGTTTGGATTCTTGGATTGTATGAATGCCTACTCATGCCTTGGATTAATGTTTCTTATTTTCCTGAATTATATTTAGAGAAGTGTGGGCTTTGTTTTTATGGACTTTGCTGAACTTTACCCTGGACTATTTTTTGCTCTTGCTTATCTTCTTACCTAATTGGATTTACCTATTTCTTTAAAGTGCTTTTTAATTGCTGCTTTTTAATTATCTTCAATAAAAGGATTTATTGTCGAAGGCTTTCGTGGCCGGAATCACTGGGTTGTTGTAGGTTTTTCCGGGCTATAAGGCCATGTTCTAGAGGCATTTTTCTCCTGATGTTTCGCCTGCATCTATGGCAAGCATCCTCAGAGGTAGTGAGGTCTGTTGGAACTAGGAAAAAAGGGCTTCTATATCTGTGGAATGACCAGGGTGAGATACTCTTGTCTGCTGGAGCTAGGTGTGAATGTTTTAACTGACCACCTTAATTAGCATTTGATGGCTTGGCAGTGCCTGGGGGAATCTTTTGTTGAGAGGTGATTAGATGTGCCTGATTGTTTACTCTCTGTTGTTTTGCGGAAACCATGGAGGAAACCATGAAAATCAACAAAATCTGGCTACCAGTATTTAAAAACTCTAAAATTACAACAGCAAAACAACAGAGAGTAAACAATCAGGCACATCTAATCACCTCTCAACAAAAGATTCCCCCAGGCACTGCCAAGCCATCAAATGCTAATTAAGGTGGTCAGTTGAAACATTCACACCTAGCTCCAGCAGACAAGAGTCCTTTGTCTCACCCTGATCATTCCACAGATATAGAAACCCTTTTTTCCTAGTTCCAACAGACCTCACTACCTCTAAGGATGCTTGCCAGAGATGCAGGCGAAACGTCAGGAGAAAAATGCCTCTAGAACATGGCCATATAGCCCGGAAAAACCTACAACAACCCAATAAAAGAACTGTTTCCCAATCAACGGTGTGGTGTTTACAGTCAGAGAGCGTTTCCTATCCTGGAGAGCAACACAAAGTTATTTTGAGTCTCCTTTGTGGAGAGAGAAGTTTTTCCCCTGACATTACGTCCAGTCGTGTCTGACTCTGGAGGTTGCTGCTCATCTCCATTTCTAAGCCAAAGAGCCAGCATTGTCTGTAGACATCTCCAAAGTCATGTGGCCAGCATGACTGCATGGAGCGCCATTACCTTCCTGCTGGAGTGGTACCTATTGATCTACTCACATTTGCATGTTTTCGAACTGCTAGGTTGGCAGAAGCTGGGGCTACCAGAGGGAGCTCACCCCACTCCCCAGATTTGAACCTGCGACCTTTCAGTCAGCAAGTTCAGCAGCTCAGCGCTTTAACCCTCTGCGCTACTCGGTGCTCAGTGGAGAAAGAAAGCTGGGCATAAATAAACACAAAATAATAACAATAACAATGAGAAATCTCAATGCTGGGACCTAAGTCTAAGCACAACATTCATTGATGTCTCATACACAACTTATACACATTGCCTGGCTGTCATTTGATACAATTTTGTGAATGGAATACGTGTAGTGGACGTTGAACCATTAGAAGGCAAAGGTGTTGTTATTCTGGGAGTTGTAGTTCGCTGAAGCGACAGTCTTCTTTGGCAGAGAAGGCTAAAGACCTTGCAAAACTACAACTCCCAGGATTCCATAGCATTGAGGCAGGGAGGTTAAAGTGGCATTAATTTGGATTCATTCCACTGCATAGATCCAAAGGAGAGTCACACTGTCTCTTACTCTGACACGGAATAATGGACATTCCCGACCATTGGGACTCGGTAGGAGCCATCGATGTCTTGGATTTTCTCATTCTTCAGCTTTGACATCAACATTTGCAGCCCAAATTCCTTTCCTGCAAAGAAGGAGCAAAATGTGGCATCACTTGGAAGTTCTGGGGTCATAGGATGAACATGTCAATAGAAAATTATATATATATATAGGTTTCCCTGACATTAAGTCCAGTCATGTCCAACTCTGGAGGGTGGTGCTCATATCCATTTCTAAGCCAAAGAACCGGCATTGCCCATAGACGCCTCCAAGGTCATGAAGCCGGCATGACTGCATGGAGCTACTTTGGCACTTGCACATGCTTCTGCATCTATTTCTATATCAGACATGGGCAAACTTTGGCCCTCCAGGTGTTTTGGACTTCAACTCCCACAACTGCTGTGACTCAATAGTATGGAAACCTTGGATTTGTAGTTTTATAGGGTCTTTACTACAGAAGACTAAGGTTAAGGTAAAGGTTTCCCCCTGAGATTTAGTCCAGTCGTGTCCAACTCTGGAGAATGGTGCTCATATCCATTTCTAAGCCGAAGAGCCAGCGTTGTCCGTAGACACCTCCAAGGTTATGAGACCAGCATGACTGCATGGAGCACTGTTACATTCCCACAGAAGTTGTACCTATTGATCTACTCACACTTGCATGTTTTCAAACTGCTAGGTTGGCAGAAGCTGGAGCTAACAGCAGGAGCTCACCCCACTCCCTGGATTCGAACTGCCAACCCTTCGGTCAGCAAGTTCGGCAGCTCTGCGGTTTAGCCCGCTGGGCCACCAGGGGGTCCATATACATATACTGCTAGGTTGGCAGAAGCTGGGGCTAACAGCAGGAGCTTACCAAACTCCTTGGATTTGAACAGCCAACCCTTCAGTCAGCAAGTTCAACAGCTCAGTGGTTTAACCCACTGGGCCACCAGGGGGCCCATATATATATACTGCTAGGTTGGTAGAAACTGGGGCTAACAGCAGGAGCTCACCACACTCCTCGGATTTAAACCGCCAACTCTTCGGTCAGCAAGTTAAACAGCTCAGTGGTTTAACCCACTGGGCCACCAGGGGGCCCATATACATATACTGCTAGGTTGGCAGAAGCTGGGGCTAACAGCAGGAGCTCACCCCACTCCTCGGATTCGAACCGCCAACCTTTGGTCAGCAAGTTCAGCAGCTCAGTGGTTTAACCTGCTGGACCACCAGGGGGCCCATATACATACACACACAGATACACACACACAAATATGTATATATGCATGTGTGTCTATTTATATGTATGTTTGTTTGGACCACAAAGGCTCCTACATGGCTGGATGGATCTGGACCAAACTTGCAATATGTATCCATCATGAGATAACAAAAAATACTGGGTTTGTGGGGGAATGATAAAGGATGCTGGGAATTGTAGTCCAGCCACATACAGAGATACAGCCCAAGAAACTTCTACACTGCCATATAGTCCAGATTATCAAAGCGGATAATCCACATGATCTGCTCTGAATTGGTTTAAATGAGTATAGAGTGCTAGATAATATGATAAAGGATGTTGGGAGTTGTGGTCCAGCCACATACAGAGGCACAGCCAAGGAACCTTCTACACTGCCACATAATCCAGATTATCAAAGCGGATAATCTACATTGTCTGCTTTGAATTGGTTTATATAAGTCTAGACTGCCAGATAATATTATAAAGGATGCTGGGAGTTGTGGTCCAGCCACATACAGAGACACAGCCCAGGAACCTTCTATACTGCCATATAATCCAGATTATCAAAGCGGATAATCCACATTGTCCACTTTGAACTGGATTATATGAGTCTACACTGCCAGATAATATGATAAAGAATGCTGGGAGTTGTGGTCCACATACAGAGACCCAGCTCAGGAACCTTCTACACTGCCATATAATCCAGATTATCAAAGTGGATAATCCACATTGTCTGCTTTGAATAGGTTTATATGAGTCTAGACTGCCAGGATGCTGGGAGTTGTGGTCCAACTACATACAGAGATACAGCCCAGGAACCTTCTACACTGCCATATAATCCAGATTATCAAAGCGGATAGTTCATATTGTCTGCTTTGAATTGGTTTATATGAGTCTACACTGCCAGATAATCCATTTCAAAGCAGACAATCTGGATTGTATATATGCAGTGCAGAAGATCTGGGGATGATGGGAGTTTCTGTCCATCAGTTATACAATGGACAGCAACACCCATGCAGGAAAAGCACCACCAAAGCCCACCCAACAGATGGCCATCCAGCCATAATAATAATAATAATAATAATAATAATAATAAGGGCCCCAGTCAGATCTGGGGATGATGGGAGTTGCTCTGTCCATTCGTTATATGATGGGCAGCAACTCCCATGTAGGAAAAGCACGACCAAAGCCCACCCAACAGATGGCCATCCAGCCATAATAATAATAATAGAAATAATAATAATAATAATAATAATAATAATAATAATAATAGATTGATTATATGAGTATGCATTTTCTATTGGGATTAGTGCTAAAACTGCAAAGCGAACAATGAGTTGATTTGCAAAAAATAGCCTTGCAAAATGCAAAACCAAAATGCAACGTCGGGGAGAGAGATATGATGATTATGCTAGTAAAAAATAATAAGTGGGTAGTTAAGAGGAGAGTTGGTTCATATATTCCTGTCCAGATCCAGCGACACTGCGTCTGCCGTTTGATTAAATCACCCTCCAGGCAGCTGCTGTGTCTCCCTGGCAATCCTGCTTTCATCTCTCTCTCTCTTTTTCCCTCTCAAAGGACATTTGTCACACTGAAATCTTATTACCTTCCTCTGTCTGGCAGCCAGATTAGGAAATTGATTCTGAAATGGGAAGATTTTAAGGGACTGTCACTACTTTGGCACTTGCACATGCATCTGTCTGTCTGTTTATGTATCTATATCAGACATGGGCAAACTTGGGCCCTCCAGGTGTTTTGGACTTCAACTCCCACCATTCCTAACAGCCTACCGGCTGTTAGGAATGGTGGGAGTTGAAGTCCAAAACACCTGGAGGGCCCAAAGTTTGCCCATGGCTGATCCAGGCAGGAAAAGCACTATCAAAGCACCTGACAGACAGCCACCCAGCCTCTGCTTCATGATAAGTAGTAGTAGTAGTAGTAGTAGTAGCAATAATAATAATAATAATAATAATAATAATAATAATTGTAAGGGTCCTCTAAAGGCCATCTAGTCCAGCCCCCTTCTGCCTTCATGCAGGACAAGCATCACCAAAGCCCTCCCGACAGACGGCCATACAACATCAATAATAATAATAATAATAATTGTAAGGGTCCTCTAAAGGCCATCTAGTCCAGCTCCCTTCTGCCTTCATGCCATGATAAGCATCACCAAAGCCCTCCCAACAGATGGCCATCCAGCCATAATAATAATAATAATAATAATAATAATAATAATAATAATCACCAAAGCCCTCCCGACAGATGGCCATCCAGCCATAATAATAATCATAATAATAGTAATAATTAATAGAGTTGGAAGAGAACTCTAAAGGCCATCCAGTTCAGCTCCCTTCTGTCTTCATGCAGGGCAAGCACCACCAAAGCCCTCCTGACAGATGGCTATCCAGCCATAATAATAGTAATAATTAATAGAGTTGGAAGGGACCTCTCAAAGCCATCGAGTCCAGCTCCCTTCTGCCTTAACGCAGGAAAAGCACCACCAAAGCAGATGGTCCCAACAGATGGTCATCCAACCTCAATAATAATAATAATAATAATAATAATAATAATAATAATAATAAAAAATAGAGTTGGACCTCTAAAGGCCATCCAGTTCAGCTCCCTTTTGCCTTCATGCAGGACAAGCACCACCAAAGCCAACCTGACAGATGGTCATCCAGCCATAATAATAATAATAATAATAATAATAATAATAATAATAATAATAATAACCAAAGCCCTCTCAACAGATGGCCATCCAGCCATAATAATAATAATAATAATAATAATAATAATAATAATAATAGAATTGGAAGGGACCTCTCAAAGCCATCTAGTCCAGCTCCCTTCTGCCTTCATGCAGAAAAAGCACCACCAAGGCCCTCCCAACAGATGGCCATCCAGCCATACAAATAATCATAACAATAGTAATAATAAATAGAATTGGAAGAGATCTCCCTTCTGCCTTCATAGTAGTAACAATAGATAAAATTGGAAGAGACCTCTAAAGGCCATCCAGTCCAGCCCCCTTCTGCCTTCATGCAGGAAAAGCACCATTAAAGCCCTCCCAACAGATGCCCATCCAGCCATAATAATAATCATAATAACAGGAATAATAAATAGAATTGGAAGGGACCTCTCAAAGCCATTTAGTCCAGCTCACTTCTGCCTTCATGCAGGATGGTCCCAACAGATGCAGATGGTCCCAACAGATGGTCCAAATGGTCATCCAACCTCAATAATAATAATAATAAATAGAGTTGGAAGGGACCTCTAAAGGCCATCCAGTTCACCTCCCTTCTGTCTTCATGCAGGACAAGCACCACCAAAGCCCTCCTGACAGATGGCCATCCAGCCATAATAATAATAATAATAATAATAATAATAATAATAATAATAATAATAGAATTGGAAGGGCCCTCAAAAGACCATCTAGTCCAGTTCCCTTCTGTCTTCTTGCAGGACAAGCATCACCAAAGCCCTCCCAACAGATGGCCATCCAGCCATAATAATAATAATAATAATAATAATAATAATAATAATAATAATAGAATTGGAAGAGACCTCTCAAAGCCATCTAGTCCAGCTCCCTTCTGCCTTCATGCAGGAGAAGCACCACCAAAGTAGATGGTCCCAACAGGTGGTCATCCAACCATACAAATAATCATAACAATAGTAATAATAACTAGAATTGGAAGGGACCTCTCAAGGCCATCTAGTCCAGCTCCCTTCTGCCTTCATGCAGGATAAGCAGCACCAAAGCCCTTCTGACAGATCCCCATCCAGCCATAATAATAATTATAATATTAGTAATAATTAATAGAGTTGGAAGGGATCTCTAAAGGCCATCCAGTCCAGCTCCCTTCTGCCTTCATGCAGGAGAAGCACCACCAAAGTAGATGGTCCCAACAGGTGGTCATCCAACCATACAAATAATCATAACAATAGTAATAATAACTAGAATTGGAAGGGACCTCTCAAGGCCATCTAGTCCAGCTCCCTTCTGCCTTCATGCAGGATAAGCAGCACCAAAGCCCTTCTGACAGATCCCCATCCAGCCATAATAATAATTATAATATTAGTAATAATTAATAGAGTTGGAAGGGATCTCTAAAGGCCATCCAGTCCAGCTCCCTTCTGCCTTCATGCAGGACAAGCACCACCAAAGCCCTCCTAACAAGTGGTCATCCAGCCGTAATAATAATAACAATAGTAATAATTAAGAGAATTGGAAGGAACCTCTCAAGGCCATCCAGTCCAGCTCCCTTCTGCCTTCATGCTGGATAAGAACCACCAAAATCCTCCTGACAGATGGCCATCCAGCCATAATAATAGTCATAATAATAGTAATAATAGATACAATTGGAAGAGACCGCTAAAGGCCATCCAGTCCAGCTCCCTTCTGCCTTCATGCAGAATAAGAGCAACCAAAGCCCTCCCAACAGATGTCCATCCAACCTCAATAATAATAATAATAATAATAATAATAATAATAAATAAGTTGGAAGGGACCTCTCAAGGCCATCTAGTCCAGCTCCCTTCTGCCTTCATGCAGAATATGCACCACCAAAACCCTCCCAACAGATGGCCATCCAACCTCAATAATAATAATAATAATAATAATAATAATAATAATAAATAGAGTTGGTAGGAATCTCTCAAGGCCATCCAGTCCAGCACCCTTCTGCCTTCATGCAGGAAAAGCAACAACAAAGTCCCCCTGACAGATGGCTATCCAGCCATAATAATAGTCATAATAATAATAATAATTAATAGAGTTGGGAGGGACCTCTAAAGGCCATCCAGTCCAGCTCCCTTCTGCCTTCAAGCACCACCAAGACCTTCCCAACAAGTGGTCATTCAACCTCAATAATAATAATAATAATAATAATAATAATAATAATAAATAGAGTTGGACCTCTAAAGGCCATCCAGCCCAGCTCCCTTCTGCCTTCATGCAGGAGAAGCACCACCAAAGCAGATGATCCCAACAGATGGTCCAGATGGTCATCCAACCTCGATAATAATAATAATAATAATAATAATAAAGAGTTGGACCTCTAAAGGCCATCCAGTTCAGCTCCCTTCTGCCTTCATGCAGGACAAACACCACCAAAGCCCTCCCGACAGATGGTCATCCAACCATAATAATAATAATAATAATAATAATAATAATAGAAGAAGAATGGGAAGGGACCTCTCAAGGCCATCCAGTCTAGCCCCCTTCTGCCTTCATGCAGGAAAAGCATGACCAAAGCCACCCCGACAGATGACTATCCAACCTCAGCAACAACATCAACAACAACAATAATTAGAGTTGGAAGAGACCCCAAGAACCATCTGGTGGAGTCTCAACCAATTCAACACAGGTTGTGGCACTAAGCGCCATGGATGGAGCATGGAGATTGTAGTGAGACAGATACATACATACCATATTCGAGACCTTTCTGAGTGACTTGGATTTTGATTCCTCCATCCGACGCTCTGCTTTGTGGTGTGCAAGAAGCCAAAAGAACCAAGGCAAAAATCCAGAACATCTTCCCTGGATACCTGGGTAGCAGATAAGGAAAAGTAACTTGCACACATGGTGCCACTCTAATGTTCTCTGTGCTGCATCTACTCACAAGCAATATTTTTGCACATGCTAGACCAGACATGGGCAACCTTGGGCACTCCCTCCAGGTGTTTTGGACTCCAACTCCCACCATTCCTAACAGCCTCAGGCCCTTTCCTTTTCCCCCTCCGCCGCTTAAGCGGCGGAGGGGGGAAAGGAAAGGGCCTGAGGCTGTTAGGAATGGTGGGAGTTGGAGTCCAAAACACCTAGAGTGCCCAAGTTTGCCTGCTGTAGAATGAATGATGTAATACAGATTCAAACTGCATTATATGGCATCAAATGAATAATATTACCGTTGGTTCCTTTCATCTTTCTGGTCTGATTCAGGAATGGTAATGATTAATGACATGGTAATGACATGGTAATGATTAGCATTTATTGGGAGTTCCATTCACCCAACTATAGAAACCAGCGACCAGGAGTTCCTTTGGCTACAGCCGTGAGAGTCTGGCTACCAAGAGCATGCTTTTCCCCAAGGAAGGGGAAAGAGAGAGTAAAATCCTAAAGGTTTACAGCTAGGCAGGAAGGAAGACATTAGGAACCTGGACAAATGGGTTGTTGTAGGTTTTTTGGACTATATGGCCATGTCCTAGAAGCATTCTCTCCTGACGTTTTGCCTGCATCTATGGCAAGCATCCTCAGAGGTTGTGAGACCAAAACACTTGGAGGGCCAAAGTTTGCCCATGCATGATCTAGTTCTTTTGGGTCCTTTTGGGTCCTGATCCTATCCTCTGAGATGGTTAGCTATTCCTCCCAAATTCCTGCCACCCAGGAGTTGCATTTCCGGAGCGTCTCCAAATTCCTTACCCGACTCTTGCGTGCCAAGGGGACCCAATGCCAATCCTGTCTCTTGTGAGATGCTTGACCAACGCCCAATGTCCTTGCCTTACCCTTCAGGAGACTTTATATCCCTTCCCCCCCTCCCCAAGACTTCCTTATCACGCAATAAGTAAGCCGTCAGCCCGGGCTCCGGGTGGAAAACCCCATTGTTTCCCCATCTCTGGTCTCACAATCAGAGGGCAAGAAGGGAAGTAAAGAAAGGGCATTAATCAGAAATCCGCTAGATAATATTTGCATTGTGCCCGGAGAATCTGTTTACTCTGTTGAGTGAAATCTTACCTTGCAATTGTGTGACTAAGGAAGGTGTGCCGATAGTAGCCGAAGAAGACCATCTTGTTTGAAATGGCAAGCCAAGTTCAGAATAAAGAAACGAAATGTGTTGCATACGTATATACTGATGGCTTCACGGATATACTGATGAGTGGCCAACCAGGAAAGGAATTTATAAGCCAAGTTGTGTTATTAATGAGGGCGGAGGAGAAAGTTAATTCCAAGGAAGAGGCTTAACAATACGAGTGCCAATATCAATATTGCCTTTATGCAGATTGGCGGTGGAACCAAGAACCTGCATACCTTGAAGCTGGCAGATCTGGTCTGATCGACAAGGTCAGGCCTGGCTCAACCTTTGAGGGGAAACCACCAAGGAAGACCAGCTCCTATAGACCCTATGGTAATCCCCGTAGTAACCTACGGATGTGAGAACTGGACCATAGGGAAGGCTGAGCGAAGGAAGATAAGTGTTTTTGAACTGTGGAGTTGGAGGAAACTTCTGAGAGTGCCTTGGACTGCGAGAAGATCCAACCAGTCCATCCTCCAGGAAATAAAGCCTAGCTGCTCACTGGAGGGAAGGATAGTAGAGGCCAAGATGAAGTACTTTGGCCACATCATGAGAAGAAAGGAAAGCTTATTTACATTATTTCTATCCCGCCCATTTCAGCCCGAAGGCTCCTCCTGAGAAAAATGTATAATATCACAAAGGACTACCACCTCGCCCGCCTCATGGGAAACCTGCTACAAAACAGGAGCTTTTTTGTTGAGTTCCAGGGCCAGAGAAGCAGATGGCGGAAACAGAAGAACGGCCTGCCTCAGGGGAGCGCAGGCCTGTAGCGAGGAGGGGGGGGTGTTAGGGGTTTACCCCCCCCCCCCAAATTTTCAGGTTAAAAAAAATAAACCTGGTTTACACATGAGCTTGTTGATCGAAAGTCGCAGGTTCGATTCCGGGGAGCGGCGTGAGCTTCCGCTGTCAGCCCTAGCGTCTGCCAACCTAGCAGTTCGAAAACATGCAAATGTGAGTAGATCGATAGGTACCGCTCCGGCGGGAAGGTAACGGCGCTCCATGCAGTCATGCCGGCCACATAACCTTGGAGGTGTCTATGGACAACGCTGGCTCTTCGGCTTAGAAATGGAGATGAGCACCACACCCCAGAGTCAGACATAACTGGACTTAGTGTCAGGGGACTACCTTTACCTTTACCTTTTATACATGAATTTTAACTGGTTAACCAAATCCCCATGATAAGTCTATGAGACGCAAAAAATTAAGTCCCTCCAGAACTGCAAGCACTATCTCAAGCAAATATTGACAATTTATTCACACTGTCATTACTTGCAGCAATAGCCAATGTAGTGAAGCAACCAAGTTTGGGGGGGGGGGAAGTAAGGAGGCCAGACTTGGTGGAGGTGGTTGACAGGGGCGGAGCTGCAGGCTATTGAAGGCTGCTCTGGCCCCTACTGTGCTCTTTGCTACAGCGTGAGCTAAAAGGCAGGTTTCAACTCCCCCCCCCTGAAATTTTCAAACCCCCCGATGAAAATTTCACCCCCCCCCCAAAAAAAATTTCAACCCTCCCCGAATTTTTTTTTCTGGATGGAGCGTGCTTGCTCCATCCATGTTCAACATCTACACAAATGACCAGCCACTGCCAGAAGGGACGGAGAGTTTCATCTATGCTGATGATCGTGCCATTACTGCTCAAGCAGGGAGCTTTGAGATGGTAGAGCAGAAGCTCTCCGAAGCTCTAGGTGCTCTTACTGCCTATTACAGGGAAAGCCAGCTGATCTCTAATCCATCTAAAACACAGACATGTGCCTTTCACCTTAAGAACAGAGAAGCATCCTGAGCTCTGAGGATTATTACCTGGGAAGGAATCCCACTGGAGCATTGCAACACACCCAAATACCCAGGAGTCACTCTGGACCGTGCTCTGACCTACAAGAAGCACTGCCTGAACATCAAGCAAAAAGTGGGTGCTAGAAACAATATCTTACGAAAGCTGACTGGCACAACCTGGGGATCACAACCAGACACAGTGAAGACATCTGCCCTTGCGCTGTGCTACTCTGCTGCTGAGTATGCATGCCCAGTGTGGAACACATCTCACCATGCTAAAACAGTGGATGTGGCTCTTAGTGAGACATGCTGCATCATCACGGGGTGTCTGCGCCCTAAACCACTGGAGAAATTACACTGCTTAGCCGGTATTGCACCACCTGACATCCGCCGGGAAGTAGCAACCAATAGTGAAAGGATCAAAGCAGAGACATCTCCAGCTCATTGCTTGTTTTGGTATCAGCCAGCACGTCAACAACTAAAATCTAGAGATAGTTTTCTAAGATCTACAGAGACACTCGCTGGAACATCCCAGCAAGCGAGAGTCCAAAAGTGGCAGGCTCAAACCCAGAAACTCAATCAATGGCTGATACCGGATGAGAGATTCCCTCCTGGGCACACAGAAGACTGGGCGACTTGGAAGGCGCTGAACAGACTGCGCTCTGGCACCACGAGATGCAGAACCAACCTTAAGAAATGGGGCCACAAAGTGGAATCCACGACATGCGAGTGTGGAGAAGAGCAAACTACAGACCACCTGCTGCAATGCAACCTTGATCCAATTGTCCAAATGGCTGCAAAGCCTGCAGATACTCCAGAGTTTCCAGCAAAATCTGGGGTATTCCTCAACTTTGCCTAAAGTGGAGCACAGTTAGGTTAAGGGCAGAAAACCTAGGCTGTATCTGAGCTAAGTCTGGGTTTATTTGACCATGCAAATTCACTAGGATTCAATGTATAGAAAAGAAGAGGGACTGAACACTGCTCTCCCTTCCTTGTAGGCTCAGGCTGGATCTACACTGCCATGTAATCCAGTATCTGATCCCAAATTATCTGCTTTGAACAGATTAACTGACATACAATCCAGTTCAAAGCAGATAATCTCGGATCAGAAACTGGGGCCTCAGGCAGAAGCAAATTGCTGCAGCCTCTCCCAGTTTGTTTTCTCTCCCTTGTTAATAATGGGCCATCCAGTCCAACCCCATTCTGCCAAGAAGCAGGAAAATTGCATTCAAAGCACCCCTGACAGATGGCCATCCAGCCTCTGTTTAAAAGCTTCCAAAGAAGGAGCCTCCACCACACTTCAGGGCAGAGAGTTCCACTGCTGAACAGCTTTCACAGTCAGGAAGTTCTTCCTAATGTTCAGATGGGATCTCCTTTCTTGTAGTTTGAAGCCATTGTTCCATTGCGTACCTAGTCTCCAGGGCAGCAGAAAAAAAGCTTTCTCCCTAAATATGTGAGAGCGGCTTAAAGAGTTGACTTCTTCAGGCTAAACATGTCCAGCTTTTTAAGCCGCTCCTCATAGGGCTTGTTCTCCAGACCTTTGATCAGTTTAGTCTCCCTCCCCTGGATACAGTTGGAATAATTGTGTCAAATTCTGGAAGTCATTATAACACTTCAGCCATCATGGCAAGGACCTTCACATAGTGTTACTATGGGATTTAAGAACTTTGGCCCAAAAGCAAGGGGCTGGCTGCTGAAGCTGATGAACAACTCCACTGCATCCTGTCAGATCTGGGCAGCACAACTGAAGGGAGACGTTGACAACCTGGAATGTGTCCACCACTGGAGATATTATACTGTTCAGTCAGTATTGTACCATCTGACATCCGCTGAGAAGTAGCAGCCAATAATGAAAGGACCAAGGTAGTGACATCTCTGGTCTATCCTCTATTTGGATATCAGCCAGCATGCCAATGCAGGAACACCTCAGCAAATGAGAGTCCAAAAGTGGCAGGCTAAAACATGGAACCTCTATCAATGGCTGATACCAGTTGAGAAAGTCCCTACTGGCCACACAGACAACTGGGCGACCTGGAAGGTGCTGAACAGACTGTGCTCTGGCACCACAAGATGCAGAGCCAACCTTAAGAAATGGGGCCACAAAGTGAGTCCACGACATGCGAGTGTGGAGAAGAGCAAACCATAGACCACCTATTACTTTCTCACAGCAACAGCAGAGGCACTCCAAGTGGCCAGCTACTGGTCAAAAGACATTTAGTATAATGCCAAGTTTTTATACTTTGTTTGTGTTTTTAAATACATTACAAAGGTACCTTCGGTTCGCTTCTGACATGATAAATTAGTAATTATGGGATGTTCTAAGGGCAATTAAAAGTGCAATCATTGTGTTAGATAGTTGCACACTATTGTTGTGTATTGCTAAGATAGCCGATCTACTATAGCTCCCAAGTGGAACATGAGACTGGAATGAGCCTTGAAATGATGCAGAAAAGTAAACAAACAATAACCCCACAACCTCTGCAAATGCCTGCCACAGGTGCAGGCGAAACGTCAAGAGAGAATGCTTCTGGAACATGGCCATACAGCCCGAAAAACTTACAGTAACCCAAACAAATAATAATAAGGTTGTTGTAGGTTTTTTCGGGCTATATGGCCATGTTCTAAAGGCATTCTCTCCTGACATTTCGCCTGCATCTATGGCAAGCACCTTCAGAGGTAGTGAGGTCTGAGGATGCTTGCCATAGATGCAGGCGAAACATCAGGAGAGAATGCCTTTAGAACATGGCCATGAAGTCGAGCATGCCCCCCCCCCCAACAAGGGATGGTGACGTATAGTTCTGCAAAGGACAAAGGTACCAGACTGCACAATAGGGGTTAAGTCTTGGTCAATTTGCCAAGGCCTTAACAACAATGAGGACCCCATGAAACTCCGGGAATAGCTAGACCTTGGGGTCTCTGCCTCTCTCGGGAGCTGTAGTTCTCCAAGGACGGGGAGCAAAGTTTGTTTCCAGAGACACCAGGTCCATTTGGACCACTCAAGAACTCCTGCCAGGACCTATGTGCAACACCCTTGCATTTTAGCCATCCCCTATGGACACTCTTTCCCCCCACATGGACAAACCTTATGAAATCTTGCCTTTTATGAACTTTAGATATATGAAATGTGTTTTCTGATTTCTTTGTGTGGCAGAAGCCTTTCCCCTTTTCCTCTGACCTTTGTTTCCCCTATATACACGAAGAAACTCCACCAAAGGGACTACAAAGCCCCAAACATTCCAGGAATTTTTTATCCACAACTTCCTTTTGCATGAACAATAGCCTGGGCAGCTGGTGGCCCTCGGAGGAATTGCCCAGCCCTCAGCTGGCCCCTTTGGCAAAAATCTTAATCATATTTCCTCCTGAAGGACAAAAGGTCCTCGAAAAAACCTTTTGCCTTCGCTCTGATTATTCATTCCACTCAAAGCACAGTGGATCGGGCTGGCTTGGGATTTCCCCTTTGTCTCACCGGCCGCATGGCATGGCATTTCCTTTCTCAGATTCCTTTGTGCTCCCTCATCCCGCCTCCATCTCTCCTGATTGGTTGTCACCACCAGGTAGCAGAGGTCTCCCCATTGGTTCCTACGGACCACTGGAGCCCATCGCCCAATCATGGCAGGTAACAACAGGGAAGCCGGGGCGGGGAGTTTGAACTCTTCAACTTTGAATTTGCTATAAATATGACTGTATTGGTGTATTTCTTTATGCTTAGCTTGGCGAATTATTGCAGCTTTGCATCCGTTTCAGCTGAATCGCATTAAACCTCGATGGCTTTTCTTCAACTGGTGAGGCTTTTCATTGGGAAATCAGGGAAAAATATGGGATGCTTCTCTGTCTCGCCAGGGAAAAAGAACTCTTTGAGGAGTCTAATTGGTCTCTGCCTCCTGGCAAAGACCCCTAAATTTTAGCTCTAGATCAGTCATATAGACCGAAAAAACCTACAACAACCCAGTGATTCCGGCCATGAAAGCCTTCGACAAAATAATAGGTTTTGACCAAGGATCCACCAAGTTCCAGCCTTGATTGCAATCCAGGCAATTTACAGAACTGTCCCAGACAGAAGCAGTTTGTTCCAGGCCTCTGTATGTTATACCAATTTAGACTGAATGAAGACAAAGACAAAGTGTGCATGGATAATATCTCATGCAAACGTGGCAATCCTTATCTGAGGACTGTGGGACCAGCACAGAATGTTGCTTAGGAGGATGTTCTCAAGGTCCAGCACTAGATGTAACCATAATTTCTGGTTGTTTGTCCTTGGTACAGAATATTGAACAAAGGACAGAACTCAACACACAATGCAAGCCATGGGGAGACGCCAGCTATCGTCAAGGTGGAGTGGATCAGGCTGATTCAAACAGATCTGCATGCAGTTGAAACTTGAATTCTTATGCTATACTAGCTGTACCCACCACATGTTGCTGTGCCAACCTTCCCTTCCTCTTTCTCTCCTTCTTTCTTTCTCACCTTCCTTCCCTTTTTTCTTTTCTTCTCTCCTTCCTTCCTTCTCTCCCTCTTCCCTTCCTTCCCTCCCTTTTCTTTCCCTTCCTCTTTCTCCCCT
Source organism: Anolis sagrei (assembly GCF_037176765.1). Classification (NCBI taxonomy): domain Eukaryota; kingdom Metazoa; phylum Chordata; class Lepidosauria; order Squamata; family Anolidae; genus Anolis; species Anolis sagrei. Next base: position 242,067,283 of record NC_090024.1, on the reverse strand, counting down.
TTCTTTCTTCTCTAACTATTCTTGGACTGTAACTCCCAGCAGTCCTCCTGATTGATCTATCTATCTCTCTATCTAATCTATCTAGAGGATTGGTAGGAGTTGCAGTCCAGGAATAGGAAATTGGAAATACACAGGGATTGGGATGCTCTCAAAGAAATCCAAGGAGAAGAAAGCTTGCATTTTGGAAGGAGTATATTCGGATCCTCCTCCTCTCCTAAAGGGCCTGATCTAGGGGATGCTGGGAGCTGTAGTCCAGAAGAGGGTGTGGATATTAAATTGTGTGTTTTGTTTGCCTAGGGAGTTGTTTTTGCACATGCGCTGTAGCATCTTTTTGCTTTTTTGGCTTTTGAAGTCCTTTCCACTGTATTTTTCAGTGTTTTTACGAGTAATGATGGTCACTCTTTGGCCTGATAGGTGTATTGTGTCTAAATTTGGTGTCAATTCATCCAGTGGTTTTTCAGTTATGTTAATCCCACAAACAAACATTACATTTTTATTTATATAGACTAGCCGTCCCCTGCCACGCGTTGCTGTGGCCCACTCTGTTGGTCATGGGGGTTCTGTGTGGGAGGTTTGGCCCAATTCTATCATTGGTGGGGTTCAGAATGCTCTGTGATTGTAGGTGAACTATAAATTCCAGCAACTACAACTCCAAAATGTCAAGATTCTATTTTCCCCAAACTCCACCAGTGTTCACATTTGGGCATATAGAGTATTCGTGTAGAGTTTGGTCCAGATCCATCATTGTTTGAATCCACAGTGATCTTTGGATGTAGGTGAACTACAACTCCAAAACCAAACGACACTACCCACCAAACCCTTCCAAGATTTTCTGTTGGTCATGGGAGAACTGTGTGTCAAGTTTGGTTCAATTCCATCGTTGGTGGGGTTCAGAATGCTCTTTGATTGTAGGTGAACTATAAATCCCAGCAACTACAACTCCCGAATGTCAAGATTCTATTTTCCCCAAACTCCACCAGTGTTCATATTTCGGCATATTGAATATTTGTGCCAAGTTTGGTCCAAATCCATCACTGAGTGCACCATGCTCTCTGGATGTAGGTGAACTACAACTCCAAAACTCAAGGTCAATGCCCACCAAATCCTTCCAGTATTTTCTGTTGGTCATGGGAGTTCTGTGTGCCAAGTTTGGTTCAATTCCATCATTGGTGAGGTTCAGAATGCTCTTTGATTGTACGTGAACTATAAATCCCAGCAACTACAACTCCCAATTGACAAAATTAATTTCTTTCAGTGAAGGACATACATTGGGTGTGTTAGGTGTCTTGTGTCCAAATTTGGTGTCAATTCGTCCAGTGGTTTTTGAGTTCTGTTAATCCCACAAACGAACATTACATTTTTATTTATATAGATATGGAGTTTACAGCTGCAGCTTCTTCAGATTGGTTTACATCATGCATGGGCAAACTTTGGCACTCCAGGTGTTTTGGACTTGAACTCCCACAATTCCTAACAGCCTCAGGCCCTTTCCTTTTCCCCCTCGTAAAGGAAGGGGCCTGAGGCTGTTAGGAATTGTGGGAGTTGAAGTCCAAAACACCTGGAGGGCCAAAGTGTGCCCATGCTTAGTCTATATTAATGGGCATTCTGGGTGTTGATGTTTGACTCTGGCATGTTGGGAAAGTCACACTCTCTCAGCCTCAGACGAAAGCCAGGGCAAACCCCCTCTGAATGAATTATGTCAAGAAAACCCCATTATATGTTGTGAAGTTGACTTGAATTTGTGCAACAACAAAGTCCCCGAAAACAACTTGTAAAGTGCTATCCATTGATGACATTGCAACGATAGGAGTGAGCAATATGAGAAACAGCTCATGATGAATGAAGCAGCACCTTCTGACTTTTGGGTGCAAGAAAAATATGTGGAGGAATTGCCCAGCCTGACCTGCAAAGAGGCTGCTCTTGTTGTTGCGTTGTTGCTGAGTGATTTTTTCCTCTGAGCTCATTCCTTTTCTGCCCGGACATTGGCTGGCAATTGCATGACTCAGAGAGAGAGCAGGCTCGTCCCTCAAGTTTTAACAACTATTTTAGGTGAGCAAATCAAGCCTCCGCATCGCAAGAGATAAGTCATATCAATCTCTTTTTTAAAGCATACACAGACATAGAAGGAAAACAACCAGGAACACCTTTGAAACTAACTGGGAAGAAGATAATACAGGGTTAGTCAAAATGCATAGGCCAATAAGCCATTCAATTGAATGGCTTATTGGCCTATGCATTTTAACTAACCCTGTATATCTTGCATAAGCTTTTATCTGATGATACAGACCACAAAAGCTCATGCTAGGGTGCATCTACACTGAAGAATGAATGCAGTTTGAACACATTTTAACCGCCATGGCCCAATGCAGCGGAATCCTGGGATTTGTAGTCTAATGGGGCACTATTATTTATTTATTTACGACAGTACGTGTGAAAAAGCAGTACGTGTGAAAAAGATCTTGGAGTCCTCGTGGACAACAAGTTAAACATGAGCCAACAATGTGATGTGGCGGCAAAAAAAGCCAATGGGATTTTGGCCTGCATCAATAGGAGCCTAGTGTCTAGATCTAGGGAAGTAATGCTCCCCATGCTCTATTCTGCTTTGGTTAGACCACATCTGCAATATTATGTCCAATTCTGGGCACCACAATTCAAGAGAGATATTGACAAGCTGGAATGTGTCCAGAGGAGGGCGACTAAAATGATCAAGGGTCTGGAGAACAAGCCCTATGAGGAGCGGCTTAAGGAGCTGGGCATGTTTAGCCTGAAGAAGAGAAGGCTGAGAGGAGATAGGATAGCCATGTATAAATATGTGAGAGGAAGCCACAGGGAGGAGGGAGCAAGCTTGTTTTCTGCTTCCCTGGAGACTAGGGCACGAAACAATGGCTTCAAACTACAAGAGAGGAGATTCCATCTGAACATGAGGAAGAACTTCCTGACTGTGAGAGCCGTTCAGCAGTGGAACTCTCTGCCCCGGAGTGTGGTGGAGGCTCCTTCTTTGGAAGCTTTTAAACAGGGGCTGGATGGCCATCTTTCAAGGGTGATTTGAATGCAATATTCCTGCTTCTTGGCAGAATGGGGTTGGACTGGATGGCCCATAAGGTCTCTTCCAACTCTTTGATTCTATGATTCTATGACATTTACATGCCGCCCTTCTCACCCCGAAGGGGATTCAGAGCAGCTTACAAGATATTTATATGTGCTGGTACGGCTGTACTAGGAGCTCCAACTTTATTTGCTTTGTATTAAATGTTTGCAGTCCTAGGTTTCAGGGACTCTGAGGATAGGTGGCTTCCTTTGGTTGCAGTCGTAGGGCAAGTCACCTGTCCATCATCATTAAGTTTTGGTTCTGCCCCTTGCTCAGGGCAATTGGGAAGGGAAGGGAGCCATTTTTAGTTAGCAAGGAAAACTAATGTACAGGACGTGTGCAAGCTTCCCCTGTACAAAAGCTTCAACCCTTAAGACTTTCCGGGGGAAAACAGTCTTAAGAGCATCAAAGGATCTCCAAAGATTTCCAGGAAAGCATCCCCAAAGCTTTGAGGACTTTCTGGGGGAAAACAGTCCTAAGAGTCTCCAAAGATTTCCAGGGCAACAGCCCTAAAGACCAAAGAACTCCAGCTGGAGAACATCTAAGCCTTTACTGGTAGGTCCACTCAGCGTTCAAGAAGCAGTTCAACCCGGTAGCGGAGCCCACATCAGTAAGGGTCAGATTACAGTCAGCCTGGGAGAAGTTAAAAAGGGGACTTTCCTTTAAAGTAAAGAAGAAGTTATTGAAGATAGTTGCCTGTCCTTCGTGGGCAAGATTAGGAAGCCACCAGTTGCTTAAAAGCCTGGAATCATTTGTTTATCTTTACTGAAGACAAGAGTAGTTTCTGTTTGATTGTTCATTAATAAAGGACTTTGTTATACTTCACAAGCCATCTAAAGATCATTTGTGGTGGAAAACCTCTGAGAACTTCTCCTTGGGCCCCCTGGCTTCCCGCTGGGCAAAGGTTGCATGTCCTGTTCTAAAGGAAATTCTTTACAGGCCCAGCGCGCAACAGAACATTATACATACAGTATATTATATTATTAACATAGTACAATATCAGTACTATATATTACTATATTGTACAATACCATTATATTGTAATATTATTAGTAATATTACATATAACATAAAATATATAATTATAATATAATATATAAATAATATAATTATAATAAGTCAGCCATAGCAGAGCACCTGATGAACCAACCTAGACACAGCAGATTATTTGAGAACACAGAAATGCTGGATCACTCCAACAACCACCATGTCAGACTGCACAGAGAAGCCATTGAAATCCACAAGCATGTGGACAATTTCAACAGAAAGGAGGAAACCATGAAAATGAACAAAATCTGGCTACCAGTATTAAAAAAAAGCTCTAAAATTAAAACAGCAAAACAGCAGAGGGAAAACAATCAGGGACATCTAATCACCTCTCAACAAAAGATTGCCCCAGGCACTGCCAGGCATCAAATGCTAATCAATAGGCCTGGGTAACAACGGAAAAATTTGTTTCTAAAATCGATTTGTATTTGGGGGGTTTTTTTGTTTCGATATTTAAAATAATTACAAAATTTTCCTTTTAAAAAGTTCGATATTTACGAAATTTCGTAAATGGTAAAAAATTAACGAATCGATTTCCGAAACAATAACGAATCGATTCGTTAATGGCGGACGCGACCGCGAAATACGCTAAAAAACCTCCAAAACCTTCTGAAGCTTCCCTCTCCCTCTGTTGTTGACTGTTGGTGTGATATTATAATTTTTTTTCACTAATTAAACCATAAAACTGGCCCAGACATGTGAAAATAATAACAAAACGACCTCAAAACAATAACGAAACGAATACAATATCGAAATACGAAGTATTTACAAAACGTTTTTGAAAATTCGTTTTTTTAATAATTGCTCCAGAATGGTTTGTTATTGTTTTGTAATTGAAAAAATTAACGAATTATTAACGAATTACGAATTAACGAAACGAAACCGCCCAGCCCTACTAATCAAGGTGGTCAGTTGAAATATTCACACCTAGCTCCAGCAGAGAAGAGTCCCTTGTCCCACCCTGGTCATTCCACAGATATATAAACCCATTTTCCTAGTTCAACAGACCTCACAACCTCTGAGGATGCTTGCCATAGATGCAGGCAAAATGTCAGGAGAGAATGCCTCTAGACCATGGCCATATAGCCTGAAAAAACCTACAACAACCCATTATAATATTGTATTATTAGAATTATATTGTATTACATTAGAATATTATCAAGCCGGAGATGAAAGGAGAAGCCTTTACCTTTGTTCTGTGTATTTGTGTGTCATTGTTATTCCACCGTATTAAAAGGCACTGAATGTTTGCCTATCTGTGTATGCTGTTATCCATTCTGAGTCCCCTCGGGGAGATAGAGCAAAATATAAATAAAGTGTATTATTATTATTTTCCATGATTGTGCCTATTAAAGAAGCAATTACACTGAATTTTCTTGGTAAGCTGCATCATCAACATCTCTGAGTGTGGTGCTGAGAGGGAAGTTACTTTTTAGGACAGGGGTTCTCAATCTTCTTAATGCCGTGACCCCTTAATAGAGTCCTTCATGTTGTGGTGACCCCCAACCATAATATTGTTTTCGTTGCTACTTCATAACAGTCATTTTACTACTGTTATAAATCATAATGTAAATATCTGATATGCAGGATGCATTTTCATTCACTGGACCAAACTGGGCAGAAATACCCAATACACCCAAATGTGAATGCTAGTGGGATTGGGAGAGGATTGATTTTGTAATTTGGGATTTATAGTTCACTTGTAATCAAAGAGCATTCTGAACTCCACCAGCGATGGATTTGAACCAAACTTGGCTCCCACGACCAATGGAAAACACTGGAAGGGTTTGATGGACATTGACCTTGAGTTTGGCAGTTGTAGTTCACCTATATCCAGAGAGCACTGTGGACTCATGCAATGGTGGATCTGGACCATACTTGGCATGGATACTCAATATGCCCAAATGTGAAGACTGGTGGAGTCTGGGGAAAATAGATCTTGACATTTGGGAGTTGTAGTTGCTTGGATTTATAGTTCATTACAATCAGAGAACATTCTGAACTCCACCAACAATAGAATTGACTCAAACTTCCCACATGGAATCCCCATGACCATCAGAAAATACTGTGTTTTCTTATGGTCTTTGGCGACCCCTCTGACACCCCCTCGCGACCCCCTCAGGGGTCCCGACCCACAGGTTGAGAAACACTGTTCTAGGACTATATGTCCCAAAATTCTGTAGCCAGTGGTGTATTGTGCCTTCATTTTCAAAGAAGCAATGAATGCGCTTCAGATTTGAGTTCTTAGAAAACACCTTTTAAAGTCCAAACTAAAAGTTGGAGTGGATTTGTTGCCTCACTAACCATTTTTCCCAGGCTCCCAATTGCTCTGTTGGCTTTTCCCCTTTGTAAAAAAATCTGTGTAATATCTGTGGGGAAACACCACTGAATATTTTGGGGTGGAGAAATTGCCGTCAGAAAGCAGAAGTGTTTGTCCCGTGCACATGTTCTGTTCTTTCCTGATGACTCAGTAACCGTGCAAAATAAAAACAATAATAAAGCCACAGAGGGGACGTACATCATTCCGGGAGATTCCTTGTCTCTTTCTCCATACGTTGAGCTTTGATTTTTGCAAACCACAAGTGCTCATTTTTGAAAGTTTTTACCAAAGATGGGGATGGTGCAGTTGGTACTTCTGGGTGGATTAAAACTTCCAGCATCCCTAGGAAGAGACGTAACGTGATTTCAACATCTGCAGGAACTGCAGGCTTGGAGCCCGGTGTGTCTAGATCTGTGATGGTGAACCTATGACATGCATGTCAGCACTGACATGCATGGCTATTTTTGATGACACACAGCCACATGCGGCCGCATACAGAGAAGTACACCTTATAAGAGCCAATCTAATTCCATCCTTAAGTTTGTAAAAGGCTCTACAAATTTAACATCTTCATGTTTGAGCATTGTTCACTCCATAACTTGGCATGGAATATACATTTTTCTTATTTAAACTATAAATATTGCAAAATTATGTCGTTTTTTTTCCCCTCGAAGTTGACACCCCACTCAAGTTATGCTCATGTTTTTGGCAAATTTTGACACATCAAGCTCAAAAGGTTGCCCATCACTGGTCTAGATTCTCAAAAGACCAAAAATTAACACAGACAGGTTGGAGGCAAAATCAGAGGGTTTTTTTCTCAATGGCCAGAGAAGATGTCAGTGGAGAAAGTAATCCAAAGCACTGATATACCACAGTTGTGAACACAGAGCATATTTACTACATTTTGACTATTCAAGACTCCCATGCGAGCTCTTATAGAATCATAGAATCATAGAATCAAAGAGTTGGAAGAGACCTCATGGTCCATCCAGTCCAACCCCATTCTGCCAAGAAGCAGGAATATTGCATTCAAAGCACCCCTGACAGATGCCCATCCAGCCTCTCTTTAAAAGCTTCCAAAGAAGGAGCCTCCACCACACTCCGGGGCAGAGAGTTCCACTGCTGAACGGCTCTCACAGGCAGGAAGTTCTTCCTCATGTTCAGATGGAATCTCCTCTCTTGGAGTTTGAAGCCATTGTTCCGCGTCCTAGTCTCCAGGGAAGCAGAAAACAAGCTTGCTCCCTCCTCCCTGTGGCTTCCTCTCACATATTTATACATGGCTATCATATCTCCTCTCGGCCTTCTCTTCTTCGAGCTAAACAGGCCCAGCTCCTTAAGCCGCTCCTCATAGGGCTTGTTCTCCAGACCTTTTATCATTTTAGTCGCTCTCCTCTGGACACATTCCATCTTGTCAATATCTCTCTTGAATTGTGGTGCCCAGAATTGGACACAATATTCCAGATGTGGTCTAACCTAAACAGAATAGAGGGGTAGCATGACTTCCCTAGATCTAGACACTATGCTCCTATTGATGCAGGCCAAAATCCCTTTGGCTTTTTTTGCCGCCACATCACATTGTTGGCTCATGTTTAACTTGTTGTCCACGAGGACTCCAAGATCTTTTTCACACGTACTGCTCTCGAGCCAGGCATCCCCCATTCTGTATCTTTGCATTTCGTTTTTCCTGCCAAAGTAGAGTATCTTGCATTTGTCACTGTTGAACTTCATTTTGTTAGTTTTGGCCCATCTCTCTAATCTGTCAAGATCGTTTTGAATTCTGCTCCTGTCCTCTGGACTATTGGCTATCCCTCCCAATTTGGTGTCGTCTGCAAACTTGATGATCATGCCTTCTTGCCCTTCATCTAAGTCATTAATAAAGATCCTGAACAGGACCGGGCCCAGGATGGAACCCTGCTGATGGCACTCCACTCGTCACTTCTTTCCAGGATGAAGAGGAAGCATTGGGGAGAATCACCCTCTGGGTTCGTCCATTTAACCAATTCCAGATCCACCTCACCGTAGTTTTGCCTAGCCCACATTGGACTAGTTTCCTTGCCAGAAGGTCATGGGGGACTTTGTCGAAGGCCTTACTGAAATCCAGGTACGCTACATCCACGGCATTCCCCGCATCTACCCAGCTTGTAACTCTATCAAAAAAAGAGATCAGATGAGTCTGGCATGACTTGTTTTTGATAAATCCATGTTGACTATTAGCGATGACCGCATTTGTTTCTAAGTGTTTGATTGGTCTGAAAGTGTCCAACTTTGATTCATTCCCCAGTTGGTCAAGATCCTCTCTGGCCTCAACCCCACCAGTATTCAAATATTGGCGTATTGGGTATTTGTGCCAAATTTGGTCCAGTGAATGAAAATACATTCTGCATATCAGATATTTACATTACAATTCATAACAGTATCAAAATTACAATTATGAAGTGGCAACAAAAGTAATGTTATGGTTGGGGGTCAGCACAACATGAGGGACTGTATTAAGGGGTTGCGACATTAGGAAGGTTGAGAAACACTGCCTTAGTGAGTTGGAATATTTGGAAGAGTAACCTTGTGACAACCAAAAACAAAGAACCTATTTGAAGCTGGCAGAACATAAAATTCTGCAGCTGATCTAACTTGGCCATCAGAGCATCAGGAAGGATGGCTATCAATAGCCAACTTTGATATGGTGTATCTGACATTTCCAAGTATGTCCCTATTCATATTGGGGGTGATGGATCTATACTGGAAAGCAATGTTGCCCTGTCCTTGGGCTTACACTCTCTTTTATCAACGATTCAGATGATAATGGAGTAAAAGGAATCCTAATCAAGTTTCAGGATGATACCGAACTGGAAGAGATAGCAAGATAGGAACAGCATTCAAAGGAACTTAGATAAACAACTAGACAATTGGGCTGAAACCAGCCAAATCAATGTCAACACACAACATACACATTTCTCCATTTAGGACAACAAAATCAAAGGCACAGGTAGCAAGAGGGCAACACTTGGCAAAGCAGAAGTTCATAGAATCATAGAATCAAAGAGTTGGAAGAGACCTCATGGGCCATCCAGTCCAACCGCATTCTGCCAAGAAGCAGGAATACTGCATTCAAATCACCCCTGAGAGATGGCCATCCAGCCCCTGTTTAAAAGCTCCCAAAGAAGGAGCCTCCACCACACTCCAGGGCAGAGAGTTCCACTGCTGAACGGCTCTCACAGTCAGGAAGTTCTTCCTCATGTTCAGATGGAATCTCCTCTCTTGTAGTTTGAAGCCATTGCTCCATTGCGTCCTAGTCTCCAGGGAAGCAGAAAACAAGCTTGCTCCCTCCTCCTCCCTGTGGCTTCCTCTCACATATTTATACATGGCTATCATATCTCCTCTCAGCCTTCTCTTCTTCAGGCTAAACATGCCCAGTTCCCTAAGCCGCTCCTCATAGGGCTTGTTCTCCAGACCCTTGATCATTTTAGTCGCCCTCCTCTGGACACATTCCAGCTTGTCAGTATCTCTCTTGAATTGTGGTGCCCAGAATTGGACACAATATTCCAGATGTGGTCTAACCAAAGCAGAATAGAGGGGTAGCATTACTTCCTTAGATCTAGACACTATGCTCCTATTGATGCAGGCCAAAATCCCATTGGCTTTTTTTGCCGCCACATCACATTGTTGGCTCATGTTTAACTTGTTGTCCATGAGGACTCCAAGATCTTTTTCACACGTCCTGCTCTCGAGCCAGGCCGCATCGTCCCCCATTCTGTATCTTTGCATTTTGTTTTTTCTGCCTAAGTGGAGTATCTTGCATTTGTCACTGTTAAACTTCATTTTGTTAGTTTTGGCCCATCATCTCTCTAATCTGTCAAGATCGTTTTGAATCCTGCTCCTGTCCTCTGGAGTATTGTATAAATAAGCCCTAAGGATTATTGTTTGGATCACAGAAACCTGAGTCAGAAGGGATCCCAAAGGTCATCCAGTCCAACCCCATTCTGCCATGCACGATATCTCACTTGACTAGTTTATGACCAATAGGAAAAGGTTCCTAGGTTTGGAAAAATGTGGCAAAATCTTTGACAACGAAAGTGGCCTGTGGAATCAGGATAGCAGGAACAGAAATGAATTATTGGAAGACAAATGCAGGAAAATCCAGTCCCATAGAAAGAATAGAAATAGAAATATCTCTTTGCTGCCAGGTATTTCTATCCCTGATATTGATCCTTTTTTCATTGCAAGACTTTATGGAGTGATTTACAGTGCAATCCTATACACATCGATTTGGAAAAAGGATCCTTCTTGGCTTGGTGGATCATAGTAGGAAATGTAAGGTGCAGATACAATGTAAAATACCACTTTAATGGCATCGAATTGCTGCCTATGTTAGCCACTCTGAGTCCCCCTCCAGGGATTGAGAAGGGCGGGATAAAAATATTGTAAATAAATAAATAAACAATAAGATTTATAACTTAGTGAGGCACCAGCACTCTTTAGCAGGGAAGGCTAAAGTCCTTGTAAAACTCTCAGGAATCCATAGTATCCAGCTGTAGCAATTAAAGTTAACGTCAATACTGCATTGATTCTATGTTGCAGATCAGGCATGGGCAAACTTGAGCCTTCCAGGTGTTTTGGACTTCAACTGGAGGGCCCAAGTTTGCCCATACGTGTTGTATGAGGGTTGAATGAAAAGTAATGCCTCCACCTTCGTTATTCCTCAACAGATGGCAGTACTGGTATGCGGCAGGTACTGGCTTGTTCAGTAGACTCTCCTCTACAGTTCCATTTTGGTGGGAAGCCTTAGCATTGAACAGTTGTGTTGTTAAAGTGCGAAGTATGGAACCCTGCGCAGATGGTTGGTCAATGCGACTTAAGCAACATGTACTCATTGAATTCTTGACAGCAGAAGGTGTCACCCCAAAGGAGATTAATCAGAGAATGCAAGCTGTTTATGGTGATTGTGTTGATGTGAGTACTGTGCGTCGTTGGGTGAGGAAGTTTAAAGATGTTGAGGTGGGAACATCTGACTTGCGTGACAAACAAAGAGTTGGACGTCCTGTGACAGCAACCACCGAGTTTCACAAGCAAAAAGTTGACAGATCGATTCAGGACTATCATCGTATCATTCAGAGAGAAATTTCAAGCATATTCAGCATTTCTGTTCCCAATAATGAAAGAAGATCTGCGGGGATATCATTATTCTTCTGATGAAGATGTTGAGAGAACTGTGAGACTCTGGTTGCGAAAACAGAGTGTTGACTTCTTCTGTGATGGCTTCAGAAAACTTGTTCATCGTTGGCAGAAATGTATCCAATTGTCTGGTGATTATGTGGAAAGGTGAATAGTGGTAGTTAAAGAGCACATCCTAAGGATTATTTCTGTGTTTGATATATTAAAATATTCCCATCCAAACCCAAGTAACAAAGGTGGAGGCATTACTTTTCATTCAACCCTCATAGATGAATCCAAAGTTCAAAACTGTCACTTCTGTTTGAGAGGAAATCCCATTGAATACAGTGCTTACAAAATAAATATACCAAGGATTGCATTGTGGTTTTCATTTATGTCCTGCCTATTATTTTAGGACTGGAGCTGTTTATTGTAAACAGAAGGGAGAACAGGTGGAGGCTTATTAGGAAATCTCTGGATAAAGACTTGGCATCAACTTAGTATGTTGATGGTTCTGGGATATTTAATGCCAGGAGAAGGCTACTCTTTTCATTCACCCTTTTTAATGTGGGAGCTGAATTTTAATGTAGGAAATCCAGGTGTTTTGGACTTCAACTCCCACAATTCCTAACAGCCTCAAGCCCCTTCCTTTTTCCCCTCAGCCGCTCAAGCAACTGGTCTCAAGTAACCCTTTTATAGTGCCAAGGCTTTATGGTTTTCTGTGGGCAAGCAGATGGTGACTACTGGATGGCATTTGTTCTGTATCAGAAACTAGAGCTGATGTGGTCTATCCACTGAAACTGTCTGAATCAGCATCCCAAATAACCATTCGTTCAGTCGTCTCCGACTCTTCTTGACCTCATGGACCAGCCCACGCCAGAGCTCCCTGTCGGCCGGCACCACCCCCAGCTCCTTCAAGGTCAGTCCAGTCACTTCAAGGATGCCATCCATCCATCTTGCCCTTGGTCGGCCCCTCTTCCTTTTGCCTTCCACTTTCCCTAGCATCATTCCCTTCTCTAGGCTTTGCTGTCTCCTCATGATGTGACCAAAGTACTTCAACTTTGTCTCTAGTATCTTTCCCTCCAGTGAGCAGTCGGGCTTTATTTCCTGGAAGATGGACTGGTTGGATCTTCTCGCAGTCCAAGGCACTCTCAGCACTTTCCTCCAACACCACAGCTCAAAAGCATCTCTCTTCCTTCGCTCAGCCTTCCCTAAGGTCCAGCTCTCACATCCGTAGGTGACTACAGGGAATACCATGGCTTTGACTAGGCAATGGATCTTGGTTGCCAGTCTGATGTCTCTACTCTTCACTATTCTATCGAGACTGGACCTTGCTCTCCTCCCGAGAAGAAAGCGTCTTCTGATTTCCTGGCCACAGTCTGTGTCTGCAGTCATCTTTGCGCCTAGAAATACAAAGTCTGTCACGGCCTCCACATTTTCTCCCTCTATTTCCCAGTTGTCAATCATTCTTGTTGCCATAATCTTGGTTTTTTTGATGTTTAGCTGCAACCCAGCTTTTGCGCTTTCTTCTTTCACCTTGATTAGAAGGCTCCTCAGCTCCTCCTCGCTTTCGGCCATCAGAGTGGTGTCATCTGCATATCTGAGGTTGTTAATGTTTCTTCTAGCAATTTTCACCCCAGCTTTGCATTCCTCAAGCCCCGCACATCCTCGCATGATGTATTCTGCATACAAGTTAAAAAGGTTGGGTGAGAGGATGCAGCCTTGCCGTACGCCTTTCCCAATCTTGAACCAGTCTCCTGTTCCGTGGTCAGTTCTGACTGTTGCTCCTTGGTCCTTGTACAGATTCCTCAGGAGAGAGGGAAGGAGAGAAAGACCAAATCTAAAGTTGGCCAAAACCGATTCATAACCCTTTTGGTAATAATGTTGGAGAGTGGTCCCTGATCAAAATGGTCCCTGGTCAAGTGGTCTTTGGTGAAAAAAAGGTTGAGAAACACTTGTCTATCTTCTAGCTCCATAAACAGCTCAATTCCAGCTCCATAAACTGCACCTCCAGTTGTTCGAAATTATAAGACAAACTTTCTCCCTCTCTCACCTTCAGATTATACAGGTTTCTCACCAATATTATCTTTTTTTCTTCTTCTTTTACACAATTTTTATTTCATTTTCACACAGGAAGATGTAGAAGGGGAGGATATTGTTATACATATTCTCTAGCATACAAAGAAAAGTTGGCTGCCCTACTTTTATACAAGATCCAAACAATCAAATTTTCTATTGCATCATACCTGGTACTTTGGCATTACCTCATGGTTTCATCTGATACATAAACTTCCCTTGTTATTTTGACCTTGAAATTAGAAAGAATGCAGTCTGGCATCACTTTAACTCAGGCATGGGCAAGTTTGGGCCCTCCAGGTGTTTTGGACTTCAGCTCCCACAATTCCTAACAGCCGGTAGGCTGTTAGGAATTGTGGGAGTTGAAGTCCAAAACACCTGGAGGGCCCAAATTTGGCAATGCCTGCTTTTACTGCTATGGCTTAATGCTTTGAAGTCCTGACATCTATAGCTTGGTAAGATTCCAGCACTCTCTGGCAAGACCTTGTGAAACTACAGCTCCCAGAATGCCATAGCATTGAGCCACAGAAGTTCGAATGCATTCATTCTTCAGCGCAGATGCACCCGTGGTTTGCGCTGCTCAGTTTTTAATAGTGTGAGATATTATAATTTCAAACTGGTTTGGCATGAACGGTGAGCCGCTGCGAGAAAAATGTAGTTCTTGGAAAGTGGCACAGAAGTTCCCAAAACGGATTCCTCCTCATCCCACATCCTCAACACCTGTCTACTATTCATCTGCTATCCAGAAAACCAGCCTTGTATTGTGACAGCATTTTGGGAGATCTTGCGTCCACCACAACCCACAACAATTTACGCAGACTCCTCCTGAGAAGGAAGGAAGGAGTAAAACAAGCGAAGACACGTGCCGTTAATCGCTCCTTTCAACGAGATTTCGAGAGGCATCTTGATGCGCTTAAACATTGAATAGTCATTTCATATTGAATTCCACCCCGTCGTTGTCTAAGCCAGACCTGCCCAGGATGTATAAGTGTGTAAATTGAGAAGGAGAACTCTTGAGTGATAGTTTAATCACACTTCAACGGTGACATATGAATATGTTCTATTTCTATCCTTGCCTTGAGTCTTGATGATGTTGAATATGTCAGATATTACAGAACTATTGGTTCTGTATTATCTATATCTATCTGTTCAGATTTTGGTAAGCTGCCTATGGTTCCAGTTCCAGATAATATGGCCCAGGTTACCTGTCCGAACGTATTCTCCCCTATGAACCATCAAGGACATTAAGATACAATCATAGAATCATAGAATGAAAGAGTTGGAAGAGATCTCGTGGGTATCCAGTCCAACCCCATTCTGCCAAGAAGCAGGAATATTGCATTCAAATCACCCCTGACAGATGGCCATCCAGCCTCTGTTTAAAAGCTTCCAAAGAAGGAGCCTCCACCACACTCCGGGGCAGAGAGTTCCACTGCTGAATGGCTCTCAAAGTCAGGAAGTTCTTCCTCATGTTCAGATGGAATCTCCTCTCTTGTAGTTTGAAGCCATTGTTCCATTCCGTCCTAGTCTCCAAGGAAGCAGAAAACAAGCTTGCTCCCTCCTCCCTGTGGCTTCCTCTCACATATTTATACATGGCTATCATATCTCCTCTCAGCCTTCTCTTCCTCAGGCTAAACATGCCCAGCTCCTTAAGCCGCTCCTCATAGGGCTTGTTCTCCAGACCCTTGATCATTTTAGTCGCCCTCCTCTGGACACATTTCAAATTGTCAATATCTCTCTTGAATTGTGGTGCCCAGAATTGGACACAATATTCCAAGTGTGGTCTAACCAAAGCAGAATAGAGGGGTAGCATGACTTCCCTAGATTTAGACACTGTGCTCCTATTGATGCAGGCCAAAATCCCATTGGCTTTTTTTGCCGCCACATCACATTGTTGGCTCATGTTTAACTTGTTGTCCACGAGGACTCCAAGGTCTTTTTCACACGTACTGCTCTCGAGCCAGGCATTGTCCCCCATTCTGTATCTTTGCATTTCGTTTTTTCTAAGTGGAGTATCTTGCATTTGTCCCTGTTGAACTTCATTTTGGGCACACAGGACTCCCGTGACCAACAGAAGGGTTTGGTGGGCATTACCTTGAGTTTGGCAGTTGTAGTTCACTTACATCCGGAGAGCACTATGGACTCAAACAATGATGGATCTGGACCAAACTTGGCACAAATATTCCATATGCCCAAATATGATCACAGATGGAGTTTGGGGATAATAGACCTTGACATTTGGGAGTTGCAGTTACTGGGATTTATAGTTCACCTACAATCAAAGAGCATTCTGAAACCCACCAATAATAGAATTGGGCCAAACTTCCCACACAGAACCCCCATGACCAACAGAAAATACTTAAGGCCATCCAATCCAACTCCCTTCACCAGGGCAAGAAAACGTAATTAAAGTTCTCCTGACAAAGAGCCATCCAGCCATAGATATAGGTACATAAATATGATTCACACACACACCCAGATATAATATCATAGATTTGAAAGGGACCCCTAAAGAAGGACAATGATATGTTGCATGTTCCAGAGTAGGCAAACCAGACACTCTCCACATCAACACGGACAAAGAAACAGCAAAAATACTGTTCACCCACAAGCAGAAAGACATTACATATATTAGAAATCAACACTTTCTCGTTACTTTATTTTCCAGATCAACAGACTGGGCCATAGCAATGCCTGGCAGGGGACCGTTAGTAATAAATAAGAAGATTCGTTATTCTCCCTACAACTCATTAATCACACATTAAAAGCCTGCTTGAACAAAGAGCCATTTTCCCCTCACTCAGTTCAGTGCCCAAGAGGCATCTGGTTTCAAAACGTTATTCAAGGTGTTGCCAACTCACCTGTCGGAGATGGAGGTAAATCTCCCGATCTCTTGCCCAAACCTTTGGATGAATGGAAGCGTCCCGGAGTCACACCTGTCCAGGTATGATGGGCTTTTTGCCTTCCTGGGGATATGTAACGGTGAAATGTTTCTAATGATCAGGTAGGTGCCCCCAAGCGAAGGCAGGAGACACACCTGGCCTTAGAGTTTGGCCTCTTCTTCACCTGGATCTGGTTCAACCTGAAAGCCTCCTTCTATTCTGGCCTCAATCGCTGGCAGTTATTTCCTCCTCATCTGAGTCACCCCAAATTTGATTCGAGAAGGAGGCGATCCAACTGGGACAACAAAGAGGCAGAAGCTTGTTTTGCACAAGAATGGGAATGGAAACGTTCATAAGACAATGCATAGGTGCTGCAAGGCTTTCCAAGATGTATGTAGTTCTAGTAAATGCTGGAAATGTGAGCACCTGTTGGAGCTCAGCCTGTGATTGGGTTTCAGGATCAGGGTGTTTTGGATGTGGGGAGTGATGTCAATGAGTTTCAAGATGGCAATGGTTTGGTCAATGATATTGATATTCCCCATAGTCACCTATGGATGTGAAAGCTGGACCATAGGGAAGGCTAAGCGAAGGAAGATAGATGCTTTTGAACTGTGGTGTTGGAGGAAAGTTCTGAGAGTGCCTTGGATGGCAAGAAGATCCAACCAGTCCATCCTCCAGGAAATAAATCCCGACTGCTCATTGGAGGGAAGGATACTAGAGACAAAGTTGAAGTACTTTGGCCACATCATGAGGAGACAGCAAAGCCTAGAGAAGACAATGATGCTGGGGAAAATGGAAGGAAAAAGGAAGAGTGGCCAACCAAGGGGAAGATGGATGGATGGCATCCTTGAAGTGACAGGATTGACCTTAAAGGAGCTGGGGGTGGTGACGGCCAACAGGGAGCTCTGGTGTGGGCTGGTCCATGAGGTCACGAAGAGTCAGAAATGACTGAACGATTGAACAACTGATGCAGAGAATGAACAGTAGATCCCTCTTCAAAGGGTAGTTTCCAATGATAATGTCCCTGTAGGGTGTGTGGATAATGTTGTACTCCCTGAATTGCTACCAGAAAGTTCCCAGGATCTGGGGCTTGAAAACAACTCGACACCTGTCCAGCGGAGTTGATGGTGAAGGACCATCGCTTCAATGCTGGTGGTCTTTGCTGGTGATCGCCCTCCATTCATGGACACAGATACTAAAAGACAAGGGAGTTACGGATGGATGGGAATTTCTCAAGAGTGAAATACTCAAGGCGCAATTGCAAACCGTGCCAACAAAGAGAAAAAATAGGACAAGTGCAAAGAAGCCAGAATGGATGTCCAAAGAACTTCTAACTGTGCTAAGACACAAAAGAGACATGCACAAGAAGTGGGAAAAGGGAGAAATCACCAAAGAAGATTTCTCCCTTTTTCAAACAAATAGCCAACACCTGTAGGGTGTTTTCAAACAAATAGCCAACACCTGTAGGGAAAAGGTCCGCAAGGCGAAAGCAAAAAACGAGCTCAGACTTGCCAGGGACATTAAAAACAATAAAAAGGGCTTCTATTCTTATGTCAGTAGAAAAAGGAAAAACAAGGAGGCGATAGGACCTCTTCGAGGAGAAGATGGGGCAATGCTGACAGGGGATAGGGAAAAGGCAGAACTACTTAATGCCTTCTTTGCCTCGGTCTTCTCACAAAAAGAGAGTCCTCAACCTCTGCAAGATGGAGTGGATGAGGGATTGGAGGACATCCAACCCCTAATTGGGAAAGAAGTCGTCCAGGAATACCTGGCCGCTCTTAATGAGTTCAAGTCCCCAGGGCCAGATCAACTACACCCCAGAATATTGAAGGAACTAGCGGAAGTCATTTCGGAACCATTGGCAACCATCTTTGAGAGTTCTTGGAGAACGGGGGAAGTTCCAGCAGATTGGAGGAGGGCCAATGTGGTCCCAATCTTCAAGAAGGGAAAAAAGGATGACCCAAACAACTACCGTCCGGTCAGCCTCACGTCGATACCGGGCAAGATTCTGGAAAAGATTGTTAAGGAAGCGGTCTGCAAACACTTAGAAACAAATGCAGTCATCGCTAATAGTCAACATGGATTTATCAAAAACAAGTCATGCCAGACTAATCTGATCTCTTTCTTCGATAGAGTTACAAGCTGGGTAGATGCCGGGAATGCCGTGGATGTAGCGTACCTGGATTTCAGTAAGGCCTTCGACAAGGTCCCCCATGACCTTCTGGCAAGGAAACTAGTCCAATGTGGGCTAGGCAAAACTACGGTGAGGTGGATCTGTAATTGGTTAAGTGGACGAACACAGAGAGTGCTCACTAATGCTTCCTCTTCATCTTGGAAAGAAGTGACAAGTGGAGTGCCTCAGGGTTCCGTCCTGGGCCCGGTCCTGTTCAACATCTTTATTAATGACTTAGATAAAGGGCTAGAAGGCATGATCATCAAGTCTGCAGACGACACCAAATTGGGAGGGATAGCCAATAGTCCAGAGGACAGGAGCAGGATTCAAAACGATCTTGACAGATTAGAGAGGTGGGCCAAAACTAACAAAATGAAGTTCAACAGTGACAAATGCAAGATACTCCACTTTGGCAGAAAAAATGAAATGCAAAGATACAGAATGGGTGACGCCTGGCTCGAGAGCAGTACGTGTGAAAAAGATCTTGGAGTCCTCGTGGACAACAAGTTAAACATGAGCCAACAATGTGATGTGGCGGCAAAAAAAGCCAATGGGATTTTGGCCTGCATCAATAGGAGCATAGTGTCTAGATCTAAGGAAGTAATGCTACCCCTTTATTCTGCTTTGGTTAGACCACATCTGGAATATTGTGTCCAATTCTGGGCACCACAATTCAAGAGAGATACTGACAAGCTGGAATGTGTCCAGAGGAGGGCGACTAAAATGATCAAGGGTCTGGAGAACAAGCCCTATGAGGAGCGGCTTAGGGAACTGGGCATGTTTAGCCTGAAGAAGAGAAGGCTGAGAGGGGATATGATAGCCATGTATAAATATGTGAGAGGAAGCCACAGGGAGGAGGAGGGAGCAAGCTTCTTTTCTGCTTCCTTGGAGACTAGGACACGGAACAATGGCTTCAAACTACAAGAGAGGAGATTCCATCTGAACATTAGGAAGAACTTCCTGACTGTGAGAGCCGTTCAGCAGTGGAACTCTCTGCCCCGGAGTGTGGTGGAGGCTCCTTCTTTGGAACCTTTTAAACAGAGGCTGGATGGCCATCTGTCAGGGGTGATTTGAATGCAATATTCCTGCTTCTTGGCAGGGGGTTGGACTGGATGGCCCATGAGGTCTCTTCCAACTCTTTGATTCTATGATTCTATGATTCTATGTCTCTTCAAATTCTACAGTACTGCTGGTCACAGCTGACCTCCAGCTGGAGCGCTCAAGAGCCAGGGCTTCCCAGTTCTCAGTGTCTATGCCCGAGTTTTTAAGGTTGGCTTTGAGCCCATCTTTAAATCTCTTTTCCTGTCCACCAACATTCAATTTTCCGTTCTTGAGTTCGGAGTAGAGCAACTGCTTTGGGAGACAACGCTGATGGAATCGTTCCAGGAGTTGCATGTGACGTCTGTAGACAGTCCACGTTTTGCAGGCATAGAGCAGGGTTGGGAGGACAATAGCTTTATAAACAAGCACCTTGGTATCCCTACAGATGTACTTGTCCTCAAACACTCTCTGCTTCATTCGTAAAAAAGCTGTACTTGCAGAGCTCAGGCGGTGTTGTATTTCAGTGTCAGTGTTGACTTTTGTCCTTCTTGCATTGTTGTGCTCAGCGGTAAATGTCTCACTATGAAAATAGAATGGAAGCAACAGACATAGTATGCATGCTGATCCAGTTCATACGACAGTGTTTCCAAATTCTTTACGAGTTGATAGAAGTGGTTCTCCTCCCTTGGGTTTGTCCAGCCCTTGCTTTCAAAATAGAGATTTGCTCGAAATCACTCAAAAGGGCGCCCTCCTTTGTGATTCAAGGAAGCGGAATGAGTTATACAAACCAGTATTGTTTTAAAATAATACCACTAAGAGAAATATTAGAAAAATAAAACAGCTGTATCTGCTGCATCATGTAGACTGGAATTTGCTAAACATTTTAGACACGTTTTGGGGCCAGCTGGGTGCCAAATGGCCACCTCCAACGATTGAAGGAAACTCCAAAGGCCGTTGTAATGTATTTAAAAACATAAACAAAGTTTAAAAACTTGGCATTCTACTAAATGTTACACTCCCCCTGAAGGCGCAGGTTCGCAACTTGGGATTTGAGGTCAAACCCGGAACTCCCTGCCTTCAAGCCGATCTGACCTGCAGCAGGGAGTTCCTCAGTTCGCCATTGCCCCACTTGGGCCAACCTGCATGAACATGGCCATAGCAGCAGCTGCAACTCAGAAGCCTTCTTATTACTTCGCTTTCTTCCCCCTCCTAACATTGTAACTAATCCCCCCAATAAAAAGTATCAATTAATTGTAACCTTTTCCCTCTCCATAGTGTTACTTTGTGTCCTTTCATTGCCTCTAACGTCTCTCTACATAAACCTTTCTTCTCCCAGGCTGCGGATGGCTGCCGGCCCGCCTGGGATGTGATTTTTGCACCCCGGGAGGCCGAACCTGCGTTCCCTTAAACCACGGATACGGAAACCCATTTTCCGTATCCGGAAATCATTGGATCGCTTCGAAAATGGTGTCATTCTTCTCCTGGCAGAATTCTAAGACTAATGGCTATCTCGGTTTTGCTCCGCTAATCTCTCTACCCCGGGAATAACTTTTTTTGCCTCTCAAACCTCGACCCGGAGCCCAGATGTTTCTCTGAAGATACTGCCTCGTTGCCACCATTTTGTGGATGCCCAGGGAGCCTGCTGATCTTGGGAAACTTTCGCGGTCACCCCATAGAATCCCCAAGATGTCGGCGGGCCACCTTGGTCCCTGGTGAGGAGGGATCTGTAGTTCTCTCCGTGGATCTTGATCTTCCACGCTGGCAAACGGCTCCTAAGAACTCCATGGACTCTGGGACACCTTTTCCAACTTGCCTTCCCTGAATTTTACAACTTTTATCAACTTTCTTTAACTTTTAAGAACTTTTGAAAACTTTCTAGAACTTTTCTCCCAAACCCCATGGACTCCCCATCATGACTTGGGGACTATATGATTTCACAATATTGGACTCTCTATGGACTTTGGTGGGTGGGATGGGTCTATATGAATTTCCTTTTCCCCCATTTCTCCCTTGTGCATGCCTTATGAATCCCCTATGTGTGTGTTTGTATATAAAAATGTGGAAAGCCATTCTTTCGTGACCCCAGCAAGACACAAGCATTGGGAAATTATTTCCTATTTCCTGAGGCAAATTCCTATTGACTTAAGGATTCCAACAAGGACTTATTGCATGATAATACCAATGGTGCATCTTGGGTCTCAGAGCATATCCGCCCAGGAAGGCACCCCGTGGTGAACTGATCACTTGTCAACAATGGGACATCCTGCCTTCAGGAAAGATCAGGATGTCCCATTCGTCTCTCTCATTGTCATTTCCCCTTGGACTGAAACCCACACCAATAGCATCAATAAATCCCATATCTGAGAAGAAGGATATCAGGGCTTGGCAGCCGTGTCAGCCATTTTTGCATATTTCAACCTTTCAGGCCAATACAAAGCCAGCTTGAGGAATATCCGGATTATCGCCGGCCATCAGGACACACATTGAGTCATTTTAATCCACTCATCTTTTCTCTTGGTTCATTGTTTTTCCCTTGGACCGCCTCCTCCGCTCTCATTGGTCCAGAGCCCGAAGCGGCGCTAGCTCTCTGATTGGCTGAGGTGCCGCTAAACTGGCTGCGCCTCCCCTCCAGCTGACGATGACAACCAATCAGAAAGATGCCGGCAAGGGGGCAGGAAATTTGAACTTTGACAGCTCTGTTTTCTCTATAAAAATGTACTGCAATGTATTGAATGTATGCCTCTCCTGACGAACTATCGCGGTTTGACATCCGTACCAGCTGGACGCAATAAATACAACTCGGTGGCTTTTCTTCAACTTTGGTGAGATTTATTGGGATAAATCAGGGAAAATCCTTTTTCGGTTGCTCTCTTTTTGCTCACCAGAGTACTGGACTCTCGTTGGTGGGTCTGTGAGCTCCCCTCTCCTGGGCGGGAGCCTCCAAATTCCAGCTCGATATCAGATTCATCGCTAAGCCTGGAAGCCCAGGTCTTGGCAGTGGCCAGGGGAGCTTTTGCACAGTTAAAACTTGTGTGCCAGCTGTGCCCATACCTTGGGAAGTCTGACTTGGCCATGGTGGTCCACACTCTGGTAATATCCCATATGGACTACTGCAATGCGCTCTATGTGGGGTTGCCTTTGAAGATTATTTGGAAGCTTCAAATGGTCCAACAGGCGGTAGCCAGGTTGCTAACAGGAGAGGTGCTCAGGGAGCACACAACTCCTCTTTCGCGCCAGCTCCACTGGCTGCCACTTTGCTTCCGGGCACAATTCAAAGTGCTGGCTTTAGCCTATAAAGCCCTAAACGGTTTCGGTCCAACTTACCTATCCGAACGTATCTCTCCTTATGAACCATCTAGGACATTAAGATCTTCTGGAGAGGCCCTGCTCTCGGTCCCACCTTCCTCTCCGGTGGGGACGAGAGACAGGGCCTTCTCAGCCGTGGCGCCTTGACTGTGGAATGCCCTACCTAGAGATATAACATCGGCTGCCTCCCTCCTGACTTTTCGAAGAAAGGTGAAAACTTGGTTTTTTGAGCAGGCCTTCCCAAATATGGCATAATTATAGTTGATGCAATTGGATAATGACTTGACATGGAGATGCTCATGATAACGTTTTAATGGCTTTGTACGGTTTTTATATTTTTATATTGTATGCTAATGTTTTTAACAGTATTTCATGATTGTTTTATTTGTTATGATTGTTGAGGCATCAAATTGCTGCCAATTGTGAACTGCTCCGAGTTGCCTCTGGGCTGAGAGGGGCGGTATATAAATATGGTAAATAATAAATAAATAATAAATAATAGTAATAAATAATAAACAATAATAAATAGTAAATAAATGAATGTCCTTTGACCAGTAGCTGGCCACTTGCAGTGCCTCTGGTGTTGTTATAAGGAGGTCTTCCATTGTGCAAAGTGGCAGGGCTCAGGTTGCATTGTCATAGGTGGTCTGTGGTTTGCTCTTCTCCGCACACCACATTTTGTGGCCCCATTTCTTAAGGTTCCATGTGCCCGAGGGCGGGGGGGGGGGGGAGTCTCTCATCTGGTATCAACCATGGTTCTGGGTTTTAGCCTGCCACTTTTGGACTCTCGCTTGCTGAGGTGTTCCTGTGAGTATCTCTGTAGGTCTTTAAAAACCTGGATGTTCCGCTGTGCATTCATTTAGGCAGATCTTTGTACTTTGTACTTTCATTGGCCCTCCCACCTGTAATCCTGTTACTGTAAATGCCTAAGGATGTTACCCTCCTAGCTATGACCTTAACTAAATTGAAGCACATCCTGCACTTTCCCTGGTCTCTGTCTAGGAACAATTGCACATTTCCTGATCCTTCCACACTCAGCACTTAAATCTTTCAGCAGCTGAGCGGGGAAAGGAAATAGCCTGAGGCTGTTAGGAATGGTGGGAGTTGGAGTCCAAAACCTGGAGGACCCAAGTTTGCCCATGCCTGGGTTGAACTATCTGGATGTTTTTTAAAAGTTTGGAGCGGATTAGTTGCCCCAGCTTCTGGTGTATGAGAAGCCTCTGCCAACCCAACGGCCAAAGTGCTTGCAACTATTGGGCAACCAAAGGGACAAGAAAGGGTGTGTGTGCCTGGCATGCCCATGGGCTGATGCTGCCACAAATGTATTGTTGGTCTGCCCCTTTCGCAACCTTGCGGCCTCTGACGCCATCGAAAACTAATTGCAGCACGTTCACCCTGAGAAGGAATTTCCCAGCTACTTCCTCAAGTTATGCTTGACCCTCCAGGGATTGCAAAAAAGGCCCGTGCCTCCAGGTAAACAGAACAGCAGGTGCCAAGGTGGCATCATAATTGTGCCATTCATTCATTGTCCTACAATCCCAAAGGTCATAGAAGAGACAGCTCTACCATGTCTTAACACTAGATGGCAGCAGACATACATAGTGTTTACTTAAATTTCCAAACTTTGGTCCTGTAGCTGTTTTTGGATTGGGTTGCTGTACATTTTTCTGGCTGAATGGTCATGTTCCAGCAGCATTCTCTTCTGAAGTTTGTTGACAGTGAGGCAAGTGCAGTGTACATATGTCCAGGAATGTCCAGAGTGGGAGAAAGAACTCTGGTCTGTTTAAAGCAAGTGTGACTGTTGCCATTAGCAAACTTGAATTGCATTGAGTAGCCTTGCAGCTGCAAAGTTGTGCCGTCGCACCTAGGGGCTATAACTCTTAGTGAAAGAGGCATGGACGTGGCATCTTTCCCCAGGGGATTGCTTCTTGCCCTCCTATAGGAAACTGGAACTCCTAAAGACCAAAACACAACAGATAACTCGAAATGGTATTTATTGTTCACAATGAGTTATCTTTCTCAGGCATAAGCTTGATGTTTCAACAGGGATAAAGGAAATATACTTTACAATCTCTGAAGTCCAAGGAGTTTGCAGCTGAGAAGCTTTTCCTGTTTCCTCTTTCCTCAATGGCAGGGAATAAACACAGCCCCAGTCCAATGACCTATGTTGAAGGGACAAGACCTTCTTCTGGTGCCAAAAGAACCGGTTTGAAGGCGCTTGGGTCTCTTCAATGATGTCCAAGACGATCTGGACATAAAGCATGAGTCCCAAGGGTAAAAAACCTTAGAATTGGTGCTGAGAGGTAATTTAAGCAGGGGCTTTTAGAGCCAAGTCTCTTACTCACGTCCATCCAATAGAAACTCTGATGGCAGAATGAAAAAAGGGAAGCACTCCCCTCCTCCAGGAAGAGGTGGAGCCAAACAATTGAGCTTGAGAAAGCAATTCAGCTGGTGCAAACAACACTGATTGACAGCTATAAATAACCAATCAATCCAACTACACATAAGCAGGGTAAAAAGGGCAGGATTAAGCATGATACAACAGTTTAAATCTTGCAACTAACAGTTCTACACATAGGTGGCGCCACTCACGCCGTCACAAAAGTCAATCAGTGAGAGTATCTGCCTAGAGCAGTGGTTCTCAAGCTGGGGTCCCCAGATGTTTTTAGGACTTCAACTCCCAGAAATCATAACAGCGGGTAAATTGGATGGGATTTCTGGGAGTTGTAGGCCAAAAACTTCTGGGGACCATAGGTTGAGAACCACTGGCATAGAGGTAGCCTGGCCTCTGTTGCCTGGAGGCATCCTCTATTTTGAAGGTGTGAACCGCCCTGAGTCCCCTTCAGGATTGAGAATGCTTCGAGAAAGGAAGACTTGGGCTCCGTCCACACAGCTGTATAAAATCCACATTGGGCTGGATTATATGGCAGTGCGGACTCAGATAATTCAGTTCAAAGTAGATATTGTGGATTATATGCCTTGATATTCTGGGCTATCTGGCTGTGTGGAAGGGCCCTGAGAGAAGGGGACATGAGAACCATGTTTAAATACCGTATATGAAAGGGTGTCTGTCCCATTGAGGACAGACAGGTCCTATATTCCAACATTTGATCTCAGGTTTTCTGTTTGATGGGGTTACACTCCCCCTGAAGACACAGGTCCGCAGCTTGGGGGTCCTCCTGGATTCAGCGCTGACGCTTGATGCCCAGGTGTCGGTGGTGACCGGGAGGGCCTTTGCACAGTTAAAACTTGTGCACCAGCTGAAACCATAGTCTGATTTGACCATGGTGGTCCATGCCTTAGTTACCTCAAGATTAGACTACTGCAATGCACTCAACATAGGGCTGCCCTTGAAGACGGTTCAGACACTACAGCTGGTGCAAAGATCGGCGGCCAGATTGTTAACTGGAACAAGTTACAGAGAGCGATCAACCCTCCTGTTTAAACATCTCCAATGGCTGCTGATAAGTTTCCGGTCCCAATACAAGGTGCAGGTTATCACCTATAAAGCTCTAAATGGTTCAGGACCTGCCTATCTGCGTAACCACTTCCTCCCTTATGAGCCCAAGCGGTCCTTAAGAACCTCTGGGGATGCTCTTCTCTCACTCCCGCCCCCATCTCAGGCATGGCTGGTGGGGACGAGAGAGAGGGCCTTCTCGGTGGTGGCCCCCCATCTCTGGAACTTCCTACCCAGGGATATTAGGCTGGCACTCTCCCTATCCACATTCCGCAAGGAATTAACGACATGGATGTTACGTCGTGCGTTCAACTGACGACTCCTATGACAAATGGGATTTTGTCCTGCATCAATAGGAGCATAGTGTCTAGATCTAGGGAAGTCATGCTCCCCATGCTCTATTCTGCTTTGGTTAGACCACATCTGGAATATTGTGTCCAATTCTGGGCACCACAATTCAAGAGAGATATTGACAAGCTGGAATGTGTCCAGAGGAGGGTGACTAAAATGATTAAGGGCTTGGAGAACAAAACCTATGAGGAGCGGCTTAAGGAGCTGGGCATGTTTAGCCTGAAGAAGAGAAGGCTGAGAGGAGATATGATAGCCATGTATAAATATGTGACAGGAAGCCACAGGGAGGAGGAGGGAGCAAGCTTGTTTTCTGGCTCCCTGGAGACTAGGATGCGGAACAATGGCTCCAAACTACAAGAGAGGAGATTCCATCTGAACACGAGGAAGAACTTCCTGACTGTGAGAGCCGTTCAGCAGTTGAACTCTCTGCCCCGGAGTGTGGTGGAGGCTCCTTCTTTGGAAGCTTTTAAACAGGGGCTGGATGGCCATCTGTCAGGGGTGATTTGAATGCAATATTCCTGCTTCTTAGCAGAATGGGGTTGGACTGGATGGCCCATGAGGTCTCTTCCAACTCTTTGATTCTATGATTCTTCTATCTGGCAGTGCAGAGTCATACAATCCAGTTTAAAGCAGAAAACCTGGGATTGGATCCTGGAAGGTCCCAGGGACACAATGGAGCCATGGATCCAAATTGCAGGAAAAGAGATTCCACTGAAACATCGGGAAGAACTTCTTGATGGCAAGCACTTCTGGCTGGGAGTCAGGCAGGGACTTCTTCTCTGAAGGCTGGATGGACATCTGTTGGGAGGGATTGGATTGTGTCTTTCATGCATAAGGGGTTGGACTGGATGACCTTTGAGAGTCCCTTCCAACTCCATGATTCTATGATCCTAATCATCCTCACCTGGAAAGAGGGGAGAGTGTTTTGATGCTGGAGGCTCTCTGGGAAATGGCACCAGAGACACAACCATCTGGAGTTCCACTCCCAGGCTGATGAAAAGAGAAGCCAGGAAATGCAGTCCAGGCCGGTCACTCCCCCCCCCCCCCAGGTGCCAGGTGCTTTGGCTCTTGCCCCTCGGATGTCAACAACACAGCCTGGGAGGATCAAAGGGCGTTGGGTGCAATAGAGAGGGAGTCTCACCCAGATCAGCCTTGGTTCGATAGCCATGAAACAGACATCAAAGGGGGAGCCATGGGACAGGCTTCGCTTGGTGTCTTACACAAGTGTCAGCTTGAGACAATAGCTCTCTCGGATCTGTTGGTGATTTGGATCATAACGAAATAGAAGGCAAGCTGAGGAAATCTGCAGGTGGGACCAAATAGGGAGGGAGAGCTAACACCCCAGAGGACAGGGTCAGGACCCAAAATGACATTCAGAGATTACTTATTTATTTATTTATTTGCATTATTTCTACTGCGCCCATATCAGCCTGAAGGCGACTCAGAGCAGCAACTTACTTACTTTAGGAGATCGCTCATTGTCCGAGTAGGATTGTCTTCCAAGATCGGTGTGCTAGCAATGGGTCTGTAGGTGACTGTGGAGCCCTCTTCTTGACCTGCATGTTCTCCTGCAGTGAGGGCATCGGTTTCCAGGTGGAAGACGGTCCCAGTCAGGGTTGGCTTGACGCGCCTTCCTCTTGGCACGTTTCTCTCTATCACCCTCCATTCGTGCCTCTTCAAATTCTATAGCACTGCTGGTCACAGCTGACCTCCAGCTGGAGCGCTCAAGGGCCAGGGCTTCCCAGTTCTCCGTGTCTATGCCAGAGTTTTTAAGGTTGGCTTTGAGCCCATCTTTAAATCTCTTTTCCAGGCTTTCATGGCTGGAATCACTGGGTTGCTGAAGGTTTTTCGGGTTGTATGGCCATGTTCTAGAAGCATTCTCTCCTGACGTTTCGCCTGCATCTGTGGCAAGCATCCTGAGAGGTTCAACCTTTGAAGATGCTTGCCACAGATACAGGCTAAACGTCAGGAGAGAATGCTTCTAGAACATGGCCATACAACTGGGGGAAAAAAAACTATAACAACCCAGTTATAGTTTAGCAAAGTTTTAGCCTTCTTTGCCAATGAATGTGTGTGCCTTGTCAAACTACAACTCCTTTAATTCCACAGCACTGAGCCATGGAAGTCAAAGTGGAGTCAAACTGCATTCTTGTCAGGGAAACTGCCTGATGGGTCTTCATAAGCCTGGTAAACAAGAGTTCTGTGATTGTAATATATAGAAACTCCACTAGAGGGCAGCATTGTTTCATATTAGGAAACCTGTAATCCAGGTATATAAGAATATCAGAAGATGAGACTTCCTTGGGCCCCTTCTACACTGCCCTATAAAATCCAGAATTTCGGCTTTGAACTGGATTATATGGTAATGTAGAAAGGGCCTAGGACAGGGGTGTCTGTCCAACGTTTTGGCTTCCCTGATCCGCAATGGAAGAAGCTCCTTCTTTGGAGGCTTTTAAGCAGAGGCTGGATGGCCATCTGTCGGGGTGCTTTGAACGCGATTTTCCTGTTTCTTGACAGAATGGGGTTGGACTGGATGGCCCATGAGGTCTCTTCCAACTCTTTGATTCTATGATCCTATGATTATAAGAAGAGTTCTCTTGGCCCACACATTAAATTCATCAAGCAGGTCTTCTGGCCAAACTGTTTGCAATTATAATGTGAATTACAGATCATAGAATCATAGAATCATAGAATCAAAGAGTTGGAAGAGACCTCATGGGCCATCCAGTCCAACCCCATTCTGCCAAGAAGCAGGAATATTGCATTCAAATCACCCCTGACAAATGGCCATCCAGCCTCTGCTTAAAAGCTTCCAAAGAAGGAGCCTCCACCACACTCCGGGGCAGAGAGTTCCACTGCTGAACGGCTCTCACAGTCAGGAAGTTCTTCCTCATGTTCAGGTGGAATCTCCTCTCTTGTAGTTTGAAGCCATTGTTCCGCGTCCTAGTCTCCAAGGAAGCAGTAAACAAGCTTGCTCCCTCCTCCCTGTGGCTTCCTCTCACATATGTATACATGGCTATCATATCTCCTCTCAGCCTTCTCTTCTTCAGGCTAAACATGCCCAGTTCCCTAAGCCGCTCCTCATAGGGCTTGTTCTCCAGACCCTTGATCATTTTAGTCGCCCTCCTCTGGACACATTCCAGCTTGTCAATATCTCTCTTGAATTGTGGTGCCCAGAATTGGACACAATATTCCAGGTGTGGTCTAACCAAAGCAGAATAGAGGGGTAGCATTACTTCCTTAGATCTAGACACTATGCTCCTATTGATGCAGGCCAAAATCCCATTGGCTTTTTTTGCCGCCACATCACATTCCTGGCTCATGTTTAACTTGTTGTCCACAAGGACTCCAAGATCTTTTTCACACGTCCTGCTCTCGAGCCAGGCATTGTCCCCCATTCTGTATCTTTGCATTTCGTTTTTTCTGCCAAAGTGGAGTATCTTGCATTTGTCACTGTTGAACTTCATTTTGTTAGTTTTGGCCCATCTCTCTAATCTGTCAAGATCGTTTTGAATTCTGCTCCTGTCCTCTGGCATATTGGCTATCCCTCCCAATTTGGTGTCGTCTGCAAACTTGATGATCATGCCTTCTAGCCCTTCATCTAAGTCGTTAATAAAGTACTCAGATAGTACTCTGATTGTTGCATTTTGTTGACTACAAAGTTCCCATTCGAACACCGCATAATGATGTTACCAGAAAAAAAATCACAAGAAAATCTTTGATGTAAGTTTACAATTTTGTTTTGGATTGCATTCATAGGCTTCCTGGGTCCCATTAATTCCCTTGATCCTGGCAATAATAATAAGTGGAAATGATGATGATGATGATGATGATGCCTGGAATCACACTGGCTTTTTTGGCTGCCGTGTTACATTGCCGACTCATATTCAGCATGTGGTCTACCAAGACTCCTAGATCCCTTTCACAAGACCTGTTTTCAAGTCAGTTCACCTCACCCTATAGTTGTGCACGAGTGTAGTACCTTACATTCCTCCCAGTTGAAATTCATTTTTATAGTTTGGACCAATCATCTCTCTAACCCAGTGTTTCTCAACCTGAGGGTCGGGACCCCTGAGGGGTCGGGAGGGGGTGTCAGAGGGGTCACTGAAGACCATCAGAAAACAGTATTTTCTGTTGGTCATGGGGGTTCTGTGTTGAAAGTTTGGCCCAGTTCTATTGTTGGTGGGGTTTAGAACGCTCTGATTGTAGGTGAACTACAACTCCCAAATGTCAAAGTCTATTTCCCCCAAACTCCACCAGTTTTCACATTTGGACATGTTAAGTATTCATGCCAAGTTTGGTCCAGATCCATCATGGTTTGAGTCCAAAGTGCTCTCTGGATGTAGGTGAACTACAGCTCCCAAACTCAAAGTCAATGGCCACCAAACCCTTTCAGTATTTTCTGTTGGCCATGGGAGTTCTGTGTTCTGTTTGGTTCAATTCCATTGTCGGTGGAGTTCAGAATGCTCTTGATTGTAGGTGAACTATAAATCTTAGAAACTACAACTCCCAAATTACAAAATCAATCCCCTCCCAAGCCCGTCAATATTCAAATGTGGGCGTATTGGGTATTTGTGCCAAATTTGGTCCAGTGAATGAAAATACATCCTGCATTTCAGATATTTACATGATGTTTCATAACATTAGCAAAATGACAGTTATGAAGTAGCAACGAAAATAATTTTATGGTTGGGGGTCACCACAACCCGAGGAACTGTATTAAGGGGTCACGGAATTGGAAAGGTTGAGAACCACTGCTCTAACCTGTTGAGGTCATTTGGATTCTGATCCTGTCCTTTGCAGTATTGGCTCTCCCTCCTAATTTGGTCCCATCTGCAGACTTGATAAGCACATCCTCTAAACTTTCATCCAAGATGTTGAACAGAACTGGGCCCAGAACCGAACCCTCTTTATGGCACTCTACTGATCACTTCTTTCCAGGATGAAGATCAACCATTGCTGAGAAGCAATCTTTGGGTTTGGTTGCTTAACCAATTACAGATCTAGCAAATAGTAGTTGGCAACAGTCTTAGACAGCAATGGCTCCCAAAGTGACCCATTTAAGGTGGAATCCGGTGTCAAACAGGGATGTGTTATGGCCCCAACTCTATTGTCCATCTTCATCGCTATGATACTTCACCTTGTTGATGGGAAGCTTCCCACCGGAGTGGAAATCATCTATCGGACAGATGGCAAGCTATTCAACCTCAGCAGACTGAAAGCCAAAACCAAGGTTACAACAACATCTGTTATGGAATTCCAGTATGCTGATGACAACGTCGTCTGTGCACATTCAGAAGAAGACCTACAAGCCACTCTAAACACCTTCGCAGAAGCATACGAGAAGCTCAGCCTGTCATTGAACATTGTGAAAACCAAAGTGCTGTTCCAGCAGTCATCGGCCAATCCCTCTCCAATGCCAGAGATACAGCTTAATGGTGTAACATTAGAAAATGTTGACCATTTCCGCTCCCTTGGCAGCCACTTCTCCACAAAAGTCAACACTGACACCAAAACACAACACCGCCTGAGCTCTGCGAGTGCAGCATTTTTCCAAATGAAGCACAGAGTGTTTGGGGACATCCATAGGGATACTGCTTCCTTGGAGACTAGGACGCGGAACAATGGCTTCAAACTACAAGAGAGGAGATTCCATCTGAACATGAGGAAGAACTCCCTGACTGTGAGAGCCGTTCAGCAGTGGAACTCTCTGCCCTGGAGTGTGGTGGAAGTTCCTTCTTTGGAGGCTTTTAAACAGAGGCTGGATGGCCATCTGTCAGGGGTGATTTGAATGCAATATTCCTGCTTCTTGGCAGGGGGGTGGACTGGATGGCCCATGAGGTCTCTTCCAACTCTAGGATTCTATGATTCTATGATTCTATGATACCAAGGTGCTTGTTTATAAAGTTATTGTCCTGCCAACCCTGCTATATGCCTGCGAGGCGTGGACTGTCTACAGACGTCACATGCAACTCCTGGAACAATTCCGTCAGTGTTGCCTCTGGAAAATACTGCAAATCTCTTGGGAAAACAAGCAGACAAATTTCAGCGTGTTGGAAGAAGCAAAGACCACCAACATTGAAGTGATGCTCCTCCGCCATCAACTCTGCTGGAATAGCCACGTTGTCTGGATGCCCAACCACCGTCTCCCAACGCAGTTGTTCTATTCCAAACTCAAGAATGGAAAACAGAATGTTGGAGGACAGCGAAAGAGACTGAAAGATGGCCTCAAAGACAACCTTAAAAACTCTGGAGTAGACATTGAGAACTGGGAAGCCCTGGCCCTTGAGCGCTCCAAACGGAGGTCAGCTGTGACCAGCAGTGCTGTAGAATTTGAAGAGGCACGAATGGAGGGCGAAAGAGAGAAACGTGCCAAGCGGAAGGCGTGTCAAGCCAACCCTGACTGAGACCACCTTCCTCCTGGAAACCAATGTCCTCACTGCAGGAGAAGATGCACATCACGAATAGGGCTCCACAGTCACCTATGGACCAACCCTGGAAGATTATCCTACTCGGACAACAAGGGATCACCTAAGTAAGTAAGCCTTGCCTAGCACACAGTGGACTAGTTTGTTTGCATGAAGATCATAGGGCTTTATTGAAATTGAGATATGCAACATCCTTAGAATTCCCTGTATCTACTAAGTTTGTAACTCTATCAAAACATGGCTTGTTTTTGAGAAACCCATGTTGACTTTTTGTGCCCATAGCACTCCTGGTGTGCCAAGACTGAGCAAATGTCAATTAAGCGCTAAGGAAAAGCCACACTGGTTCAGTCCCTGCGTGCGGACGCCTGTGAATACAATCCTCATGCCTCTGCTTCTTCTCCACCCCATTTCTCCCCAAGGGACGGCTGATCCATCCAACACCAATGAATGCTGAGACGGCGGGGCACCGTGTTGGTGTTAATTAGAATCATGATTGGTTTCAACCTCTAGGGATGGAGCTCAGTCCCGCACTAATTATCACCTGCTTGCTGTCATTAGCAGCAATTAAACATACAACCAGGCCTCCGATCATTAACTCCTCTTCCCATCAGCCCAGCAAGGCGAGCTTTGCAACGGTAGAGGGCAATCTACACTCACCACAAGGATCCTGAAGTTGATATGGAGCTGCTGTGAAGCTGATAAGCTTGACCTCTCTGTGTGGTTGTTGTAGGTTTTTTCAGGCTATATGGCCATGGTCTAGAGGCATTCTCTCCTGATGTTTCGCCTGCATCTATGGCAAGCATCCTCAGAGATAGTGAGGTAAACCTTTCGGACCATCAGTGTTGATGGACAATGGGGTATGCTGCCTGGGAGTTTGGTTAAGTATCCATCTCTTGAGCAGAGGCTGGATGGCCATCTGTCGGGAGGGCTTGGATTGTGCTTTTCCTGTCAAGCAGAAGCGGGAAGGACTGTATGGCCCTTGAGGGTCTCTTCCAACCCTATGATTCTATGAGGGTTGAATGAAAAGTAATGCCTCCACCTTCGTTACTTGGGTTTGGATGGGAATATTTTAATAAATCAAACACAGAAATAATCCTTAGAAAGTGCTCTTTAACTACTACTATTCACTTTTCCACATAATCACCAGACAGTTGGATGCATTTCTGCCAACGATGAACAAGTTTTCTGAAGGCGTCACGGAAGAAGTTGACACTCTGTTTCCACAACCAGTGTCAGCATCCTGGGTACCCATTGTGCACAGATCTTCCAATAGCCAAGCAAAGCAATAATGTGACCCACACATTCTTGTGAAATGCCGATTATGCTTGAAATTTCCCTCTGAATGATGCGACGATCGTCCTGAATCAATCTGTCAACCTTTTGCTTGTGAAACTCGGTGGTTGCTGTCACAGGACGTCCAACTCTTTGTTTGTCCTTAGAATGTGCTCTTTAACGACCACTATTCACTTTTCCACATAATCACCAGACAATTGGATACATTTCTGAAAACAATGAACAAGTTTTCTGAAGCCATCACGGAAGAAGTCAACACTCTGTTTCCACAACCAGCATCTCTCAGTTCTCTCAACGTCTTCATCAGAAGCATAATGATATCCCCGTAGATCTTCTTTCCTTATCGGGAACAGAAATGCTGAATATGCTTGAAATTTATCTCTGAGTGATACGACGATCATCCTGAATCAATCTGTTGACCTTTTGCTTGTGAAACTCGGTGGTTGCTGTCACAGGACGTCAAGCTCTTTGTTTGCCATGCAAGTCAGATGTTCTCACCTCAACATCTTTAAACTTATTTACCCAATGATGCACTGGATTTTCATCAACACAATCACCATAAACAACTTGCATTCTCTGATGAATCTCCTTTGGAGTGACACCTTCTGCTGTCAAGAATTCAATGACTGCACGTTGCTTAGGTTGCATTGACCGACTATCTGCGCAGGGTTCCATGCTTGGCACTTTAACAACACAACCGTGCAATGCTAAGGCTTCCCGCCCAAATGGAACTGTAGAGGAGAGTCGACTGAACAAGCCAGTACCTGCCGCATACCAGTACTGCCATCTGTTGAGGAGTTACGAAGGTGGAGGCATTACTGTTCATTCAACTCTCGTACATGAAACCACTGGGCAAGGTCATCCAGAGTTTTGGGGTCTGCTACCATCTGTCTTGTCAGGATGAAGCTTCAGCTTGTTAGCCCTCATCCAGTGCATCACAGCAGCCAGGTACTGGTCCAGGATCTGAGGAGCTTCCTTGGAATTAGGTGGAAAGGAGTAGTAGAGTTGTGTGTCATCTGACTAACAAAATTAAGTTCAACGGGGACAAATGCAAGATACTCCACTTAGGGAGAAAAAACGAAATGCAAAGATACAGAATGGGGGATGATGCCTGGCTCGAGAGCAGTACGTGTGAAAAAGATCTTGGAGTCCTCGTGGACTACAAGTTAAGCATGAGCCCACAATGTGATGTGGCGGCAAAAAAAGCCAATGGGATTTTGGCCTGCATCAATAGGAGCATAGTGTCTAGATCCAGGGAAGTCATGCTCCGCATGCTCTGTTCTGCCTTGGTTAGACCACACCTGGAATATTGTGTCCAATTCTGGGCACCACAATTCAAGAGAGATATTGACAAGCTGGAATGTGTCCAGAGGAGAGCGACTAAAATGATTAAGGGTCTGGAGAACAAGCCCTATGAGGAGCGGCTTAAGGAACTGGGCATGTTTAACCTGAAGAAGAGAAGGCTGAGAGGAGATATGATAGCCATGTATAAATATGTGAGAGGAAGTCACAGGGAGGAGGGAGCAAGCTTGTTTTCTGCTTCCCTGGAGACTAAGACACGGAACAATGGCTTCAAACTACAAGAAAGGAGATTCCATCTGAACATGAGGAAGAACTTCCTGACTGTGAGAGCCGTTCAGCAGTGGAACTCTCTGCCCCTGAGTGTGGTGGAGGCTCCTTCTTTGGAAGCTTTTAAACAGAGGCTGGATGGCCATCTGTCAGGGGTGATTTGAATGCAATATTCCTGCTTCTTGGCAGAACGGGGTTGGACTGGATGGCCCATGAGGTCTCTTCCAACTCTTTGATTCTATGATTCTATGACTAGAGATGGCATTGTCAGTGCGAAAATCCAGGTGGATTTGCAGTCTTCAGCAACTCTGTTTTTTTTCTTCTTCTCCCATTTGCATCTTTGCATATATTCAGCCGAAAGGCTACTTTCACAATCTCTGGTGATCCAATGGAAACTTGCGAAGTTCCTTCCCCCGGGGCCTTCTCACCCTTTGCCCTCTTCCTTGGAGGCCTTAGTCATGTTTCCTGGTGACAGTTTGAGGTTTTTCCTTGCATCTTATGTCTTGGGACCTGAGGGCAGCTGCAACCCTGGGAGTTGTGCAAGGGTTTCGGGGCTGATGTCAGACATTGCTGTGATGGTAACAGTTTCTGCAACTTTTGAACCCAGAACCAACAGCCTATCCCTTGCTTATGCTGCCTGTTTAATGGAGGATGGGAAACCAAAAAGAGACAACAATTCAATTGCAAAAAAATATTCTTTCAAGACCATCTGTTTGGGTTTTGTGCCACGTTTGCTCTGATGCACTATCGAGACAGCTTTGGGTACATCTACACTGTAGAATTAATGCAGTTAGGAACCACTTTAACTGCAACAGCTCAAATCTATGTGATTATGGGATTTGTAGTTTTGGAAATTCCTAATCCTTCTCTGCCCATGCTTCCATAGCTTTGAGCCATGTCAGTTAAAGTGGGGCAAAACTGCATTAATTCTACAGTGTAGATGTACCCATAGTCAAATGCTCTCACCACTTCATCACACTCCCTTTCTGCCTTCTCCAATGTGTGTTTATGTTGAAGTTGACTTACGGCATCCCCATTAATTTCAGAGAGTTTTCTTCGGCAATGAATCCTCAAAAGACGAGGTTGAACCCGGAACTCCCTGCCTTCAAGCTGATATGACCTGCAGCAGGGAGTTCCTCAGTTCTCCATTGCCCTGCTTGGGCCAACCTACACGAACGTGGCCACAGCAGCAGCTACAACTCAGAAGCCTTCTTATTACTTCACTTTCCTCCCCCTCCTAACATTGTAACTAATCCCCCCAATAAAAAGTATCAATTAATTGTAACCTTTTCCCTCTCCATAGTGTTACTTTGTGTCTTTTCATTGCCTCAAACCTTTATTTCTCTCCATAAACCTTTCTTCTCCCGGGTTGCAGATGACTACCGGCCCTCCTGTGATGCGGGCTTCGCATCCCGGGGAGGCCGAAACTGCATTCCTTTAAACCGCGGATACGGAAACCCCTCAGTTCCCCGTATCTGCGAGTTAACGGATCGCATCAAAATCAGTGCCAATCTACTCCTGGGAGAATTCTAAGACTAATGGCTATCACAGTTTCACTCCGCTAACCCCTCCACCATGGGAATAACCCTTTTCGCCTCTCCAACCTCAACTTGGAACCCAGCTGTTTTTCTAAACACACTGCCTCGTCGCCACCATTTTGCAGATGTCCAGGGAGCCTGCTGATCTTGGGAAACTGCTGCGGTCGCCCCATGGGAACCCCAAGATGTTGGTGGGCTGCCTTGGTCCTTGGTAAAGAGGGATCTGTAGTTTGCTCGGTTGTTAGGATTCTGGGACTTGTCACCTCCACAGCAACCTCCTTGAGCTCTGCCCTGAGGCTTATGGGATCCTGGGGCTTCTCATGACACAAAGCAATGGCACCAAGTTCTCCCCTGAGGCTTGGAACCTGCCAAGGAAGCTCTCAAAGCAACCTCCCTGAGCTTTGCTTTGGAGCCCTGCTACATGGAGGGGATTATGGGACCTCCTATTCCCCAAAGCAACTTCCTCAAGCTCTGCCCTGGGGTCCTGCTGGCTTGAAGGATGCTGGGACTTCTCCTCCTTCCCCAAAACAACCTCTCCAAGCTCTGTCCTGGGACCCAGCTGATGCAGAATTCTGAGACATGTTATCCCTCCCAAAAGAGAAACCTCCCCAAGTTTTACCCTGATGTTTAGGGGAGTCTGACATCTCCGAAGCAACCTCCTTGAGCTGGGCCTTCGTTGGCTCAGGGATTCTGGGACTTATCATCCCCAGAAGCAACCTTTCTGAGCCTTCTCCAGTTGGCCCTGATGGTTGCAGGGATTCTTTAGGACATGTGGTGCATCTGGGACTTGTTATCCCCCATAGTAACCTCCTTGAGTTTTTTTCCTGGGGGATTCTGAGACATGCTATCCCCCAAAGCAACCTATTTGAGCTTTGGGCTGCCTCTCACTGGAGGGGATTCTGGGACCTGTTATCCCTCAAAGCACCCTCCTTGAGCTCTGTCCTGGGACTTTTCCTGCATTCTGGGACCTGCTATTCCCCACAAGGAACCTCTATGAGCTTCGGGCTGCCTCTCACTGGAGGGGATTCTGGGACCTGTTATCCCTCAAAGCACCCTCCTTGAGCTCTGTCCTGGGACTTTTCCTGCTTTCTGGGACCTCCTATTCCCTGCAAGCAACCTCTTTGAGCTTTGGGCTGCCTCACCTCTCACTGGAGTGGATTCTGGGACCTGTTATCCCCCAAAGCAACCTCCTTGAGGTCTGTCCTGGGACTTTTCCTGCTCTCTGGGACCTCCTATTCCCTGCAAGCAACCTCTTTGAGCTTTGGGCTGCCTCTCCGCTCATTGGAGGGGATTCTGGGACCTGTTATCCCTCAAAGCATCCTCCTTGAGCTCTGTCCTGGGACTTTTCCTGCATTCTGGGACCTGCTATTCCCCACAAACAAGCTCTTTGAGCTTTGGGCTGCCTCTCCGCTCATTGGAGGGGATTCTGGGGACTGTTATCCCCCAAAGCAACTTTCTTGAGCTCTGTCCTGGGACTTTTCATGCTTTCTGGGACGTGCTATTCCCTGCAAGCAACCTCTTTGAGCTTCAGGCTGCCTCTCTGCTTGCTGGAGGGGATTGTGGGGCTTGTTATCCCCCAAAGCAACCTCCTTCAGCTCTGTCCTGGGACTTTTGCAGCTCTCTGAGACCTGCTATTCCCCGCAAGAATCCTCTTTGGCTTTGGGCTACCTCTCCTCTCACTGGAAGGGATTCTGGGACCTGTTATCCCTCAAAGAAACCTCCTTAAGGTATGTCCTGGGACTTTTTGTGCTTTCTGGGACCTGCTATTCCCCACAAGCAACCTCTTTGAGGTTTGGGCCACCTCTCCGCTCATTGGAGGGGATTCTGGGACCTGTTATCCCCCAAAGCATCTTCCTGGGAACTTTCGTGCTTTCTGGGACCTGCTATTCCTTGGAAACAATCTCTTTGAGCTTTAGGCTGCCTTATCTCTCACTGGAAGGGATTCTTGGACCTGTTATCCCCCAAAGCAACCTCCTTGAGCTCTGTCCTGGGAAATTTCATGCTTTCTGGGACCTGCTATTCCCCGAAAACAACCTCTTTGAGCTTCAGGCTGCCTCTCTGCTTGCTGGAGGGGATTCTGGGACCTGTTATCCCCCAAAGCATCTTCCCGGGACCTTTCGTGCTTTCTGGGACCTGCTATTCCCTGCAAACAACCTCTTTCAGCTTTGGGCTGCCTCACCTCTCACTGGAGGGGATTTTGGGACCTGTAATCCCCAAAAGCAACCTCCTTGAGCTCTGTCCTGGGACCTTTGTGCTTTCTGGGACCTGCTATTCCCCACAAGGAACCTCTTTGAGCTTTGGGCTGCCTCTCCTCTCACTGGAAGGGATTCTGGGACCTGTTATTCCCCAAAGCAACCTCCTTGAGGTCTGTCCTGGGACCTTTGTGCTTTCTGGGACCTGCTATTCCCTGCAAACAACCTCTTTGAACTTTGAACTGCCTCTCCTCTCACTGGAGTGGATTCTGGGATCTGTTATCCCCCAAAACAACCTCCTTAAGATCTGCCTTGGGACCTTTGTGCTTTCTGAGACCTGCTATTCCCCACAAGGAACCTCTTTGAGCTTTGGGCTGCCTCTCCTCTCACTGGAAGGGATTCTGGGACCTGTTATTCCCCAAAGCAACCTCCTTGAGGTCTGTCCTGGGACCTTTGTGCTTTCTGGGACCTGCTATTCCCTGCAAACACCTCTTTGAGCTTTGGGCTGTCTCTCTGCTCATTGGAGTGGATTCTGGGAACTGTTATCCCCCAAAGCAACCTCCTTGAGCTTTGTCCTTGGACTTTTTGCGCTTTCTGGGACCTACTATTCCCTGCAAACAACCTCTTTGAGCTTTGGTCTGCCTCTCTGCTTGCCGGAGGGGATTGTGGGGCCTGTTATCCCTTGAAGCAAGCCGGCCCATCTTGTTTGCACCCCACCCTCCTTGCTCCCATCTGCGAGGCGCAGCCCTTTCTCCCTTGCTCTTCCTGGGTGGTGCTGCAAGAGGCTTGAGTCACCCTTGGACCGGATGCCGACTTGCCCGGGGTTCGGCTGCCCTCTGCGCTGCCTGCCCTGCGGGGTTGGCCTGCAGCTGGGCCGGCGTTGCGCAAACCCAACGTGACACAATGTGCCCGCGCCTTCCCCGCTTCCCAACATGACATTGCCAGTTTTGGGGTGATGCCAAGCAGGAACCGAGAGGAGACACACCTCCCAGGTGCAGCAGGCAGCCACCTCTTCCTCCTCCTCCTTCTCCAGCGACACCTGTGCCCTTTGCATGCCCTGCATAAAGGCCACAGGGTGCACCAGTGACTCAGAGATGTGCCAGTCACCCAAAGAGGACCACAGCCATGACTCTTCACCCCAAAGGCCAGCTGGAGAGAAAGGTTGGGCAACAGGAGGAGGAGGAATAGGAACCACAGCTGCAGAGGCTCATTCTCAAGGGGGAATTCCTTCCCTGCAGACCAACCCACCGGCCTCTGGTCTGGTCTGGAACCAGTTTGCGTTGGATTCTTCATTGGGCTTCTCCTCCTCCTTCTCTGCTGGCCCTACAGCTCTTTTGGATCACTCTTGCCTTAGCAAACAGCGGGCAGGGTTTCTTTGTCCGCACCCCCAAGGGCTGCAATTCCCTCCCCTGTCCAGATTCGTAGCACATCTGTTCACATCTGGGGAGAGGCAGGAGCAAATCCTCTCCTAAAACCCATCCCGAAAAAATGAAAGGAAGCCTCCACTTGCTGTATCAGAGAGGCACTTTTTTTTCCATGTCAGGACCAACTTGAGAAACTGCAAGTCACCTCTGTTGTGAGCGACTTGGCCACCTGCAAGGACGTTGTCCAGGAGACGCACGGATGTTTGGTGTTTCACCATCCTGTAGGAGGCTTATCTCATGTCCCCACATGGGGAGCTGGGGCTGACAGATGGGAGCTCACCCCTCTCCCCAGATTCGAACCACCGACTTTTCGATCAGCAGTCTTGCCGGCACAAGGGAATAATAATAATAATAATAATAATAATTTAGCCTGAAGAGAAGGCTGAGAGAAGACATGATAGCCATGTATAAATATGTGAGAGGAAGCTACAATTTTATTTATTTTTTTGGTCGTGTCAGGAGCGACTTGAGCAACTGCAAGTCGCTTCTGGTGTGAGAGAATTGGCCGTCTGCTAGGACGTTGCCCAGGGGACGCCGGGATGATTTGATGTTTTTATCATCCTTGTGGGAGGCTTCTCTCATGTCCCCGCATGAGGAGCTGGAGCTGATAGAGGGAGCTCATCCGCCTCTCCCCGGATTCGAACCTGTGACCTGTCGGTCTTCAGTCCTGCCAGCGCAGGGGTTTAACCCACTGCGCCACCCGGGGCTCCGGAAGCTACAATGAGGAGGGAGCAAGCTTGTTTTCTGCTTCCATGGAGATTAGGACAAGGAACAATGGCTTCAAACTACAAGAGAGGAGATTCCACGTGAACATGAGGAAGAACTTCCTGACTGTGAGAGTCGTTCAGCAGTGGAACTCTCTGCCCCGGAGTGTGGTGGAGGCTCCTTCTTTGGAACCTTTTAAACAGAAGCTGGATGACCATCTGTCAGGGGTGATTTGAATGCAATATTCCTGCTTCTTGGCAGAATGGGGTTGGACTGGATGGCCCAGGAGGTCTCTTCCAACTCTTTGATTCTATGATTCTATGAGGCAGAAAACAAGCTTGCTCCCTCCTCCTCCCTGTGGCTTCCTCTCACATATTTATACATGGCTATCATATCTCCTCTCAGCCTTCTCTTCTTCAGGCTAAACATTCCCAGCTCTTTCAGCCGCTCCTCATAGGGCTTGTTCTCCAAACCCTTGATCATTTGAGTCGCCCTCCTCTGGACACATTCCAGCTTGTCAATATCTCTCTTCAATTGTGGTGCCCAGAAGTGGACGCAATATATCCAGGTGTGGTTTAATAAAGATCCTGAGCAGGACCGGGCCCAGGATGGCACTTTACTCGTCACTTCTTTCCAGGATGAAAAAGAGGAAGCATTGGGGAGAATCACCCCTTGGGTTACTTCACTTCACCAATTACAGATCCACCTAAACGTAGTATTTCCTAGCCCACCTTGGAATAATGTGGCAAGGTCCCCCATGACCTTTCTAGAAGGTCATGGGGGACCTTGTCAAAAGAAGGTCTTCCTAAAAATCCAGATACTCCATCCATGGCATTCCCTGCATCTACCCAGCATGTAACTCTATCGAGAAAAGAGACCAGATGAGCCTGACATGACTTGTTTTTGATATATCCATGTTGACTATTAGTGATGACCACATTCCTTTCTAAGCGTTTGCAGACCACTTCCTTAACGAAACACTGCAGAATGACAATAAAATAGAATCATAACAAACTCAATCCCAAGGAACATCCGGTCCAACCCACTACTATGCAGGAAGACACAATTAAAGTCCTCCTGACAGATGTCCATCCAGCCTCTGCTTAAAAACCTCCAGAGAAGGTGACTCCACCAGACTGCTATTAATGCAGCCTGAATTGCA
Organism: Anolis sagrei; assembly: GCF_037176765.1. Lineage (NCBI taxonomy): Eukaryota > Metazoa > Chordata > Lepidosauria > Squamata > Anolidae > Anolis > Anolis sagrei. Next base: position 242,024,083 of record NC_090024.1, on the reverse strand, counting down.
AATTTTGATAAACGTATCTTCTACTTTGCCATGAATGATAGAAGACCAAGTACAGCACCAAGGCAGGTGAGCTCAATCAATTCATAGATTAGATTAACTGATCACAAATAGTTTGATTGGCTCAAAAGGTTGCCTGGTGAATAAGAGATAGAACTGCAGGTTGGTTTGTTTTGATCCAATCCCAATGTTAGCTCAACTATAAGTTGCATTATATGAGTCTACACTGGGGACCCTTCTACACTGCCATATAAAATTCAGAATATCTGCTTTGAACTGGATTATATTGCAGTGTAGACTCATATACAGTAATCCAGTTCAAAACAGACACTCTGGATTATCTGATTTGATCATCTGGATGATATGGCAGTGTAAATCCAGCCTTGTTGTCGTTTATTCATTCAGTCGCTTCCAATTCTTCGTGACGTCATGGACCAGCCCATGCCAGAGCTCCCTGTCAGCTGTCACCACCCTCAGCTCCTTCGAGTTCAATACAGTGTAGATGGGACTTTGGTGAAGTTTGCACAAGTCTTAATTGATTAAGTTCCCATTAAGACAATGAATCTATTATAGTTTGAAACAACAATCAGATATAGGCCATTGTTGTTATTGCTGTGATTGAAAACTACTGTGACGTAGTGGTTTGCCAATAGAAATGAAGGAACATCTCACCAAGACAGCCATATAAATATGTTTTATTATTGTTAATGGCTTATTTCTATTTCAATGTTGACTTCTTGTATGATTTCACCTATATCAGCAGTTCTCAACCTGGGGGTCGCGACCCCCAGAGGGGTCAATTGGCCATTTAGGAGGGGTCGCGAGGCAGCCTTCTTTGGCCCTGCCCCCTTTGCCACCTCAGGATGGCTGCTGGCCCTCTTTGCCTCTTTGCTCTTGCCGTTTGCCGGGCTGGCGATGGCGAGAGCCAGGTGAGAGGCTCCACATGAGTCCAGGCATCAAGAGGAGCCTCTGCTGCCTGGCTCTCACCATTTGCCGAGAGCCTCCCCACCAGATCTGGGTCCAGACCCCTCCAGAATGCTACAAGCAACTGCAACTCACGAATGTCTGGGTCTATTTCCCCCAAACTTTGGTCCACATCCATCATTGTTTGAGTCCACAGTGCTCTCTGGTTGTAGGTAAACTACAACTCCAGAACTCAAGGTCAATGCCCACCAAATCCTTCCAGTATTTTCTGTTGGTCATGGAAGTTCTGTATGCCAGGTTTGGTTCAATTCCATTGTTGTTGGAGTTCAGAATGCTCTTTGATAGCAGGAGAGCTATAAGTCCAAGCAACTGCAACTCCCAAATTTCTGGGTCTATTTTCCCCCAAACCTCTCCAGTATCTTCATGGGAGTTCTTTGTGCCAAGTTTGGTCCAGGTCTGTAATTTGTGGGGATCTCAGTCGTCTGTGGAAGTCAGAGTTGAATCAGTTGAAGGTACTGCAAATACCATCATCCATTGTCCATGCTCTCCCAAACATGTTGTTTTTGTGATTAATCACCATGCTTTAATTATGCTTAATTTGTAACAATGAAAACACATCCTGCATATCAGATATTTACATGACGATTCATAACAGTAGCAAAATTGTATTGTCAAAGGCTTTCATGGCCGGAATCACTGGGTTGTTGTAGGTTTTTTTGGGCTATATGGCCATGGTCTAGAGGCATTCTCTCCTGACATTTCGCCTACATCTGTGGCACACATCCTCAGAGGTAGTGAGGTCTGTTGGAACTAGGAAAATGGGTTTATATATCTGTGGAATGACCAGGGTGGGACAAAGGACTCATGTCTGCTGGAGCTACGTGTGAATATTTCATCTGACCACCTTGATTAGCATATTATGGCCTGACAGTGCCTAGAGCAAACTTTTGTTGAGAGGTGATTAGATGTCCTTGTTTGTTTCCTCTATGTTGTTGTGCTGTTGTAATTTTAGAGTTTTAATACTCACAACCACCATGTCAGACGACACAGAGAAGCCATTGAAATACACAAGCATGTGGACAATTTAAACAGAAAGGAGGAAACCATGAAAATGAACAAAATCTGGCTACTAGTATTAAAAAACTCTAAAATTACAACAGCACAACAGAGAGGAAACAAACAAGGACATCTAATCACCTCTCAACAAAAGTTTGCTCTAGGCACTGCCAGGCCATTATATGCTAATCAAGGTGGTCAGTTGAAAAATTCACAGCTAACTCCAGCAGACAAGAGTCCTTTGTCCCACCCTGGTCTTTCCACAGATATATAAACCCATTTTCCTAGTTCCAACAGACCTCACTACCTCTGAGGATGCTTGCCATAGATGCAGGCGAAACGTCAGGAGAGAATGCCTCTAGACCATGGCCATATAGCCCGAAAAAACCTACAACAACCCAGCAAAATTACAGTTATGAAGTAGCAATGAAAATAACTTTATGGTTGGAGGTCACCACAACATAAGGAACTATCGTTAGGGGTCATGGCATTAGAAAGGTTGAGAACCATTGACCTACATGTATAGTCATTATTTTAATTGTAAACTTCTGCAAGTTCCAATCTTGGGGAAAAGGTGGGGTGGATAATGAGGAGGAGGATACCACTCCAACCCACACAACTATGGAGCCAGTGTGGTGTAGTTGTTTAACCGTTGCTTCTAGAGACCTGGGTTGGAATCTCTGCTCTTCTACTGGATACTCTTGGGCAAGTCCCACTCTCTCAGCCTCAGAAGAAGGCAATGACTAAAACCCTCCTCTGACTAAATCCTGCCAAGAAAGGAGAGGCGTACCATAAGTTGGAGTCAACCTGAAGGCATGCAACAACCGCAACAACAACCCATTATTATCTCAGTTTCGCCGTCTCCCAGGTGTTGCTGGGTGTGCAGTTTTGGCGCATCAGGAATTCCAGTTCTTTTCAAGAATCTTGTCATCTGTGCCATGTTTTCCAGCAATAAGTCACAGATTCCTGGGCTTTTAGATAGAACCAAAACATTCATGCTGGAAAAACCCACTAAGCAGACAAAAACCAACAATAACAACATTAGGTGGGATCCTCTAGCCAGGTCTACTTTTACACATACCTTTTCTTGGGTCTCTACATAGCCAAGACCCAAAGAACCCTGTTAGCAAACTGCAAGGGTGTGTAATGAGAGACCATGACATCTATTTCCAGTAAAGAGCTGCTATTGCGTTATTACGTACTCCTTCCCTACATAATAACACAATAGCTGCCCCTTTCCTGGAAATGGATGCCACGGAATTGCCCAATTCTAATTCCTGCAGATACCTATCCTCTGATATGATTCTGGCTGAATTGATCAATCAGCCACCTCCTTCCCTATGAATAATGCAATAGCAGCCCTTTACTGGATGTTTCTAATTCCTCCAGATGTCCATTAGTTAACGCAATGCTGGGCACGTTGGTCAATTGATCACCTCCTTCCCAGGGATGGTCCAGGGAAGTAATGCTACCCTTCTATTCCGCTTTGGTTAGACGACACCTGGAATATTGTGTCCAATTCTGGGCACCACAATTCAAGAGAGATATTGACAAGCTGGAATGTGTCCAGAGGAGGGTGACTAAAATGATCAAGGGTCTGGAGAACAAGCCCTATGAGGAGCGGCTTAAGGAGCTGGGCATGTTTAGCCTGAAGAAGAGAAGGCTGAGAGAAGAAGGCTGAGATAGAGTTACAAGCTGGGTAAATGCGGAGAATGCCGTGGATGTGGCGTACCTGGATTTCAGGAAGGCCTTCGACAAGGTCCCCCATGACCTTCTGGCAAGGAAACTAGTCCAATGTGGTCTAGGCAAAACTACGGTGAGGTGGATCTGTAATTGGTTAAATGGACGAACCCAGAGGGTGATTCTCCCCAAGGCTTCCTCTTCTTCATTCCGGAAAGAAGTGACAAGCGGAGTGCCCAAAGCAGGGTTCCGTCCTGGGCCCGGTCCTGTTCAACATCTTTATTAATTGCTTAGATGAAGGGCTAGAAGGCAGGATCATCAAGTTTGCAGATGACACCAAATTGGGAGGGATAGCCAATACTCCAGAGGACAGGAGCAGGATTCAAAACGATCTTGACAGATTAGAGAGATGAAGGGCCAAAATTAACAAAATGAAGTTCAACAGTGACAAATGCAAGATACTCCACTTTGGCAGGAAAAACGAAATGCAAAGATACAAAATGGGGGACGCCTGACTCGAGAGCAGTACGTGTGAAAAAGATCTTGGAGTCCTCGTGGACAACAAGTTAAACATGAGCCAACAATGTGATGTGGCAGCAAAAAAACCCAATGGGATTTTGGCCTGCATCAAGAGGAGCATAGTGTCTAGATCTAGGGAAGTCATGCTCCCCATGCTCTATTCCGCTTTGGTTAGACCACGCCTGGCATATTGTGTCCAATTCTGGGCACCACAATTCAAGAGAGATATTGACAAGCTGGAATGTGTCCAGAGGAGGGCGACTAAAATGATCAAGGGTCTGGAGAACAAGCCCTATGAGGAGTGGCTTAAGGAGCTGGGCATGTTTAGCCTGAAGAAGAGAAGGCTGAGAGGAGATATGATAGCCATGTATCAATATGTGAGAGGAAGCCACAGGGAGGAGGGAGCAAGCTTGTTTTCTGCTTCCCTAGAACGCGAAACAATGGCTTCAAACTTCAAGAAATGAGATTCCATCTGAACATTAGGAAGAACTTCCTGACTGTGAGAGGTGTTCAGCAGTGGAACTCTCAGCGCTGGAGTGTGGTGGAGGCTCCTTCTTTGGAAGCTTTTAAGCAGAGACTGGATGGCCATTTGTCAGGGGTGATTTGAATGCAATATTCCTGCTTCTTGGCAGGGGGTTGGACTGGATGGCCCATGAGGTCTCCTCCAACTCTTTGATTCTTTGATTCTATAAGGTGGTCAGTTGAAACATTCACACCTAGCTCCAGCAGACAAGAGTTCTTTGTCCCACCCTGGTCATTCCACAGATATATAAACCCATTTTCCTAGTTCCAACAGACCTCACTACCTCTGAGGATGCTTGCCATAGATGCAGGTGAAACTTCAGGAGAGAATGCCTCTAAACACGGCCATATAGCCCGAAAAAACCTACAACAACCCATTATTGTTATTGTTTTGTTTTTCCAAATAATTGTTATTAAACTTTTACAAGGAAAGGAGGGAAAAAAGGAAGGGAAAAGGAAAAATAGGACAATAGATTAGTTATTGCTTACGTTGCATCTTTACAGATGTCTAATATGTCGCAAGGAGAAAACAAAGAGGGTTGTTGGGAAATGTATGAGAAATTACGTTACACAATTATCCTTGTTACAGCAAAGTCACTGTTTCTATTTCTTTGACACATCTATATAAATAAAAATGTAATGTTTGTTTGTGGTATTGACATAACTCAAGACTGGACTACTGTAACGCCCTCTACATTGGCCTCCCTCTGTCGGTGATTCGGAAGCTCAAGTTGGTACAAAACGCAGCTGCTCGGCTTCTTGCGGGAATTCTGATGAGATGCCACATCACACCAATCTTGCTACAGCTGCATTGGTTACCAATTGAGCACCAGATCACTTTCAAAGTGATGGTACTCACCTTTAAGGCCTTGCATGGTCTGGGGCCGATGTATCTGAGGGATCGTCTCACCCCCTACCAACCCCAGAGATCCCTCCGTTCGGAGGACCAAGATCTATTGGAAGTCCCCAGTGTCAAGACCTTGCGTCTAACGGCAACCAGGCGCAGAGCCTTCACAGCAGTGGCACCATCGCTCTGGAATACTCTGCCACCTGAAGTCCGTGCCTTGCGGGACTTACCAGCTTTCCGCAGGGCGTGGAAGACATACCTGTTTCGACAGGTCTTTGATTGTTGATATTGCTGTTTTTAAATGGTTTTAAATTGTGTTTAAATTGTGTTAGATTTTAACCATTCTTGTAAGCCGCTCCGAGCCCCAAGGGAGTGGCGGTATATAAGTTCGAACAATAAATAAATATTGTCGAAGGCTTTCATGGCTGGAATCACTCAGTTCTTGTGGGTTTTTTCGGGCTGTATGGCCATGTTCTAGAGGCATTTCTCCTGACATTTCGCCTGCATCTATGGCAAGCATTCTCAGAGGTGAGGTCGCTTGCCACCTCTGAGGATGCTTGCCATAGATGCAGGCGAAACGTCAGTGTTGGGGCATGTCTGATGTCCCTGGGGAGAGAGTTCCAGAGTCGAAGGGCCACCACCGAGAAGGCCCTGTCCCTCATCCCCACTAATCGTGCTTGTGATGGAGGCGGGAGCGTGAGCAGGGCCTCTCCAGATGATAGAAGAGATCACGTGGGTTCGTACACAGTGATGCGGTCACGCAGGTAGGCGGGTCTCAAACCGTTTAGGGCTTTGTAGGTAAGCACCTGCACCTTGAATTGGGATCGGGGAATGAATGGCAGCCAGTGGAGCTCCTTAAACAGGAGGGTTGACCGCTCCCTGTAAGTAGCAAACTGGCAGCTAGTGGAATTGGTGCAAAAGAGGAGTTGCTGATCCTGTTAGCAACCTGGTTGTCGCCTGCTGGACCATTTGGAGCTTCTGAACAGTCTTCAAAGGCAACCCCATGTACAGCGCATTGCAGTAGTCTATACGGGATGTAAGGAGTCCGCGGTGGCGCAGTGGGTTAAAGCACTGAGATGCTGAGCTTGTTGATCGAAAGGTCACAGGTTCGATTCCGGGGAGCGGCGTGAGCTTCCGCTGTCAGCCCTAGCTTCTGCCAACCTAGCAGTTCGAAAACATGCAAATGTGAGTAGATCAATAGGTACCGCTCTGGCAGGAAGGTAACGGTGCTCCATGCAGTCATGCCGGCCACATGACCTTGGAGGTGTGTACGGACAACGCTGGCTCTTCGGCTTAGAAATTGAGATGAGTACCACACCCCAAGTCAGACATGACTGGACTTAATGTCAGGGGACTACCTTTACCTTTTTTATACCGGATGTAACCAGAGTGTGGACCAAGTCAGACTTCCCAAGGTATGGGCACAGCTGGCGCACAAGTTTTAACTGTGCAAAAGCTCACCTGTTCACCACCAAGACCTGAGGTTCCAAGCTCAGCGATGAGTCCAGGATCACACCTAAGCTGTGAACCTGCGTCTTCAGGGTATCAGCCAGCACGCCAATGACTTAAATCAAGATATAGTTTTCTAAGATCTACAGACACACTCACTGGAACACCAAAAGTTGCAGGCGAAAACCCAGAACCTCAATGAAATACCAAGTTTGCAAATTTTGTGTTTGAAAAAGTGTTCCTGCCATACATCAAGGGAACCACTGACCGCATAGGGAAGCTGATGAGGAAACACAACATACAAACAATCTACAAACCCACCAAGAAAATCCAACAAATGCTACGTTCAGCAAAGGACAAGAGGGATCCTCTCACCTCTTCAGGAGTCCACCATATACCATGCAGCTGTGGACAAGTCTACAGAGGGACCACCAAACGCAGCAGCATTGCCCAACACACGAATCCAGGAACATGAAAGGCACTGCAGACTCCTTCAACCAGAGAAGTCAGCCATAGCAGAGCACCTGAGGAGCCAGCCTGGACACAGCATATTATTTGAGAACACAGAAGTGCTGGACCACTCTCACAACCACCATGTCAGACTACACAGAGAAGCCATTGAAATCCACAAGCATGTGGACAATTTCAACAGAAAGGAAGAGACCATGAAAATGAACAAAATCTGGCTACCAGTATTAAAAAAAACTCTAAAATTACAACAGCAAAACAACAGAGAGGAAACAACCAGGCACAGATTAACACCTCCCAGCAAGAGATTTTCCCAGGCTCAGGCAGGCCTTCAAATGCTAATGAAAGTGATCCGCTGAAACATTCACACCTAACCGCAGCAGGGAAGAGCTCCTTGCCCCACCCCAGCCATTCCACAGATATATAAACCCATTGTCCTAATTCCAACAGACCTCACTACCTCTGAGGATGCTTGCCATAGATGCAGGCGAAACGTCAGGAGAAATGCCTCTAGAACATGGCTCTATAGCCCGAAAAAAACCCCACAAGAACCTAGTGATTCCAGCCATGAAAGCCTTCGACAATACAATTTTGTGTTTTGTTTGCTTGTTTGTGTTTAATGCAATACAACTATTTGGTTCGCTCCTGACATGCTAAATAAATAAAGGGGGAGTGCAACTCCATCCAACACGGGCTGAACACCAAAGGAAAGTTCTCGAAAAGACACATTATTTGGTACGCCTTGGATAAATGAATCGGTGCGTTGTGGTCCCTGCTGTGTTTGTCAAACTTTGCCCACCCACACATCCATCCTGCACCCCCAAGGAGACGAACTTTGCTCTTTTGCAGCTCAAGACAGGTAGGCGCACAACTGCGCATGGATATCTGTGCAATGTGGGCCTCCTCCCAGGCTTCCCTTGCAAAGGCCCACTGTTCCCAGGGCTGTTCTTCAGCTGTGGGGAAGGCAGCTGTGTGTGAGAGGTTGAGAGAGAGAGAGAGAGAGGCCTGTGTGTTTGTCTAAGAGGCGCCTGAGAGTGCCAAAGGGAGGCGAGGCAGCCTGGGAAGGGCCGGCGCCTTAGACAGCCCGGCGCCTCGGTACACCTGGGGATGTTCAGGTTAAGTAACGTGCCGCATTCCAGAGCATCCAGCTGACTCCGAAACATTAACAAACAGGCCGGCTCCAGATGGGCTGGGTGGGAGCCAGCGGCAAAGGAGGAGGGAGGGAGAGAGGGAAGGAAGGAAGGAAAAAAGAAAGAAAGAAGAAAGAAAGGAGGGAGCCTTGCAAAAGCCACCAACTGTGTTTTTGCCTGTGCCTTCCCAATGGAGCCATACCATGAGTTGGCTTGCCAGCATTGGCCCACAAAGGGGTGCATCTACACCAGGCATGGGATAACTTCGGCCCTCCTTCTAGTTGTTTTGGACAACAGCTCCCACAATTCCTAACAGCCTACTGGCCAAAACACCTGGAAAGTGGGCCAAAGTTGGCCCATGCCTGATTTATGTTACAGTAAGTGGCCGGCTTGTCTGCGCTCCATGCAGTCATGCCGGCCACATGACCTTGGAGATGTCTACGGACAACGCTGGCTCTTCGGCTTAGAAATGGAGATGAGCACCAACCCCCAGAGTCAGACATGACTGGACTTAATGTTAGGGGACTACCTTTACCTTTTAAGTTGTAAAAGAATCAACTCCAAGTGTGTGTGTGTGTGTTAAAGAAAAACTTACAGTGTTAATCGTAGAATCATAGAATCAAAGAGTTGGAAGAGACCTCATGGGCCATCCAGTGCAACCCCATAATGCCAAGAAGCAGGAATATTGCATTCAAATCACCCCTGACAGATGGCCATCCAGCCTCTGTTTAAAAGCTTCCAAAGAAGGAGCCTCCACCACACTCCGGGGCAGAGAGTTCCACTGCTGAATGGCTCTCACAGTCAGGAAGTTCTTCCTCATGTTCAGATGGAATCTCCTTTCTTGTACTTTGAAGCCATTGTTCCGCGTCCTAGTCTGAAGGAAGCAGAAAACAAGCTTGCTCCCTCCTCCTCCCTGTGGCTTCCTCTCACATATTTATACATGGCTATCGTGTCTCCTCTAACCCTTCTCTTCTTCAGGCTAAACATGCCCAGCTCCTTAAGTCGCTCCTCATAGGGCTTGTTCTCCAGACCCTTGATCATTTTAACCGCCCTCCTCTGGACACATTCCAGCTTGTCAATATCTCTCTTGAATTGTGGTGCCCAGAATTGGACACAATATTCCAGGTGTGGTCTAACCAGAGCAGAATAGAGGGGCAGAATGACTTCCCTAGATCTAGATACTATGCTCCTATTGATGCAGGCCAAAATCCCATTGGCTTTTTTTGCCGCCACATCACATTGTTGGCTCATGTTTAACTTGTTGTCCACGAGGACTCCAAGATCTTTTTCACACGTACTGCTCTCGAGCCAGGCGTCCCCCATTCTGTATCTTTGCATTTCATTTTTTCTGCCAAAGTGGAGTATCTTGCATTTGTCACTGTTGAACTTCATTTTGTTAGTTTTGGCCAATCATCTCTCTAATCTGTCAAGATGGTTTTGAATCCTGCTCCTGTCCTCTGGAGTATTGGCTCTCCCTCCCAATTTGGTGTCGTCTGCAAACTTGATGATCCTGCCTTCTAGCCCTTCATCTAAGTCATTAATAAAGATGTTGAACAGGACCGGGCCCAGGACGGAACCCTGCGGCACTCCACTCGTCACTTCTTTCCAGGATGAAGAGGAAGCATTGGTGAGCACCCTAATCATTATGTGTAACTGGTAATGTAGGTCAGCAAGTAAGTTTGGACCAGACCCGGTGAGGTATAACTGTATGTGGTTTAGAATACAGTTCAGCTCTATGCTCAAAGGCTTTGCTCTGAGGAGTTTTTGCTCACAGTATTTTTCTCAACCATTTGCTCTCTCATTTGAAGGAAGATGAAGGCTCCATGCTCTTTGCATTCTGTATTTCTTACAAGGACTGTGTAAGTTTGTTGCATTGTTTATTTTGTATACAATGCCGCACGTTTATGTTTTGACTCTGCTGACAAGAGTAAAGTTTTCCATTCTTTTTCCTCTTGCCTTTGTGCAAAGTTATTGTGTCTTTTGCATTGGGCCTGACAATCTACACTGTCGAATGAACGCAGATTGCCTCTACTTCAACTGCCTTGTGTTGTTAGCCACTTTTGAGTCCACAGTAACTGCACTGAAGTGGGTTATATGACCATCTAGATCCAGGCCCCATCTGCACTAGCATATTATCCCGTTTCCGAATGCAGATAATCAGCTTTAAGTCGGATTATATGGCACCGTGGAGCCATATAATCCAATGCAGTTAATCTACATTCTGAAACTGCATTGCATGGCAGTTTAGGGCCCTTTCACATAGCCATATAACCCAGAATATCACCTATATAACCTATGGAGCTATACCATGAGTTGGCTGCAAGCATTGGCCCACAAAGGGGTGCATCTACACCAGGCATGCGCCAACCTCAGCCCTCCCTCTAGGTCAGTGGTTCTCAACCTGGGGGTCGGGACCCCTGGAGGGGTCACGAGGGACTGTCAGAGAGGTCACTAAAGACCACCGGAAAACATAGTATTTTCTGTGGGTTATGGGGGTTCTATGTGGAAACTTTGGCCCAATTCTGTCGTTGGTGGGGTTGAGAATGCTCTTTGATTGTAGGTGAACTACAAATCCCAGCAACTACAACTCCCAAAATGTCAAGGACTATTTCCCCCAAACTCCACCAGTGTTCACATTTGGGCACATTGAGTATACATGCCAAGTTTGGTCCAGATCTATCATTGTTTGTGTCCACAGTGCTCTCCGGATGTAGGCGAACTACAACTCCCAAACTCAAGGTCAATGCCCACCAAACCCTTCCAGTATTTTCTGTTGGCCATGGGAGTGTGCCAAGTTTGTTTCAATGCCATCGTTGGTAGAGTTCAAAATGCTCTTTGATTGCAAGTGAACTTCAAATCCCAGCAACCACAACTCCCAAATGACAAAATCAAGCCACCCCCACCCCCCACCCCCAAATCTGTATTCAGATTTGGGCTTATCGGGTATTTGTTCCAAATTTGGTCCAGTGACTGAAAATACATCCTGCATATCAGATACTTACATTACGATTCATAACTGTAGCAAAATGACAGTTATGAAGTAGGAAGGAAAATAATTTTATGGTTGGGGGTCACACAACATGTGGAATTGTATTAAGGGGTCGCGGCATGAGGAAGGTTGAGAACCCCTGCTCTAGGTGTTTTGGACTTCAGCTCCCACAATTCCTACCAGCCTACCAGTCGAAACACCTGAAAGGAGGGCCAAAGTTGGCCCATGCCTGATCTACACTGTCGGAAGAATGCAGATTGCCTCTACTCCAACTGCCTTGGCTCAATGCTATGTGTTGTGAACCACTTTTGAGTCCAGCTATACCATGAGTTGGCTGCCAGCACTGGCCCACAAAGGGGTGCATCTATGGGCCTACCGGCTGTTCGGAATAGTGGGAGTTGAAGTCCAAAACAACTGGATGGAGGGCCGAAATTGGCCCATGCTAGATCTACACTGTCAAATGAATGCAGATTATGTGAGGCCTCTTCCACACAGATGTACAAAATCCACATTGAACTGGATTATATGGCAGTGTTGACTCGGATAACCCAATTCAAAGTGGATATTGTGTGTTATCTGCCTTGATATTCTGGTTTATATAGTTGTATAGAAGGGCCCTGAGTCTCCACTGCCAGATAATCTGGGATAATTACATAATATGGGATAGGATCCTAGGATATAGGGCAGCGTAGAAGGCGCCTTAAAGAGAGGAAGGCAGCATATAAACAAATCCAATTTTGGGATGCTGGGGAGCAACTATTAAAAATAGACTAATATAACTGGGGATGGGACCTTTTGGGGGGTTCTGGGGGGGTATCAGAGGGGTCACCAAAGACCATCAGAAAACACAGTATTTTCTGTTGGTCGTGTTGGTTCTGTGTGGGAAGTTTGGCCCAATTCTATCGTCGATAGGGTTCAGAATGCTCTTTGATTGTAGCTGAACTATAAATCCCAGCAACTACAACTCCCAAATGTCAAGGTCTGTTTTCCCCAAACAGATATTAACTGAATACCTGGTTACCTGTGATTGATTCCTCATCCCCAGGGATGTGTTTTGTTGCAATCTCCTCCCTGTACAAGCAGAACCGATACTTGCAAAACCACAAGACTTGCTTTGCGATAGAAGGAAAGAGATAAGCCTCTGCCTCAAGCAGCTTACATATTTGCCACCTGGGAGATAAAGGTGCGTACGGGAGTGAGGGTCAGTCAAGGAGGGAGGGTCTGCATTTGGTTACTAATAATCATCACCCACCTCTAGGCTTAGCTTAAGGAACACAGAGTTGGAAGGGACTCCTAGAGACCATCTAGTCCAATACCCTACAATGTGGGAAAATCTGTGTTTCCAGTCTGAATGATGGTAGATAAAGATACATACGGGAGTGAGGGTCAGTAATGGAGAGAGGATCTGCATTGAGTTACTAGTAATAATCACCCACCCCGAGGCTTAGCCTTAACTTAAGGATCACAGAGTTGGAAGGGACCCCCAGAGGCCATCTAGTCCAATACCTTATAATGTGGGAAAATACAATTTGAATGACCTCCAAAGAAGGCAATTATCACATGCCTCTGGCCCTCCAGGTGTTTTGGACTTCAGCTCCCAAAATTCCTAATAGGAATTGCCTTCTTTGGAGGTCATTCAGATTGGAAACACTTCAGCCTTCTCTCCAACCTTCGGCCCTCTAGGTTTTTGGATTACAATTCCCACAATTCCTAATAGAAATTGTGGGAGTTGAAGTTCAAAACACCTGGAAAGAAGGCTGAAGCGTTTCCAGTCTGAATGACCTCCAAAGAAGGTAGTTACCGTATGCCTTTGGCCCTCTAGGTGACTACAACTCCCATAATTCCTGATAATAATTGTGGGAGTTGAAGTCCAAAACACCTGAAGAGATTGCTGAAGTATTTCCAATCTGAATTACCTCCAAAGAAGGTAGTTACCATATGCCTTTGGCTCTCCAGGTGTTTTGGACTACAACTCCCATAATTCCTGATAGGAATGTTGGGAGTTGAAGTCCAAAACACCTGGAGGGAAGGCTGAAGTGTTTCCAATCTGAATTACCTCCAAAGAAGGTAATTACCGTATGCCTTTGGCCCTCTAGGTGACTACAACTCCCATAATTCCTGATAGGAATTGTGGGAGTTAAAGTCCAAAACACCTGTAGAGAAGGCTGAAGTGTTTCCAATTTTAATGACCATATGTTATCATATGCCTTTGGCCCTCCAGGTACTTTGGACTTCAACTCCCACAATTCCTAATAGGAATTGTGGGAGTTGAAGTCCAAAACACCTGGAGAAAAGGCTGAAGTGTTTCCAATCTTAATGACTATATGTTACCATATGCCTTTGGCCCTCCAGGTGTTTTGGACTTCTACTCCCACAATTCCTAATAGGAATTATGGGAGTTGAAGTCCAAAACACCTGGAGCGAAGGCTGAAGTTCACCCATGCCTGGTGTAGATGCATCCTTGGCCAAAACATATGGGAGCAACCATCCTTTTGGAAGGTCCAGCCCATGCACTTCCCAGCTGGACCCGGCATCATTAAGCGCATTATGCAGAACCTGCTTCCGGGCCGGATGCATGATCGCAGCTGCATGTTCTGCCCACACAGCTCAGCCTTGTTCTCCACCCGCATCACATCTGTCGCTGAGGCAGGAGAAATCGGGTGTCCATAACAAACAAGCTCCGAAAATTGTGACATCTTCCCAATTATCCAGGATGGATATGTGCAAGGCGTTTGGGGAGTCTTGATAGATCACAAGCCGAACGTGAGTCAAGAGTGTGATGCGGCAGCTATAAAGACCAATGCAATTAGAGAGGCTGCATCAGGCATGGGCAAACTTTGACTATCTGGGTGTTTTGGACTTCAACTCACACAATTTCTGGCCTCAGGCCCCTTCCTTTTCCCCCTCAGCTGCTTAAGCAGAAAAATGCAGCTACAACCATGCAAAACAACAACAACAACAGAATCGAGACATTAAATAATAATGGACACCACTCAGAATGAATCAGGAGAACTCCAGACCACAAACCATCAAGTACTAGTTCCCAACAAATCTCACAAACTCTGAGGATGCCTGCCATAGATGTGGGCAAAAGGTCAGGAGAGAATGCTGCTGGGACATGGCCAGACAGCCCAGAAAACTCATAGCAACCCAGTGAGTCCGGTCATGAAAGCCTTCACAACACATTAAATCAAGATCTCATAACCTCTGAGGATGCCTGCCGTAGATGTGGGCGAAAGGTCAGGAGAGAATGCTGCTGGGACATAACCAGACAGCCTAGAAAACTCACAGCAGCCCAGTGATGCCATTAAATCAAGTACTGGTTAAAACCTCCTGAACATGGGATGACTCCAGGCAACAACAGCCAAGCTACCTCTTATGCAGATATCCTTACTGATTGACTTTGCAAACTTCATGGCTACCCAGGCTTGCTAATTGCAATGTTCACACTTGCTGGAAACAGAGAAGAGCTCTTTCTCCCATCATGGACATTATCCCACAGGTGTGTGTGTGTGTGTGTGTGTGTGTATACATATACATTCCACTTGCTTCTCTGTCAACAGAACCTCTGAGGAATGCCTGCCATAGATGCCATACAGCCCAAAAGACTTACAGCAGCCCATTAAATCAAGTGCTGATTAAAACCTCTTAAAGAGGGGGTGCCTCCAGGCAACAACAGCCAAGCTACCTCTTATGTGATTGCATTTTGCTGTTATAACGTTTTAATTGAATATGTTATATGATGTTTTTAATGATTGTTTTGTGATTTTATTGTTGGAAACCGGCCCGAGTCCCCCAATAGAGGGGAGAAGACGGGTATACAAAATTCCTAAATAATAATAATGATTATTATTATGCAGATATCCTTACTGATTGACTTTGCAAACTTCATGGCTACCCAGGCTTGCTAATTGCAACGTTCTAGATATTATTCCACAGATGTGTGTGTGTGTACACAAACACACACACACACACATACACACTGCCAGCAGAACCTCTGAAGATGCCAGTAGCCACAGATGGAGGCCAAATGTCGGGAGAGAATGCTACCTGAGCATAGCCATACAGCCTGAAAAACTCACAGCAACCCAACTTCAAGAGTCATTCCACAGTGGAAGATGAGTTTGGTAGAGTTTCCTTCTTTTGAATATTTCCAACCAATTGTGGTTTGATTGAGTATTCCTAAATGGCAGAGGGGATGGACTAGATGTCCTTTGGGGTCTCTTCCATCGTTCTATACGCTTCTATAAGCACCCCAAGAAGAGTTTGGAAATGCCCCTTCTCTGGAAACAGGGGAGAGCTTTGGGTCGGGAATCCCATTCTCAGCTCTGGGTGGGCGGGAGGCACACCAGCCCTGCTTCGTTTCAAAGAATTATTGATGACTGAGTGCGGTTCCTGCGCATGGTTTGGGGCTTACTCACCCTCTCTCCCCATGGGCCAAACAGCTGCATTTACAGCTGGGCAGATAGGGAGGCAAAGAGCCAAGAACGGGGTTTTTTGCAGGCGTTTGGGGAATAGCCAGCTAGCCTTTGGCACCTATACATTTGCAACCCAGAATGGATTACTTATGGGTTTGAGTTAAAATATTATCTCTAGGAATTTCTAGAGCAGGCCTGGGCCAACTTGGGCCCTCCAGGTGTTTTGGACTTCAACTCCCACCATTCCTAACAGCCGGTAGGCTGTTAGGAATGGTGGGAGTTGAAGTCCAAAACACCTGGAGGGCCCAAGTTGGCCCAGGCCTGCTCTAGCTCCACCGTTGTGGCCAACTTGCTCCAGTCTGTTTTGTTTTGACTCGTATGTATTCTAATCCTAGCTGGTCCTGAACATCAGAGCATCGCTACCCAGCTATGTTCAGGAAGGTCTGGTTCTGCCTTTAGTCACAGGAAGAGCTGGGAAGAGGATTTAAATGACAGGAAGAGATTCCACCTAAACATTAGGCAGAACTTCCTGAGAGTCAATATGTAGTCAAGTTGGGGAGTCTCCTTCTCTGGATAGTTATCTGTTGGGAGGGCTTGGGTTTGGAGTCTTCTTCTCTGGATGGCTGTCTGTTGGGAGGGCTTGGATTGTGTTCCCCTGCCAAGCAGAACAGAGTTGGACTGGATGGCCTTTGGGGTCTCTTATAGAAGACCTTGTGGGTCTTCCAGTCCAACCCCCTGCAGGAAAATTGCCTTCAAAGCACTCCTGATGGCCATCTAGCCTGTTTCAAGTTGGGGAGTCTCCTGTAGTCATGTTGGGGAGTCTCCTTCTCTGGATGGCTATCTGTTAGGAGGACTTGGATTGTGTCCTCCTGCCAAGCAGAACGGAGTTGGACTGGATGGCCTTTGCAGGTCCCTGATGGAATCACTGAGTTGGAAGTGACCTTGTGGGTCTTCCAGTCCAACCTCCTGCAGGACAATGGCCTTCAAAGCACTCCTGACAAGATGGCCATCCAGTTGGGGAGTCAAGTTGGGGAGTCCCCTGTAGTCAAGTTGGGGAGTCTCCTTCTCTGGATGGCTATCTGTTGGGAGGGCTTGGATTGTGTCCTCCTGCCAAGCAGAACAGAGTTGGACTGGATGGCCTTTGGGGTCTCTTATAGAAGACCTTGTGGGTCTTCCAGTCCAACCCCCTGCAGGACAATTGCCTTCAAAGCACTCCTGATGGCCATCCAGCCTGTTTCAAGTTGGAGAGTCAAGTTGGGGAGTCTCCTGTAGTCATGTTGGGGAGTCTCCTTCTCTGGATGGCTATCTGTTGGGAGGGCTTGGATTATGTCCCCCTGCCTGGCAGAACAGGGCTGGACTAGATGGGCTTTGGGAGTCCCTGATAGAATCACTGAGTTGGAAGTGACGTTGTGGGTCTTCAAGTCCAACCTCTATAAGAAAATCACCTTCAAAGTACCCCCGACAAATGGCCATCCAACCTGTTTCAAAGCCTCCAAAGATGGAGCCTCCACCACACTTCGGGGCAGAGAGTTCCACTTCTGAACGGCTCTCACAGTCAGGAAGTTCTTCCTCATGTTCAAGTGGAATCTCCAGTCCAACCCCCTGCAGGACAATTGCCTTCAAAGCACTCCTGACAGATGGCCATCCAGCCTCTAATTAAACACCTCCAAAGAAGGAGCCTCCACCACACTCCGGGGCAGGAAGTTCCACTTCTGAACGGCTACCTGTAAGGCATGGGAATTCTAGTCCAACCCAACTAGAGAGAGGATGACGAAATGGTCTAGCCAATCCTACTTTATATGGATAGGATGTCTAGATGTTGTGGGATTGTTGCTCCCAGCTACTGAAACCAATGGTGAGGAATAATGGGATGTATAGTTTCATCAACATTTAGTTTGTCTGCATGTGCGGATTTATGGCAATCTGATGAAATAAGTTTTATGAAGCCAGGTGTCCTCATTCCTCTGAAATACATCCTAATGAAGCCTGAAATTCATTGGCGGTCTCCCATCCAATTCCCAACCAGGGGTGACCCTGCTTAGCTTCCAAGATCTGATGGGATCTCGCTAGTTTTGCTAGGTGCTTCCTCTGAAATATGGCTGATAGCATCCGGGGAATTCATTGGTGGACTCCCATCCAATTCCTAACCGGGGGTGACCCTGCTTAGCTTCCAAAATTCACATACATTTAAGTCAAGACACCATTCAAGAAAAAAATGCAAACCCATTTCGTAACAATAGGCATTTGTTTAATAACAAAAACACTCACAAAAACTATTGTAGAACAATATTCTCAGGAGAAAAACCAATAATAACAATATTAATAATATAAGGCATTGTAATATACAATACAAGGACGAGTCTCAGAAATCTGAGAAGTATTCGGAGAGAGAATTAACATTCTGCTTTTTGTGTAAAAACAAAACACATTGCTCCAACTATATAGACATCAAAGGGCACCCAAAGGAGGTGCGGCTTAGAGGAGTTCAGTCCGGGTTCCAGGCTGGAGCCTTCTTCCGGTTCCGTGCTGCTTCCTTGGTCGGGACAACAGATGGGATGCCTAGCACTCAAAGCCCAGCGCCGCCACGTCACCAGCCGCCTTCCCCTGCCATTGGAGGGGCCAAAGGCGAAAGAAAGCTGCCTTTTCTCCCTGGGATTTTCCTTCCAGCCCCAAAGACCGTCAGCGGCACAAGATGCGGTCATCCGGGTTGACGCAAGCAGCCTGCAAAGGAAGCAGAAAGATCGGCAACGGGTTATTCCCTTGTTCGTCAATCAAAGGCTCAAGTCTTCCCCTTTTTTATTATTTTTTTGGCATTACAAGGCTTTCATGGCCAAGATCACTGGGTTGTAGGTTTTTTGGGCTGTATGGTCATGTTCTAGATAGAAGCATTCTCTCCTGACGTTTTGCCTGCCTCTCACAACCTCTGAGGATGCCTGTTGTAGATGCAGGCGAAATGTCAGGAGAGAATGCTGCTGGGACAGAGCCAGACAGCCCGGCATACTCACAGCAGCCCAGTGATTCCAGCCATGAGAGTCTTCGACAGCACATTAAATCAAGACCTCACAACCTCTGTTGTAGATGCAGGCAAAATGTCAGGAGAGAATGCTGCTGGGACATAGCCAGGCAGCCAGGCATGCTCACAGCAGCCCAGTGATTCTGGCCACGAGAGCTTTCGACAGCACATTAAATCAAGACCTCACAATCTCTAAGGATGGTCAAGACCTCACAACCTCTGTTGTAGATGCAGGCAAAATGTCAGGAGAGAATGCTGCTGGGACATGGCCAGACAGCTGGGAAAACTCACAGCCGCCCCGTGATTCTGGTTATGAAAGCCTTCAACACATTAAATCAAGACCTCACAACCTCTGAGGATGCCTGTTGTAGATGCAGGTGAAATGTCAGGAGAGAATGCTGCTGAGACATAGCCAGACAGCCCAAAAAACTCACAGCAGCCTAGTGATTTTGGTTATGAAAGCCTTCAACACATTAAATCAAGACCTCACAACCTCTGAGGATGCCTGTTGTAGATATAGGTGAAACGTCAGGAGAGAATGCTTCTAGGACATGGCCATACAGTCCAAAAAACCTACAACAACTATGAAGCTTGCAATCCTTGGAATCAATGCAAAAAGCAACCAGGAAGGAAATGAAATTGTAACCTGGGGAGCAAAGGGTGGAAAGGAGCACCCAAACAATACTGGGGCCCCATCTACCCAATTCTAAGGACTGAATGCACATTATCTGTTTTAAACTGGATTATACGAGTCTACACTGCCATATAATTGTATATGTTTTTTTAATGATATTCAATACTGTTTTAATACTTGTATATTTTGAGTTGCATTGCAATGCTTTTGTTGTGAGCTGTTTTTGAGTCTCTGTATGGATTGACCCAATCAGCACCCCAACGTCCTACAGTAATCTATTATTATTGTTGTTGTTGTTGTTGTTGGGCAGTGTTTATTCTGAGGTCACACAAGTCAAAGTGCAGGTTTCCTACATCAGTAGCAGGTGGACTAGATGATCTTTGGGAGGCCCTTTCCCTATTTTACACTTCCTTTGGGGCAAAAAAGTAAAGTCCTTTAAGACTGGAAAGAGGGACAAGAGCACACACTCCTTCTACGCTGCTTTGAACCGGATTATCTGAGTCTACACTGCAGTATAATCCAGTTTAAAGCAGATAATTATTATTATGCGGCAGTGTAGAAGGGGTCTTGTAATGGCAATGGGTCAAGTTGTAGTTTGGTTGACTGATTGGAAACATAAACATAATAATAATAGATCCAAGGGGATATATAAAGTCAGTAAGTAATAATAATAATAATAGTAATAAGATATATGAAGTCAGTAAGTAGGTAGGTTTAGATAAGTATAGGACTACACCAAATAACAACAAAGGTATATCCATGTAAGTAGGCTTAAGTATAAGTCTACACCTAATAATAATATACATAATAATATAGGTAGAGCCAATAGGGGATAGTCAGTAAGTAGGTAGGTTTAGGCAAGTATAATAATAATATAGATAAATAATAATATAAATAATAATACAGGGTTAGTCAAAATGAATAGGCCATCTTATTCTTATTTCTTATTCTTATTGGCCTATTCATTTTGACTAACCCTGTATAGATGTATCCAATAGGGGATAAAGTCTACAAGTAGGTAGGTTTGGGTAAGCACAGGTCTACACCTAATTAATAATATAAATAATAATATAGGTAGAGGCAATAGGGGATAGTTGGTAAGTAGGTAGGTTTAGGCAAGTATAATATATAGATTAATAATAATAATATAGATGTATCCAAGTCTACAAGTAGGTAGGTTTGGGTAAGTATAGGTCTACACCTAATTAATAATAATAATAATAATAATAATAATAATAATAATATACAGTAGGTAGATACAATAAGAGAGTCAGTAAGTAGGTAGATTTAATAGGACTACACCTAATAATATTAATAAAAATAATATATTATAATGTATAATAATAATATAGGCAGATCCAATAAGGGAATAGGTAAAGTCAGTAAGTAGATAGGTTTAGGTAAACAGATAGTAAGTAGGTAGATTTAAGAATAGGACTACACCTAATATTAATAAAAATAATATAATATATATGTATAATAATAATGATGATAATAATAATAACAACATAGGCAGATCCAATAAGGGAATAGGTAAATTCAGTAAGTAGATAGGTTTAGGTAAATATATAGTAAGTAGGTAGATTTAAGAATAGGACTACACCTAATAATATTAATAAAAATAATATAATATAATATAATATAATAATAATATAGGTAGATCCAATAGGGGAGATAGTAAATAGGTAGATTTAGATAAGACAGCAATAATAATTAATTAATAATATAATATTATAATTGATACGATTCAAATGGGGATAAAGTCAGTAGTTGGTAGGAATAGGTTAAGTATAGGATTACAATAACAATAAATAATATATAATAATAATAGGTAGATCCAATTGAGGATAAAGTCAGTAATTTGGTATGTCTAGGACTACACCTATTATTATTATTATTATTAATATACAGGTAGATCCAATAGAGGATATATAACGTCAGTAAGTAGGTAAGCTTAGGTAAGTATAGGTCTAAAGCTATTAATAATAATAATAATAATAATAATAATAATAATAATAGCTATATGCAATAGGGGAATAGGTAAAGTCAATAAGTAGATAGCTTCAAGCAAGTACAGGACTATACCATATATACACACTCTCTCTCTCTCTATATATATATATATAGTGTAGATCCAATAGAGCAGGTATATGGCCTTCCAGGTGTTTTGGACTTCAACGGGAGTTGGAAGTCCAAAACACCTGGAGGGCTGAAGTTTCCCCATGCCCGCAAGAGAGGATAGTCAGTAAGCAGGTATGTTTAGGTAAGTATAAGGTCTACACCTAATAATAATACAGATACATCCAAAAGGGTGATAAAGTCAGTAAGTTGGTAGCTTTAGGAGAGTATAGGGCTACACTTAATAATAATAATAATAATAATAATAATAATAATAATAATAATAAGGTAGATCCATTTAGGTAAGTATAGGGCTACACTTAATAATAATAATAATAATAATAATACAGGTAGATCCAAAAGGGTGATAAAGTCAGTAAGTTGGTAGCTTTAAGTAAATATAGGGCTACACTTAATAATAATATTTATTATTATTAATAATAATAATTATTATTATTATTATTAATAGGTAGATCCATTTAGGTAAGTATAGGGCTACACTTTAATTATTATTATTATTATTATTATTATTATTATTATTATTATTATTATTATACAGGTAGATCCAATAGGGTGATAAAGTCAGTAAGTTGGTAGCTTTAGGTAAATATAGGGCTACACTTAATAATAATAATAATAATAATAATAATATAATAAGAATACAGGTAGATCCAATAGGGGGGTAAAGTCAGTAGGTAGGTAGCTTTAGATAAGTATAGGACTACACTTAATAATAATAATAATAATAATAATAATAATAATAATAATACAGGTAGATTCAATAGGGGCTTTAGGTAAGTATAGGGCTACACTTAATAAATAATAATAATAATAATAATAATAATAATAATAATAATATAGTTAGAACCGATAGGGCGATAAAGTCAGTAGGTAGGTACCTTTAGGTAAGTATATGGCTACACTTATTATTATACAGGTAGATCCAATAGGGGGATAAAGCCAGTAAGTTGGTAACTTTAGTGAAGTATAGGACTACACTTAATAAATAAATAAATAATAATAATAATAATAATAATAATAATAATAATAATAATAATACAAGTAGATCCAATAGGGGGATAAAGTCAGTAGGTAGGTAGCTGTAGGTAAGTATAGGGCTACACTTAATTATTATACAGGTAGATCCAATAGGGGGATAAAGTCAGAAAGTTGGTAACTTTAGGTAAATATAGGGCTACACTTAAATAATAATAATAATAATAATAATAATAATAATATACAGGTTGATCCAATAGGGGGATAAAGTCAGTAAGTTGGTAGCTTTAGGTAAGTATATGACTACACTTATTACAGGTAATAAGTGTGGTGGAGGCTCCTTCTTTGGAGGCTTTTAAGCAGAGGCTGGATGGCCATTTGTCAGGGGTGATTTGAATGCAATATTCCTGCTTTTTGGCAGGGGGTTGGACTGGATGGCCCATGAGGTCTCTTCCAACTCTTTGATTCTATGATTCTAGGTAGATCCAATAGGGGGATAAAGTCAGTAAGTTGGTAAATTTAGGTAAATATAGGGCTACACATAATACTAGTAATAATAATATACATGTAGATCCAATAGGGGGGTATAGTCAGTAGGTAGGTAGCTTTAGGTAAGTATAAGGCTACACTTATTATTATACAGGTAGATCCAATAGGGGGATAAAGTCAGAAAGTTGGTAACTTTAGGTAAATATAGGGCTACACTTAATAAATAATAATAATAATAATAATAATAATAATAATAATATAATACAGGTAGATCCAATAGGGGGATAAAGTCAGTAGGTAGGAAGCTTTAGGTAAGTATATGGCTACACTTATTATTATTATACAGGTAGATCCAATAGGGGGATAAAGTCAGTAAGTTGGCAACTTTAGGTAAATATAGGGCTACACTTAATAATAATAATAATAATTATATTATTATTATTATACAGGTAGATCCAATAGGGGGATAAAGTCAGTAGGCAGGAAGCTTTAGGTAAGTACAGGACTCCCTCCAAGTGCGAGGGGGTTCCATAGCCCTGAGCCATGGCAGTGGGAAGCGGTGCTAACCCGCGCTAACTCTGCAGTGCGACTGGGCGCTCACCTCGGGCAAAGTCCCTCCTGCGGGCTCTCCGCCTGGGGTGGCGGGGTCGTCCTGGAGCTCGAGCTGGAGGTCCCAGATGTAGTCGATGACGTGCTGGAGGATCTCCACCTTGGAGACGCGCCGGTGCCGGGGCAAAGTGGGCACGAGGGCGGCCAGGCGGGAGTAGCAGCCCTTCATGTCCATCAGGAGCGAGGCGGCGGCGGCGGCTTGCTCGGAAAGGCACCGGGCGTTGCTGTTATGGTTGGGCGCCGCTTCGCCAGAGCCCAGCCGGACCCCTTTGAGGGCGCAGCTCGGGCCCGGAGACACAACGGCAGCTGCACTGGCCACTTTCATCGCGGGATAAAACCGGTATGCAAAGCTGAGCACAAAAAAACAACAACTCGTTGGAAGCAGCCGGGAAAACTCCAGAGCGGCAGAGCGAGCGGCTGTGTTTATAGTGCGCCAACGTTCCATGGGTGGCGCGCCTTAGCCAATCGGGAGGCCGCTTTCAGGGAAGTGGGCGTGGCTTCCTCAGCTACTTTGCCCCTACTTTGTGTACATTCTTTGCTTCTTTTTTTTCCAAATGGGAAACAATTTGGTTTTTTTTTTTCCCCCTTTCTCACTCTTTTTTTTTTTTTTTTTTTGGTAAAGCTGCAGGTGGAGAAGGCTCGGGGGCATTTTATCTAAGACAAAAAAAAAAGAAAGGAAAGAGGATGAAAGGAATGTGACAACAAGCACTTTTTTTGGGGGGGGGGGAAATAAAATAGATTTTAATGACAACTTGGACACTTTCTCCTCCTTCTTCCCTCCTCCTCCTCCCCTTCCATTCCCAGGAATAGTTCACAAACACAAGGAACAAATAGCTTTTATCACCTCCTTTTTGATTTTATAGTATTTTGATGTTTTGCAAGTTGCTTTTCTACACCTGGTTCACACAGTGGAAGCAAAAATGGATCCAAACTTTTATCTTTCTCCCCTTCTTGTCTGAGAAGTTTTCCAATTAAATGCATTTACAATTAAAAATATTATTTTTATTTTTAATATTATTTTAATATTTATTTTTAATATTATTTTCTATATCATTATTATATTATATTAATTATATTTATTTTAATATTATTTTCTATATCATTATTATATTATATTAATTATATTTATTTTAATATTATTTTCTATATCATTATTATATTATAATTATTATACTATTAACACTGTTATTAATGGCTAGTTATCCAATTAAATGCATTTATAATTAAAATATTTTTATTTTTATATTATTTTTTATTTTTAATATTATTTTCTATATCATTATTATATTATATTATAATTATATTATAATTATTATACTATTAACACTGTTATTAATAGCTAATGAACTGCATTAGATATATATTCAAATGCACATTATTATTACTGTGTATATAATGTATATTATAATTTATATCATAAAATAAATAATATAATATAAATATACAATTTATAATAAATTTGTAATATAATATAAATTATAATATACATTATATTATTGGATATCGCACATTTCATAATTTTTATAATATAATATGTATAATATAATAATATAATGTATGTTATAATTTATATTATATTATACATTATATTATTATAAAATAAATGATGTAAAATAAATATAAAATTTATAATACATTTGTAATATAATATAAATTATAATATACATTTTATGATTGTACATTGCACATTTCATAAGTTTTAAATATATGTATAATATAATAATATAATTTATACAATAATGTATATTATATTATACATTATATTATAAAATAAATAATATAAAATATTAAATTTATAATATAATATAAATTATAATAGATATTTTATTATTATTATATTATACATATCATTATATTAAAAACATATTATTGTTTGCACATTTCATAATTTTTAAATATATGTATAATATATTAATATAATTTTATATAGTAATTTATATTGTATTATACATTATATTATAAAATAAATAATGTAAAATAAATATTAAATTTAAAATATAATATAAATTATATATATATTATATTATACATATTATTATATTAAAACATTATATTATTGTTTGCACATTTCATAATTTTTAAATATATTTATAATATAATAATACAATTTATAATATAATTTATATTGTATTATACATTATATTATAAAAGAAATAATATAAAATAAATATTAAATTTATAATATAAATTATAATAGATATTTTTTATTATTATATTATACATATTATTATATTAAAACCATTATATTATTGTTTGCACATTTCATAATTTTAAATATATGTATAATATAATAATATAATTTATATTATATTATAAATTATATTATAAAACAAATAATATAAAAGAATTAATTTATAATATAATATATATTTTATTATTATTATATTATACATATTATTATATTAAAACATTATATTGTTTGCACATTTCATAATTTTTAAATATATGTATAATATAATAATATAATTTATATAATAATGTATATTGTATTATACATTATATTATAAAACAAATATAAAATAAATATTAAATTTACAATATAATATAAATTATAATATATATATTATATTAAAAACATTATATTATAAAATAAATAATATAAAATAAATATTAAATTTATAATATAATATAAATTATAATATACATTTTATTATTATTATATTATACATATTATTATATTAAAACATTATTATTATTATTATTATTATTATTATTATTATTTGTTTATACCCCGCATTTTCTCTCCACTAAAACTTGCAAAACTATCCACTTCCCAGGATTCCATTGCACGCAGCCATGGGGGGTGAAGTGGGGGCCGAATTGCATTAATTCCACAGTGTGGATGCAATCTCTGAAACCACAGCACATTGCACATTTCAAGGGCTCTGTCTTCCCAGCCCCCAGACCTCCCCCCCCCCCCCCCGCCTTTCCCAAAACAAAATAAATTAAAATCTCTTTGCATTCTTCCTTTTTCCCTGCCTTTCTTTCTTTCTTTCTTTGCAAAAGCCTGGAGCTTGGCCCGGGCTGGCTGTTCCCACCGCGGCGCCCTCCCTCCCTCCGCAGAGCCAGCGGCTCAGACCGCGCGGCGCCAAGGCCCGTGACGTCACCCCATTCATAAAAACCCGGAGCGCTGTCAGCCTGGCGCCTGGCGGCCGGTCACCATGGAAACCGCAGAGGGCGGGGGAGGGAGGCCGGGAGCGGGAAGAGCGGCTCCCAGCATTCCATCGCATTCAGCAAAAAGCCAGCACTCTCTCCTCTCCATACAGTCACATTGACACATCACTATTCTCACAAAATATAGTATTGTTATTGTACACTGACCATATAATAGTAATATAATAATATAGTAATATGCCATGTAGTGGCCTGAATATAATAATAATCAACATAATATACTAATATACTATTATTATTATTATTATTATACACTGGCCGTATAATAGTCTGAATATAATTATAATCATAATATACTAATTTATTATTATTATTATTATACATTGCCATGTAGTACTCTGAATATAATAATAATGTATTATTATACACTGAGTCACCAGAAATAGTTTGAATATAATAATAATATATTCATATACTATTATAATTATACACTGATCATATAATAGTCTGAAAATAATTATATGCTCATATATTATTATTATACACTGACCATATAATAGTCTGTATATAATAATAATAACAATACATTATTATTATTATTATTCAGTGCCATGTAATAGTCTGAATATAATAATAATAATAATCTCATATATTAGTATTATTATTATTATACACTGGCTATATATTAGTCTGAATGGTACACGCTTTGGTCACATCCCGCCTCGACTACTGCAACGCTCTCTACGTGGGGCTGCCCTTGAAGACGGTCCGGAAGCTCCAGCTAGTCCAGCGCGCGGCAGCCATGTTGCTAACGGGAGCTGGACGCAGAGAGCATACAACGCCCCTGCTGTCCCAGCTCCACTGGCTGCCGATCTGCTACCGGGCCCAATTTAAGGTGCTGGTGTTATCCTACAAAGCCCTAAACGGTTCCGGCCCAAAATACCTTGCAGACCGCATCTCGGCCTACGAGCCCACGAGGGCCTTGAGATCATCCGGGGAGGCCCTTCTCTCGGTCCCGCCTGCCTCACAGGCACGTCTGGCGGGGACGAGGGAGCGGGCCTTCTCGGTGGTGGCCCCCCGGCTGTGGAACACCCTCCCTGCTGAAGTTAGACAGGCGCCCTCCTTGATGGCCTTTCGTAGGGGCCTAAAAACATGGCTCTTCGAGCAGGCCTTCAACTGAGTGTATTGAATGACAATGGAATGAACTAGGACTACGAATTTTGGCTATGACCCCAGGACCTGACGAAGCGGATTTTTAGTATAAGTATATGTTATGTTGTATTGTCTGGTTTGTATCGTTACGGCTCACTGTACACTGTCTTCCTTGTTGTTGTTCACCGCCCCGAGTCGCCCTCGGGCTGAGAGGGGCGGTCAATAAATGCAAGAAATAAATAAATAAATAAATAAATAATAATAATATCCTAATATATTATTATTATTATTATTATTATTATTATTATTATTAGACACTGGCCATATAATAGTCTGAATATAATAATAATCTTATATTATTATTATTATTATACACTGGCCATATAATAGTCTGAATATAATAATAATCTCATTTATTATTATTATTATTATACACTGGCCATATAATAGTCTGAATATAATTATTATAATAATGTCATATATTATTATTATTATTATTATTATTATTATTATACACTGGCCATGTATTAATCTGAATATAATAATAATAAACATAATATACTAATTTATTATTATTATTATTAGACAATGGCCATGTAATAGTCTGAATAGAATAATAATAATAATAATAATAATAATAATCTCATTTATTATTATTATTATTATTATTATTATTATACACTGGCCATATAATAGCCTGAATATAATAATAATCTCTATTATTATTATTATTATTATTATTATTATTTACTGGCCATATAATAATCTGAATATAATAATAATCTCATATTATTATTATTATTATTATTATTATTATACACGGGCCATATAATAGTCTGAATATAATTATAATCTCATATTATTATTATTATTATTATTATTATTATTATACACTGGCCGTATAATAGTCTGAATATAATAATAATCTCATATTATTATTATTATTATTATTATTATTATTATTATTATACACGGGCCATATAATAGTCTGAATATAATAATAATCTCATATTATTATTATTATTATTATTATTATACACGGGCCATATAATAGTCTGAATATAATAATAATCTCATATTATTATTATTATTATTATTATTATTATTATTATTATACACTGGCCGTATAATAGTCTAAATATAATAATAATCTCATATTATTATTATTATTATTATTATTATTATTATTATACACTGGCCGTATAATAGTCTGAATATAATAATAATAGTCTCATATTATTATTATTATTATTATTATTACTATACAATAGTCTGAATATAATAATAATAATAATAATAATCTATTATTATTATTATTATTATTATTATTATTATACACTGGCCGTATAATAGTCTGAATATAATAATAATCTCATATTATTATTATTACTATTATTATACACTGGCCGTATAATAGTCTGAATATAATTATAATCATCATAGTATACTAATACACTTAAAAACAATACAATAATTAAAATGAATCACAATTTTAACAAATATAAACTTATTAGTATTTCAATGGGAAGTGCGGGCCTGCTTTTGGCTGATGAGATAGGATTATATTGTTGTTGTGTGCTTTCAAGTCATTTCAGACTTAGGTTGACCCTGAGCAAGGGCCGGGTAAATGACCTTGGAGGGCTGTATCCGGCCCCCGGGCCGTAGTTTGAGGACCCTTGGTTTAGTTCATTAATATAGACATAATTTCAGGGCCATGCTATATGAATGTAGACATAGTTAGGCATATAGTATAGTATGCATATGGAGAACATTTCAGAGCCATGCTATATGTATATAGACAGACATAGTTATGCATATAGTACAGTATATCTATATGTATATAGACATAGTTTCAGGGCCATGTTATAGGCATATAGACATAGTTATGTGTATAGTATATTCATATAGACATAGTCTCTGGGGCATGTTATATGCTTATAGACATAGTTATGTGTATAATATATTTATATATGCCTAATTTCAGAGCCATGCTATATGCATATAGACATAGTTTCAGGGCCATGTTATATGCATATAGACATTATGTGTATAGTATATTCATATAGACATAGTTTCAGGGGCATGGTATATGCATATCGACATCATTTCGGGGCCATGTTATATGCATATAGACATAGTTATGTGTATAATATAGTCACATATGCGTAATTTCAGAGCCATGCTATATGCATATAGTCACGCATATAGTATAATATATGCATCTGGACATAATTTCAAGGCATATAATTATGCAAACAGTATATAGAGATAATTTCAGGACCAGGCCACTTACATATAGATATGCATATAGTATAGTATATACATATAAACATACTTTCAGGGCCATGTTATAGGCACACAGACATAGTTCTGCATATAGTATAGTATATAGGGAGAAACCGTGGAGGCCGTGACAGACTTTGTATTTCTAGGTGCAAAGATTACTGCAGATGCAGACTGTAGCCAGGAAATCAGAAGACGCTTACTTCTTGGGAGGAGAGCAATGTCCAGTCTCGATAAAATAGTAAAGAGTAGAGACATCGGACTGGCAACAAAGATCCGCCTAGTCAAAGCCATGGTATTCCCTGTAGTAACCTACGGATGTGAGAGCTGGACCTTAGGGAAGGCTGGGCGAAGGAAGAGAGATGCTTTTGAGCTGTGGTGTTGGAGGAAAGTGCTGAGAGTGCCTTGGACTGCGAGAAGATCCAACCAGTCCATCCTCCAGGAAATAAAGCCCGACTGCTCATTGGAGGGAAGGATACTAGAGACAAAGTTGAAGTACTTTGGCCACATCATGAGGAGACAGGAAAGCCTAGAGAAGACAATTATGCTGGGGAAAGTGGAAGGCAAAAGGAAGAGGGGCCGACCAAGGGCAAGATGGATGGATGGCATCCTTGAAGCGACAGGACTGACCTTGAGGGAGCTGGGGGTGGTAACGGCGGACAGGGAGCTCTGGCGTAGGCTGGTCCATGAGGTCACGAAGAGTCGGAGACGACTGAACGAATGAACAACAACAACATAGTATAGTATAGTATAGTATAGTATAGTATAGTATAGTATAGTATATGCATATAGAACAGTATATGCATATAGGCATATTATTGACGTAGCTGCACACTTTATTATATTGGTGGAGATCCTACATTGTGGTCTTACAAAGTTATGCATTCTGTATGCTATGCTTAACTATGGAGAACGGCAGCCTCTGGGCATGCGGAGAGTGCTGGCCTTTCACAGCCCATGCGCACCTTTGCCCACACAGGTGGGAATACTCTCAGCAAGGCTTTGTGGCTGTGTCCCCTTTGGCAAAGGAGCTTTGCCTGGAATGGTGACAGTTTCCCAGGCAGAGAGAAGAAAGGAAAAGGTAGCAGAGCTAATCAAGCGCCCGCTTCAACTTTCACCGCCAAGTGCAGTTGCCAGGTCCTCAAAATCGGGGGAAAGGAGGGCAGGAGAAATTAATGATGTGCTGGGCTGAAAAACTATCAGCAACTTTGCATTCTTCCCTAGACAGCACATGAAAGTATTGATTTCAGTTAAATTAAGCCTTGTATTTCTCAGCAATTGGCCGCAAATTGCACAATGCAAGACCTTATTGTTTTGGAGAAGGTCTCACATAGGAGATGCGACTGCGACGCACAATGTGCAAAGACAAGGTATGGATGTACATTCTGTCCACAGATATATAAACCCTTTTTTCCTATTTCCAACAGACCTCACTACCTCTGAGGATGCCTGCCATAGATGCAGGCAAAACGTCAGGAGAGAATGCCTCTAGAACATGGCCATATAGCCCGAAAAAACCTACAACAACCCAGTGATTCTGGCAATGAAAGCCTTCGACAAGACATTGTCCACAGAATGCCTGCTATCAGCGGAGAATCACAGCATTCAAAGAGACCTTGGTCCAACACAATTCTTCCATGAAGAAAGACACAATCAAAGCCCTCCTGACAGATGGCCATCCAGCCTCTGTTTGAAAACATCCAGAGAAGGAAGCTCCACCAGACTCCTAAGCAGCAGAGTATATCAGAATTGGAAATATTTTATATGCACTAACCAATATGTCTGACACAATCAAAGCCCTCCCAACAGATGGCCATCCATCCTTCGTTTGAAAAGCTCCAGAGAAGGAGGCTCCACCAGACTCACAAGCAGCAGAGTATATCAGAATTGGAAATATTTTATATGCACTGTCCAAGATGTCTTTGCACATTGTGCATTGCAGTTGCATATATTATGCTTTGCATTGCAGTTGTGCATCCTTTGTATTGTGACTATGCATTGTCATTGCACATCCTACACCTTGCTTTGCGGTTGTGCGTTGCAATTGTGTACAACATAGTGGCATTGCGGTCTTTGTGGTCTTTTGTGTTTTAATGTCTGATTTTATATTGTCGTGTTGCTATTATAGTGTATTTGCATTCATGTATTTTATATTATTTGTTGCCTAAAGACATCCTGTGTTTGAGAGGTTTTAATGAGTACAATTTTGGGTTGTTGTGAGTTTTCTGGGCTGTATGGCCATGTTCCAGAAGCATTCTCTCCTGACATTTCGCCTGCATCTATGGCACGCATCCTCATAGGTTGTGGATGGCTGCTTACTGCCTGGAGTTTCCCTATTTCTGAGTGTTGTTCTTTATTTACTGTCTTGATTCTGGTGTTTTTTAATACTGGAGAAAAGATTTGCCACCTTGGAGAGTGCCGGAACCTCCCTCTCTGGCAGTGTTTAAGCAGAGGCTGGATGTCCATCTGTCGGGAGGGTTTTGATTGTGTCTCCCTACCTGGCGGAAGGGGGTTGGACCGGATACCCAAGAAGCATTGCCTGAACATCAAGCAAAAAGTGGGTGCTAGAAACAATATCATACGAAAGCTGACTGGCACAACCTGGGGATCACAACCAGATACAGTGAAGACATCTGCCCTTGCGCTGTGCTACTCTGCTGCTGAGTACGCATGCCTAATGTGGAACACATCTCACCACACTAAAACAGTGGATGTGGCTCTTAATGAGACATGCCGCATTATCACGGGGTGTCTGCGCCCTACACCACTGGAGAAATTACACTGTCTAGCTGGTATCGCACCACCTGACATCCGCCAGGAAGTGGCAGCCAATAGTGAAAGGACCAAGGCAGTGACATCTCCAGCTCATTACCTGTTTGGGTATCAGCCAGCACGTCAATGACTTAAATCTAGAAATAGTTTTCTAAGATCTACAACGAGAGACACTCGCTGGAACACCTCAGCAAGCGAGAGTCCAAAAGTGGCAGGCTCAAACCCAGCACCTCAACCAATGGCTGATACCAAATGAGAGACTCCCCCCTGGGCACACAGAGGACTGGGTGACTTGGAAGGCGCTGAAAGACTGCGCTCTGGCACCACGAGATGCAGAGAAATGGGGCTACAAAGTGGAATCCTCGACATGCGAGTGCGGAGAAGAGCAAACCACTGACCACCTACTACAATGCACCCTGAGCCCTGCCACATGCACAACGGAGGACTTTCTCACAGCGACACCAGAGGCACTCCAAGTGGCCAGATACTAGTCAAAGGACATTTAACCAACTACCAAACTCACACATTTTGTATTTTCTCTGTTTGTTTGTTTTGTTCTGTTAGAAATGTAATATAACTGACTGGCTGCCCTGACACGAGAAATAAAAATGCTATGCCTGCATGCAGGTGCTTGCAATGTTTCAAGGGGATGCTGGACTGGGACCAATGGCTTTGCACCATGTTTTGCCCTTGCAAACTTGCACAGAGAAGGGTGGTAGGTGCCCCCCCCCCCCCATTTCTGGGTCCCTGGGCTGTGTGGCCTGGAAGCCAGATGAAACGGGTCCCAGCTGTGCAGGCCTATTGTTGCCGCCCGCAGGAAGCATTGATAGCCGAACAAAGCCTGGAGAGGTCCGAATGGGGAAGCCCAGACACACTGGCTCCAGCGCGCCTCTCTCCCACAATCCCACACTGATCTCCCATTGTTCTCCGCCTGCCCTCGGCCCTCTGAAAGTTGACCTGCGCCGCGCCCGCTGCCAAGACAACAGGATGTGAGGAGTTGAAAGGTGTCGCCGTGCGCAAGGCAAAGGTAGCGGGAAGGAGGGGCGCCTTCTCCTTTCGGGGTGAGCCTGATCGAAACACATGGGCACATGCCAGGCACATATGCGCACACATATGGACCTCCGAGCCGGTGCAAAAGAATGCACTGGGAAGCGGCGTGGAAATAGTATATGTGCTGAAATTCAGGCTCGATATCAGAAACATTGTCATGTGGGTGTTGCGCATATGAGGGTTGAATGAAAAGTAATACCTCCACCGTCGTTACTTTTGTTTGGATGGGAATATTTTAATAAATCAAACGCAGAAATAATCCTTAAAACAGTGGTTCTCAACCTTCCTAATGCCGCGACCCCTTAATACAGTTCCTCATGTTGTGGTGACCGTAACAATAGGAGCATAGTGTCTAGGTCCAGGGAAGTAATGCTACCCCTCTATTCTGCTTTGGTTAGACCACACCTGGGATATTGTGTCCAATTCTGGGCACCACAATTCAAGAGAGATATTGACAAGCTGGAATGTGTCAAGGGTTTGGAGATCAAGGGTTTGGAGAACAAGACCTATGAAGAGCGGCTTAAGGAGCTGGGGATGTTTAGCCTGAAGAAGAGAAGGCTGAGAGGAGATATGATAGCCATGGATAAATATGTGAGAGGAAGCCACAGGGAGGAGGAGAGAGCAAGCTTTTCCCAGTTCCAGCAGACCTCACCTCTGAGGATGCTTGCCATAGATGCAGGCGAAACGTCAGGAGAAATGAGTCTAGAACATGGCCACATTGCCTGAAAAAACACACAAGAACTGAGAGAGCAAGCTTGTTTACTGCTTCCTTGGAGACTAGGACGCGGAACAATGGCTTCAAACTACAAGAGAGGAGATTCCACCTGAACACGAGGAAGAACTTCCTGACTGTGAGAGCCGTTCAGCAGTGGAACTCTCTGCCCCGGAGTGTGGTGGAGGCTCCTTCTGTCAGGGGTGATTTGAATGCAATATTCCTGTTTCTTGACAGAATGGGGTTGGACTGCATGGTCCATGAGGTCTCTTCCAACTCTTCGATTCTAGGATTCTAGGATTCACTGCCTGGGGGAATCCTTTGTTGGGAGGTTATTAGCTGACCCTGATTGTTTCTTGTTTGGAGTTCCCCTATTTTCGAGCATCCTTTATTTACTGTTATGATACCAGACCTTTTTTAAAAACTGGTAGCCAGATTTTGTTCATTAAATGCGAATTAAGTTGCCCAGTGGTTTATAAATTTTACACAGACACACAGACACACACACACACACAGTGGTTTGTACATTTTACACACACACACTAGCCATCCCCTGCCACATGTTGCTGTGGCCCAGTCTATGTATATGTGTTTTGTGTGTATATATTTGTGTAGATGTGTATTTATTCCCCTCTTCTACACACACACTAGCTGTCCCCTGCTACGTGTTGCTGTGGCCCAGTCTGTGTATATGTGTTTTGTGCGTGTATATATTTGTGTAGATGTGTATTTATTCCCCTCTTTTAGTGTGTTGTTATTTGGAAGGGATCCCCCAAAGGCCACTTAGTCTGACCTCCTTCTGTCAATGCAGCAGTTCATCTCTGAAGCTGGAGTGATTCCTGTGCTAGGAGGGAAAAAGGCTGCATATCTCAATCAATCAATCAATGACTCAATCAATCATTCCTTCAATCAATCAATCAATCAATCAGTGAATGAGTCAGTCAATCATTCCTGAGAGGCATCCTTTGTTTACACGTGTCCAACAAAAGCGAACCAACCACATCCCAAGCAGAGCCCTATTGGTTGACAAATTACTCCCTTTAGAATAAAAGTTATTTGCCAAGGAATGCATAGGAAGCACTCTGCAGGTGCTCAGAGGAAGTGCTACCCGGCATGGGGAGAAAGCACTTTGCTTATGCTCAGAAACATTCTCTTCATAATGAAAGCTTTGTAGGAGGAAATAGGGATAGAATAGGCATGGGCGAACTTGGGCGCTCCAGGTGTTTTGGACTCCAACTCCCACCATTCCTAACAGCCTCAGGCCCCTTCCTTTTCCCCCTCAGCCGCTTAAGCGGCTGAGGGGGAAAAGGAAAGGGCCTGAGGCTGTTAGGAATGGTGGGAGTTGGAGTCCAAAACACCTAGAGCGCCCAAGTTGGCCTGCTGTAGAATGAATGCAGATTGGCATCACTTAAAGTGCTCAATGCTCAATGATTTGGACTCCTGGGGAGCTTATTGTTGTACCTACGTCACCTACCAAAGAGTGCTGGGACTTCACCAAACTACAACTCCAGGGCTATTAAAGTGGTGCCAAGCTGCATTCATTCTCTCATGTAGATGCCCACGACTTGCTTCCTTCTTGGAAGTCCTTTCTCTCCCCCTGTTTTGGGTGGTCAGTGCACCGGGAGGCCATGGGATGTGGGTTAGGGGGCCGAAAGCGTGCGACTTCCTGCCACAGGCATCCATGGGTCATCCAAGAGGAATGCGCCTTCCAGATCCCAAAGGCAACAACACCCACAGATGGGAAATGGTTGGGAATAACATCATTCAGAGGAAGCGCTGTCGTGGTTGTGCGACTTCAAACCCTATATATTTTCAGAAGAGGTTTGCCAATGCCTTCCTTTGAGGCTGAGAAAGTGTGACTTTGCCCAAGGTCACCTGGTAGGTTTCCATGATGGAGCAAGGATTCAAACCCTGGTCTCCAGAGCTTCAAGAAAGGAGATTCCATCTGAACATGAGGAAGAACTTCCTGACTGTGAGAGCTGTTCAGAAGTGGAACTCTCTGCCCCAGAGTATGGTGGAAGCTCCTTCTTTGGAGGCTTTTAAACTGAGGCTGGATGGCCATCTGTTGGGGGTGCTTTGAACACGACTTTCCTGCTTCTTGGCAGGGGGTTGGACTGGATGGTCCATGAGGTTTCTTCCAACTCTAAGATTCTATGATTCATGCCATTAGGCTTAGGGTGTATCTACATTGTATAGTTACTGCACTTTGACACCACTTGACCTGCCATGCTCCATGCTGTGGAATCCTGGGAGCTGTTGTTTTACAAGGTCTTTTGCCTTCTTCTCAGTCCTAGTCCAACCTTCAAACCACTACACTATGTAGGCATCCCAAAAGCACATACATGCATTAAAATTGGATAGTAGTCTTTCTGGAGTGTTCCCGCGTGGCAAGGGGTTTAACCAATGATGTATTGCCGAAGGCTTTCATGGCTTGAATCACCGAGTTGCTGTGAGTTTTTTGAGCTGAATGGACTTATTCCAGCAGCATTATCTCCTGATGTTTCACCTGCATACCTGGCATTCTCCAAACTCCACCAGTGCTCCCATTTGGGCATATTGAGTATTCGTGCCAAGTTTGGTGCAGATCCATCATTATTTGAGTCCACGGTGCTCTCTGGATGCAGGTGAACTACTGACCGCGCTAAGTCCGGCGTCACTACAACTCCAAAACTCAAAGCCAATGCCCACGAAACCCTTCCAGTATTTTCTGTTGTTTATGGGAGTTCTGTGTGCCAAGTTTGGTTCAATTCTATCATTGGTGGAGTTCAGAATGCTCTTTGATTGTAAATCCCAGCAACCACAACTCCCAAATGTCAAGGTCTATTTCCCCCAAACTCAACCAGTGTCCACATTTGGGCATATTGAGTATTTGTGCCAAGTTTGGTGCAGATCCATCATTGTTTGTGCCCATGGTGCTCTCTGGATGTAGGTGAACTACAACTCCAAAATTCAAGGCCAATGCCCACCAAACCCTTCCAGTATTTTCTATTGTTTATGGGAGTTCTGTGTGCCAAGTTTGGTTCAATTCCATCATTGGTGGAGTTCAGAATGCTCTTTGGTTGTAGATGAACTATAAATCCCAGCAACTACAACCCCTAAATGACAAAATCAATCTCCCCCACAACCCCACCAGTATTCAGATTTGGATATATTGGGTATTTGTGCCAAATTTGGTCCAGCAAATGAAAATTCATCCTGCATATCAGATATTTACATTATGATTCATAACAGTAGCAAAATTACAGTTATGAAGTAGCAATGAAAATAATGTTGTGGTTGTGAGTCACCACAATATGGGGAGCTGTATTAAGGGGTGGCAGCATTAGGAAGGTTGAGAGCCACTGCTATAAGGCTTGGATGGTGTCTTCCTTCTTGTGGGTGGACAGGATGACCTTTGGGGTCCCAACTCTAGTGGAATCTGATCCATTGGAGTCTCCTTCTCTGGATGGTAATTGCTGGAGAGGGCTTGGATGGTGTCTAAAGAGGTTTCGATTAGGTGGCCTTTGCGGGGTCTCTTCCAACACTGTGATTGGATGACCACAAAGCCAGAACCCCGTAGTTGATGGCCTGCATTTCTCTGCCTATGTGCTGCCATGGATCAGAAAGGGCTTGAAGGCAAGGCAAGGGAAGCAAGCCCTGCAAACCCACTCCCTTCTCCCCTCCTTCCCCCAGCCGTTTTCTCCTTTTCCTGGCCCGTTGACAAGGCTCCGAGTTTTCCCACAGCCTCACACCTGAGCTCCCTTGGCTCGCACACCTGCCGCCGGCTGGCCGATGCCTATCAGCCGGATGGAGATGAAGGGCCTCCTCCTCCTCCGTGGAGATGTCCTTGGCCCGGGGAGGAGAGCAGCTGCAAGGGGAAATGCCAAGGAGACACCTTGCCTTGGACACATGGAGCCTCCTCATGTCTCAAACTGAAGCATCCCAAAAGAAGGAAGGAAGGAAGGAAGGAAGGAAGGAAGGAAGGAAGGAAGGAGGGAGGGAGGGAGGGAGGGAGGGAGGGAAGGAAGGAAGGAAGGAAGGAAGGAAGGAAGGAAGGAAGGAAGGAAGGAAGGAAGGAAGGAAGGAAGGAAGGAAGGAAGGAAGGAAGGAAGGAAGGGAAGGAAGGGAAGGAAGGAAGAAGGGAGGGAAGGAAGGAAGAAGGGAGGGAGGGAGGGAGGGAGGGAAGGAAGGAAGGAAGGAAGGAAGGAAGGAAGGAAGGAAGGAAGGAAGGAAGGAAGGAAGGAAAGAAGGAAGGAAGGAAGGAGGGAGGGAAGAAGGGAAGGAAGGAAGGAAGGAAGGAAGGAAGGAAGGAAGGAAGGAAGGAAGGAAGAAGGGAGGGAAGGAAGGAAGGAAGAAGGGAGGAAGGAAGGAAGGAAGGAAGGAAGGAAGGAAGGAAGAAGGGAAGGAAGGAAGGAAGGAAGGAAGGAAGGAAGGAAGGAAGGAAGGAAGGAAGGAAGGAAGGAAGGAAGGAAGGAAGGAAGGAAGGAAGGCTTTTCACACCTGGCAGGAGAGAGTGCATGGCACCCTTGGGCACGGAAAAGGAGAGCCTTTTGAAGCCTTATCATTGGGAGATTGTGTGCAAAACACAAGATGCCATAAAGCAGAAAACATTGCCAGGCAAGGCAGGCCAGATGCCAACATTAATAAATTCCCTAGAAACCAGAGATTTGATTTATTACCAAGCTGACTTCTTTCCATTGAACTTTTGGGGTCATTTTAGCCAGGTGTCATGGAGCAAACTCACCCCAAAACACGACGATTGAATGAAAAAGCAAGAAAAGCAGTTGGTGTGTGCAGAGTGTGTTCTTCTTGACCACTATGCAATTGCAAATATCCCCAGGATGGTTGATTTCCTAAAAGTATATCCACCTTTGAATATGTTAAATATTTGTTTGTTTGTTTGTTTGTTTGTTTGTCATGTCAGGGCAACCAGTCAATTGTATTACATTTCTAACAGAGCAAAACAAACAAACAGACAAAATACAAAATTTGCGAGTTTGGTAATTGATTAAATGTCCTTTGACCAGTAGCTGGCCACTTGGAGTGCTTCTGGTGTTGCTGCAAGAAGGTCCTCCATTGCGCATGTGGCAGGGCTCAGGGTGCATTGCAGCAGGTGGTCAGTGGTTTGCTCTTCTCCACACTCGCATGTCGTGGATTCCACTTTGTAGCCCCATTTCTGAAGGTTGGCTCTGCATCTCGTGGTGCCAGAGCGCAGTCTGTTCAGCGCCTTCCAAGTCGCCCAGTCTTCTGTGTGCCCAAGGGGGAGTCTCTCATTTGGTATCAGCCATTGGTTGAGGTTCTGGGTTTGAGCCTGCCACTTTTGGACTCTCGCTTGCTGAGGTGTTCCAGCGAGTGTTTCCGTAGATCTTAGAAAACTATCTCTTGATTTAAGTTGTTGATGTGCTGGCTGATACCCAAACAGGGGATGAGCTTGAGATGTCTCTGCCTTGGTCCTTTCACTATTGGCTGCTACTTCCCAGCGGATGTCAGGTGGTGCAATACCGGCTAAGCAGTGTAATTTCTCCAGTGGTGTAGGGCGCAGACACCCCGTGATAATGCGGCATGTCTCATTAAGAGCCACATCTACTGTTTTAGTGTGGTGAGATATGTTCCACACTGGGCATGCATACTCAGCAGCAGAGTAGCATAGCGCAAGGGCAGATGTCTTCACTGTGTCTGGTTGTGATCCCCAGGTTGTGCCAGTCAGCTTTCGTATGATGTTGTTTCTAGCACCCACTTTTTGCTTGATGTTCAGGCAGTGCTTCTGGTAGGTCAGAGCACGGTCCAAAGTGACTCCCAGGTATTTGGGTGCGCTGCAATGCTCCAGTGGGATTCCTTCCCAGGTGATCCTCAGAGCTCGGGATGCTTGTCTGTTCTTAAGGTGAAAGGCGCATGTCTGTGTTTTAGATGGATTAGGGATCAGTTGGTTTTCCCTGTAATAGGCAGTAAGAGCACCTAGAGCTTCGGAGAGCTTCTGTTCAACCATCTCAAAGCTCTCTGGCTGGGAATTGGAAATATCTATTCCTCCCTTGCAAATAAAGACTAGAGTGCAATATAGTGGTTTGTGCATCGGACTATGATTCCGACAACCAAGGTTCAAATCTATGCTCACTTCTGCGAACTGGGCTCTCATTCAAATTCATGCAGGACATAAAGTCCTGATTATTTTGAGGACTACAAGTCCCAACACTCTGGATTTTGGAACAGGATTACAAACATCACTTTCTCATCCCCTTCAGGTAGCTCACTCCTGCTTGTTAGAAGAAGTGCCTGTGAGTGTGATGCCTCCCCCATGGCCCGGTTCCCACCCTCCCCACCTCAAAGAGCACCTAATCTCCTCCATAGAGCTATAGTTCCCCCACAAGGCTGGGCTTTTGTCATGCTAAGAGCAGCACTAACTCCGCCATCTGCATTTGAAGGGCCGGCAATAGCTGAGCAGAATGGAGGACCATCTGGAGCAAAGCTGGACAACAAGCCTTGCTTCCCCCCCCCCCAATTCTCCCCTCCTTTGCAAGACCCCCCCCCCCCCCTCCTTGGAGAACCTTTTGGAGAGACCCCTGAAAAGAACAAGGGAGGAGAGAGGGAGATAATGGGAAGAGGAAAGGACATTGGAATCCCGGCCCAATGCATTCAGCCTCTGGGCCACAGCAGCTGTGCATCCCCCCCCCCCCCCACTTCCCTTGCTGTAGACAATAACAGATGCAAAACAGCACGCCTCCTCCCATCCCACCCCAAACTGGATCTTGAATGGGTACTGGATTTACTGGAGTTTCCTTCCTAAAGTTTTTTTAAACAGAGGTGGAATGGTCATCTGTTAGGAAAGTTTGAATTGTGTCTTCCTGCCTGGAAGAAACGGGTTGGACTGGATGGCCTTTAGTGGTCCCTTCCGGCTCTATCATTCTATGACAATGAGATAGGGAAATCATAGAACATAGAGTTGGAAGAGACAGCGACAATGAGACAGGGAAATCATAGACTCATAGATGTTGTATTCCACGGGTTGAAGATCTATATATCTACACACAGCTTGGGTGTGATCTTGGACTCGTCGCTGAGCCTGGAACCCCAGGTTTCAGCGGTGACCAGGGGAGCATTTGCACAGTGAAAGCTTGTGCGCCAGCTGCGCCCGTACCTTGGGAAGTCTGACTTGGCCACGGTAGTCCACGCTCTGGTTACACCCCATTTAGACTACTGCAACGCTCTCTACGTGGGGTTGCCTTTGAAGACGGCTCGGAAGCTTCAATTGGCCCAACGCTCGGCAGCCATGATACTAACAGGAGCGACGTGCAGGGAGCATACAACCCCTCTGTTGCGCCAGCTCCACTGGCTACCAATTTGCTACCAGGCACAATTCAAAGTGCTGGCGTTGGCCTATAAAGCCCTAAACCAGTGGTTCTCAACGTTCCTAATGCCGTGACCCTTCATACAGTCCCTCATGTGGTGGTGACCCCCAACCATAATATTGTTTTCATTGCTACTTCATAACAGTCATTTTACTACTGTTCTAAATCCTAATGTAAATATCAGATATGCAAGATGCATTTTCATTCACTGGAGCAAACTGGGCACAAATACCCAATACACCCAAATGTGAATGCTAGTGGGTTTGGCGGAGGATTGATTTTGTAATTTGGGAGTTGTAGTTGCTGAGATTTATAGTTCACTTATAATTAAAGAGCATTCTGAACTCCACCAGCGATGGATTTGAACCAAACTTGGCTCCCATGACCAATGGAAAACACTTGAAGGTTTTGATGGGCATTGACCTTGAGTTTGGGAATTGTAGTTCACCTATATCCAGAGAGCACCGTGGACTCATGCAATGGTGCATCTGGACCAAACTTGGCACGAATACTCAATATGCCCAAATGTGAACACTGGTGGAGTCTGGGGAAAATAGACATTGATTTTTGGGAGTTGTAGTTGCTGGGATTTATAGTTCATTACGATCAAAGAACATTCTGAACTCCACCAACGATAGAATTGGCTCAAACTTCCCACATGGAATCCCCATGACCATCAGAAAATACTGTGTTTTCTTATGGTCTTTGGCGACCCTTCTGACACCCCCTTGCGACCCCCTCACGGGTCCCGACCCCCAGGTTGAGAAACACTGCCCTAAACGGTTCCGGCCCAAGTTACCTATCCAATCGCATCTCTGCCTATGAACCCACTAGGACTTTGAGATCTTCCGGGGAGGCCCTGCTCTCGATCCCGCCTGCAACACAGGCACGGTTGGCGGGGACGGGAGACAGGGTCTTCTCGGTGGTGGCCCCTCGGCTGTGGAACGCCCTTCCCACAGACATTAGATCGGCTCCATCTCTAATGGTATTTCGGAGAAAAGTGAAAACCTGGTTATTTGAACAGGCGTTTGAATAGGCAGTGCAATGAATATAGGAACGGAACAACGGATGACGAGTTTGGATCATGTTTTCAGTTATGAGACGCCAGTGAGTGGTTATTGATGTTAATTGTCTCGCCGGTTATTGTGTTAATTGTTTTTAAATATCTTGTTGATGTTGCATTGAATTTTCGCTGCTACTGTTGTTAACCGCCGTGAGTCGCCTAAGGGCTGAGAAGAGCGGTATACAAGTAAAGTAAATAAATAAATAAAGTAAATAAATAAATATAGAATCATAGAGTTGGAAGAGACCTCGTGGGCCATCCAGTCCAACCCGCTGCCAAGAAGCAGTAAAATCACATTCAGAGCACCCCCAACAGATGGCCATCCAGCCTCTGTTTAAAAGCATCCAAAGAAGGAGCCTCCACCACACTCCAGGGCAGAGAGTTCCACTGCTGAACGGCTCTCACAGTCAGGAAGTTGTTCTTCATGTTCAGATGGAATCTCCTCTCCTGTAGTTTGAAGCCATGGTTCCATTGCATCCTAGTCTCCAGGGAAGCAGAAAACAAGCTTGCTCTCTCCTCCCTGTGATTTTCCCTCACGTATTTATACATGATTTGCTTGATATTCAGGCAGTGCTTC
Source organism: Anolis sagrei (assembly GCF_037176765.1). Lineage (NCBI taxonomy): Eukaryota > Metazoa > Chordata > Lepidosauria > Squamata > Anolidae > Anolis > Anolis sagrei. The sequence goes on along the minus strand of NC_090024.1, from coordinate 241,980,180 downwards.
CTATAAGTCAGAGCAACGGTCCAGAGTGACTCCTAGGTATTTGGATGTGCTGCAATGCTCCAGTGGGATTCCTTCCCAGGTCATCCTCAGAGCTTGAGATCCTTGTCTCTTCTTAAGCTGGAATGCAATTTTCCTACTTCTTGTCAGGGGGTTGGACTGGATGGCCCATGAGGTCTCTTCCAACTCTATGATTCTATGAAAGCACACGTCTGTGTTCTAGATGGATTAGGAATGAGCCGGTTTCCCCTGTAATAGGCAGTAAGAGCACCAAAAGGTTCGGAGAGCTTCTGTTCAACCACTCCAAAGCTTGTATTGTCGAAGGCTTTCATGGCCGGAATCACTGGGTTGTTGTAGGTTTTTTCGGGCTATATGGCCATGGTGTAGAGGCATTCTCTCCTGACGTTTCGCTTGCATCTATGGCAAACATCCTCAGAGGTAGTGAGGATTCCAAAGCTCTCTGCTTCAGCGGTGATGGCATGATCGTCAGCATAGATTAAACTCTCTCTAACCCTTCTGGCAGTGGCTGATTGGTGTAAATGTCAAAACTTTACATTCAAAATGTCAAAATGGGAGAGATAAGTTCACAAAGTTGTATTGTTTATATGTGAAAATGATCTAGGAGTTTTAGTTGAATATGAGCTGAGCATGAGTCTAGAGCAAGCCTGGTCCAACTTGGGACCTCCAAGTACTTTGGACTTCAACTCCCATCATTCCTAACAGCCTCAGGCCCCTTCCTTTCACCCCTCAGCCGCTTAAGCGGCTGAGGGGTGAAAGGAAAGGGCCTGAGGCTGTTAGGAATGATGGGAGTTGAAGTCCAAAACATCTGGAGGGCCCAAGTTGGTCTAGGCCTAGCATAGCGCATGATGCAGAAGTAATGGGAGGAATTTGCAACCAGGAAACAAATGCACTCACAGATAGTTATCTTTCAAAACCCTTGCAAAAAAAGGCAGAACTAATGATTGTATAGCACCTTAAAGACTGGCACATTTGGCCAAGGCTTTCTCTTTAGGAGAGAAAGAGAGAGAGATAATAGCAAACAAAACAGTGTTAATCTTCGGAAAGCCCAGTTGGCTTTGCCAAAAATGCAGGAAGTGCAAATGGCTATCCATTTGTCCCTCAGGTTACCTGAAACAGGTAAGAACGACCCCCTGAATGAATCTGAAAAGAGTGCAGATTATCTCTTTTTAGGTGAAGAGAGTTAACAGAGGAGTGCATGCAAATGCATCCAAAACACCAACCTCATAAGTTTTGCTTAAATAAGTGGTTTTGCCAGTTCTTTCCTCTGAAATAGAACCTACGGCACAAAGTTTTCCTTGGCAATCCTTCTGGATTTCAGGAAGGGTCTTATTTTTGGGCTGCCACTCTCTGATTCTGGGAACAACAGTCCCAAAAGTCACTTTTTCCTATGAAATATAGCCTACAACGCCTGTTTTCGTTGTTGTCGATATCCCATCCAAACACTATCCAGGGCTGACCCTGCTTAGCATCCAAAATCAGACTGAATCTGGTGCCTTTAGGGCAGAGTTTCTCAACCTTCCTAATGCCGTGACCCCTTAATACAGTTCCTCATGTTGGAAGGGTTTGGTGGGCATTGACGTTGAGTTTGGGAGTTGTAGTTCACCTACATCCAGAGAGCACTGTGGACTCAAACAATGATGGATCTAACCATAAAATTATTTTCGTTGCTACTTCATAACTAAATTTGCTACTGTATCGTCGAAGGCTTTCACAGCCGGAATCACTGGGTTGTTGTAGTTTTTTCGAACTATATGGCCATGTTCTAGAAGCATTCTCTCCTGACGTTTCGCCTGCATCTATGGCAAACATCCGCAGAGGTTGTGAGGTCTGTGGAAACTAGGAATGCTTCTAGAACATGGCCATTTATCCAGAAAAATCTAGAACAACCCAAATTTTGCTACTGTTATGAATCGTCATGTAAATATCTGATATGCAGGATGCATTTTCATTCACTGGGCCAAATTTGGCACAAATACCCGATACGCCCAAATTTGAATACCGGTGGGGTTTGGGGAAAACAGACCTTGACATTTGGGAGTTGTAGTTGTTGGGATTTATAGTTCACCTCCAATCAAAGAGCCTTCTGAACTCCACGAATGATGGAATTGAACCAAATTTGGCACACAGAACTCCCATGACCAACAGCAAATACTGGGAGGGTTTGGTGGGCATTGACCTTGAGTTTTGGAGTTATAGTTCACCTATGTCCAAAGAGCACTGTGGACTTGAACAATGAAGGATCTGGACCAAATTTGGCACGAATCCTCAATATGCCCAAATGTGAACACAGGTGGAGTTTGGGGAAAACAGACCTTGACATTTGGGGTTGTAGTTGCTGGGATTTATAGTTCACCTACAATCAAAGAGCATTCTGAACCCCACCAACAATAGAATTGGGCCAAACTTCCCACACAGAAGCCCCATGATCAACAGAAAATAGTGTTTTCTTATGGTCTTTGCCGACCCCTCTGGAAACCCCCCTTGCAGCCTCCACAGCCACTTAAGCGGCTGAAGGGAAAAAGGAAAGGGCCTGAGGCTGTTAAGAATGGTGGGAGTTGGAGTCCAAAACATCTGGAGGGCCCAGGTTTGCCCATATCTGGTGTCCATGCGTTCCTAGTGGAGGCTTAACCATGCATTGTGGTGGATACTGCTAATCGGAAAGAAGTTTCTTCTGTCCTTGGGAAGCCCTGGGAAGAGCCCTCCATTCTCAAGCATGAAATGCAGGAAATGAGCCACATGTCAATGGATAGTAATTTACGAGGGGAGTAATTACAGTGAGACAAACACAAGCCTCTTTCCTGGAAGTGTGGCCGGATCCATCGGATGGGGACTCATCTCATCCTGGGACAGCTGCTCAGTGGGATTTTTGGAATTCTTTACCAAACTACATAGCACTGAGCCACTGCGGTTAAAGTGGCGTCGAACTGCATCCATTCTACGGTGTATATTATTATTATTATTATTATTATTATTATTATTATTATTATTATTTGAAACACAAGATGAGTCCACAGCAAACAAGATCACCATACTGGTTGTTGTATAGATCACACGTCGGACACTTCCCAAGTGTCTAGGACTGTGTGATGTATCGGCGAATAATGCAGATCCCAGTAAGGTGGCCTTCTGCAGCTGGCAGCTGGCAATTTTGTCAGCACCGATTGTGTTTAAGTGCAGGCCAAGGTCTTTAGGCACTGCACCCAGTGTGCCGATCACCATTGGGACCACCTTGACTGGTTTGTTCCAAAGTCTTTGCAGTTCGATCTATAAATCCTCATACTGTGTCAGCTTTTCCAGTTGTTTCTCTGCAATCCTGCTGTCACCTGGGATTGCAACATCGACAATCCATACTTTGTTTTTTTAACACGATCGTGAGGTCAAGACTATTGTGCTCCAAAACTCTGAATTCGGAAGTCCCAGAGGAGTTTGACGTGTTCATTCTCTGTAACGTTTTCCAGCTTGTGATCCCACCAGTTCTTTGTCGCAGGCAGATGGTGTTTGTGGCACAAGTTCCAATGAATCATCTGAGCAACGGTGTTGTGCCTCTGCTTGTAGTCTGTCTGTGTGATCTTCTTGCAGCAGCTCAGGATGTGATCTATTGTTTCATCTGTTTCCTTGCAGAGTCTACATTCGGGATCTGTTGTTGACTTTTCAATTCTGGCTTTGATGGCATTGGTTCATTTTCTGTAACATTTTCTGTATCATTACTATTATTATTATTATTACTATTATATGCAACCTTTTGATTATAGAATCCTTGGATTTGTAGTACGGCACCAGCATACTGTGGCAGAGAGGGCTAACAGCCTTGGAGAACTACAACTCCCACGATCCCATAGCATCGAGCTATGGCAGTTAAAGTGATTTTAATTCTACAGTATAGATGCACATATGTTCTTGTTCATTCGTTCAGTCGTCTCCGACTCTTCGTGACCGCATGGACCAGCCCACACCAGAGCTCCCTGTCGGCTGTCACCACCCCCAGCTCCTTCAAGGTCAGTCCAGTCCCTTCAAGGATGCCATCCATCCATCTTGCCCTTGGTTGGCCCCTCTTCCTTTTGCCTTCCACTTTCCCCAGCATCATTGTCTTCTCCAGGCTTTGCTGTCTCCTCATGATGTGGCCAAAGGACTTCCACTTTGTCTCCTAGTATCCTAGCACATATAGCTGTATTTAATTCCACTTAGCACATATAGCTGTATTTAATTTCCAAGGCCCCATCTACACTGTTTGAAACTGCAGTGTAGACTCATCTAATGCAATTCGGTGCAGTTAATCTGCATTAGATGAGTCAGACTCAAACTGCATTATATGGCGGTGTAGATCCAGCCATGCATGTCAGTTGAGTGGCAGCTTAGGTTTAGCTTGTTTGACTTGGATATGAAGGCAGAATTTGAGTGACAGCTCCCTGCTTCTCCCAGCCATGTTGGAAGTTATATTCCCAATGGTCACTCTGGGAATATAAATCAGGTTTGGGCCCTCCAGGTGTTTTGGACTCCAACTCCCACAATTCTACTTCTATATCAGTCATGGGCAAACTTGGGCCCTCCAGGTGTTTTGGACTCCAACTCCCACAATTCTACTTCTATATCAGTCATGGGCAAACTTGGGCCCTCCAGGTGTTTTGGACTCCAACTCCCACAATTCTACTTCTATATCAGTCATGGGCAAACTTGGGCCCTCCAGGTGTTTTGGACTCCAACTCCCACAATTCTACTTCTATATCAGTCATGGGCAAACTTGGGCCCTCCAGGTGTTTTGGACTCCAACTCCCACAATTCTACTTCTATATCAGTCATGGGCAAACTTGGGCCCTCCAGGTGTTTTGGACTCCAACTCCCACAATTCCTAACAGCCTACCGGCTGTTAGGAATTGTGGGAGTTGGAGTCCAAAACACCTGGAGGACCCAAGTTTGCCGTTGCATGATATAAACTGTGCAAAAAATTCCAAGCAGTGCAAACTCTTAATGCAATGTAGATCCAACCATAGTCAATAGGGAATAATTGGGATGGTGTTCTATTATTTTTGCAATGTCCCCGGCTGCCCTTTGTGTGGTCCCTTTGATATCCTCCTCCTCCTCACCCACCGGCTTAGCCGCCAGAGAAGAGGATCCCTTGCCATATGGCCAGGGGATGCTGGTACCGGAGCCCTCTCCTCTTTCCCAGAATTCACATGGTAATGAAGCGGGCGCCTCGCTTTGGCCGGCCCTGGGACCCAAGGTCCAGGAGGGGGGACCGGCCTTTCATGCCGCAGCAGCAGCCACAACAGGCAGGCCTTTTTCAATGGGCCTTTTCAAAACCACCTGTTTGAGTTTCCCACCGTCCTCGGGAGCAGAATGGGGAGGGAAAAAGGGAAAGGGAAAAGACCCCACGCCACACTCCCCTCTTCCTCTCCTCCCTTTCTCCCCCGGCCACCGCCTCTCTGCCAGGCCCATCTGTCCAGCTGTAGCATGAATACATTCCTCGAGCCAAAAGGAGTGTCAGGCTCCACTGCTGAACGGCTCTCACAGTCAGGAAGTTCTGAACATGAGGAAGAACTTCCTGACTGTGAGAGCCGTTCAGCAGTGGAACTCTCTGCCCCGGAGTGTGGTGGAGGCTCCTTCTTTGGAAGCTTTTAAGCAGAGGCTAGATGGCCATTTGTCAGGGGTGCTTTGAATGCAATATTCCTGCTTCTTGGCAGAATGGGGTTGGACTGGATGGCCCATGAGGTCTCTTCCAACTCTTTGATTCTATGATTCTATGATTCCTTCTCCATGTAGACCCAGTCCTTGGGGTGCATCTACACCAGGCGTGAACCAACTTCAACCTTCCCTCCAGGTGTTTTGGACTTCAACTCCTGCAATTCCTAACAGCAGGTTCATTTATCGTATCAGAAGCGAACTGAGGGTACAGTTGTAAAGTATTTAAAAACACAAAGTTTAACAACCGGTGGTTAGCTCTTCTGCAGTGTGCCCAGTGTGGAACACATCTCACCACACTAAAACAGTGGATGTGGCTCTCAATGAGACATGCCGCATTATCACAGGGTGTCTGTGCCCCACACCACTGGAGAAATTAACCTGTCTAGCCGGTATTGCACCACCTGGCATCCGCCGGGAAGTAGCAGCCAATAGTGAAAGGACCAAGGCAGAGACATCTCCAGCTCATCCCTTGTTTGGGTATCAGCCAGCATGTCAACGACTTAAATCAAGAAATAGTTTTCTAAGATCTACAGAGACACTCGCTGGAACACCCCAGCAAGTGAGAGTCCAAAAGTGGCAGGCTCAAACCCAGAACCTCAACCAATGGCTGATACCAAATGAGAGACTCCCCCATGGGCACACAGAAGACTGGGCGACTTGGAAGGCGCTGAACAGACTGCGCTCTGGCACCACAAGATGCAGAGCCAATCTTAAGAAATGGGGCCACAAAGTGGAATCCTTGACATGCGAGTGTGGAGAGGAGCAAACCACTGACCACCTGCTGCAATGCACCCTGAGCCCTGCCACATGCACAAGAGAGGACCTTCTTGCAGCAACAACAGAGGCACTCCAAGTGGCCAGATACTGGTCAAAGGACATTTAATCAGCTACCAAGTTTGCAAAATTTGTTGTGTTTTTTACAAATTTGTTTGTTTGTTTTGTTCTGTTAGAAATGTAATACAATGTTATGGTTGCGGATAACACAATAAATAAATAGCTCTTCTCCGCATTGGTATGTCGTGGACTCCACGTTGTGGCCCCATGTCTTAAGGTTAGCTCTGCATCTCGTGGTGCCAGAGCACCGCTTTCCAAGTGGCCCAGTCTTCTGTGTGCCTAGGAGGGAGTTTCTTATTTGGTATCAGCCTGGGCTTTAGCCTGCCACTTTTGGACTCTCACTTGCTGAGGTGTTCCTGCGAGTATCTCTGTAGAAAACAATATCTTGATTTAAGGCAGTGTTTCTCAACCTTTCTAATGCCGTGACCCATTAACACATTTCCTCATATTGTGATGACCCCCAACCATAAAATTACTCTTGTTGCTACTTCATAAGTGTAATTTTTGCTACTGTTATGAAATGTGAATATCTGATATGCAGGATGTATTTTCGTTCACGGGACCACATTTGGCATAAATACCCGATATGCCCAATCTTGAATACTGGTGGGGTTGGGAACTGATTTTGTCATTTGGGAGTTGTAGTTGCTGGAAGAGGTACCTATTGATCTACTCACATTTGCATGTTTCCGAACTGCTATATTGGTAGGAGCTGGGGCTGACAGTGTGTCTGTTCTTAAGAGGAAAAGCACATGTCTGTGTTTTGGATGGATTAGGAATCTCGTGGTGCCCTGTAATTTGACCTAAGGCTTCAGAGAACTTCTGTTCAACCATTTCAAAGCTCCCTGCTTGGGCAGTGATGGCACGATCGTCATCATAGATGGAACTCTCTGTCCGTTCTGGCAGTGGCTGATCATTTGTGTAAATGTTAAACATGGATGGAGAAAGCACGCTCCCCTGAGGCAGGCTGTTCTTCTGTTTTCTCCGGTCTGGTATTCAACAAAAAAGCTCCTGTTCTGTAGCAGATTTCCCTTGAAGCGGATGAGGTGGTAGTCCAAAACACCTAAAGGGACAAAGTTTGCCCCTGCCTGGTCTAAACAAGAAGCCACCTTGTGTTGCTGGCAGTTGAGAGTCCAGCGGGTCAGATCAAGGTCCCGGCCGGAGAGAGACGTGCCAAGAGCTGCCTGCATTCTGCAAGGGCGTCTTTGGGGCTGTAACCTCTGACCCCAGGAGACCTGAGCTTTGACATAGGGCTAATCGGGACGGAGAGCCCGGCCACAGATATAAGGGGAGCCGGCCGGGGCTGCCGCTGCCTGTGGGTGTTGAAAGAGGCAAGGGATGATGGGGAAAAGAAGGGGGGCTTGCAGTCCTGGAAGGGCCCCTCAAATTGTTCAGAGCACCACCGGCCGCGGGCCCTGCCAAGAGAAAGGCATTCCTGCCGACAAAGCCTCTCCCCGGCTCTCAATAGAGCCTCACATGCCACCGGTGGTTGGAGAGGCGGCCGGCCAGCGGCAGATGGGGACTAATTAGCCGCTTTGAGAGCCACTGTGGGAACCGGGCTCTGCGGGGATAACATGGGCGGGGAGGGAGGGTTCTCTGAATGGAGGAGCCAACCTGCCGCCAATGCCCACCCTGGGAACCGTGGCACAATGGGGCAAGGGAGTCACACTGGGGGAGAAAAGGGATCCCACATCAACATCAGAGAAAACTTTGATTTAAGACAAAGCTGGATGGGCCATCTGTCAGGAAGGCTTTGGATGTGTCCCCCTGCCTGGTGGAATGCAGTTGGACTGGATGGCCCTTAGGGTCCCTTTTAACTTCAGCAAAATCAGCCATAGCAGAGCACCTGATGAACCAACCTGGACACAGAACACAGAAATGCTGGGCCACTCTCACAACCACCATGTCAGACTACACAGAGAAGCCATTGAAATACACAAGCACGTGGACAATTTCAACAGAAAGGAAGAGACCATGAAAATGAACAAAATCTGGCTACCAGTATTAAAAAAAACTCTAAAATTACAACAGCACAATAGAGAGGAAACAAAAAAGGACATCTAATCACCTCTCAACAAAAGTTTGCTCTAGGCACTGTCAGGCCATCTAATGCTAATCAAGGTGGTCAGTTGAAACTTTCACACCTAGCTCCAGCAGACAAGAGTCCTTTGTCCCACCCTGGTCATTCCACACATATATAAACCCCTTTTCCTAGTTCCAACAGACCTCACTACCTCTGAGGATGCTTGCCATAGATGCAGGTGAAACGTCAGGAGAGAATGCCTCTAGAACATAGCCATATAGCCCGAAAAAATCTACAACAACCCAACTTCAGTACTTGTCCATATGCCTTCATTTCAGGTTTATTTATTTTGTATCAAAAGCACTGCATAAATTAGTATAAAACTGATAAAAGTAGGAGCGCAGGCGGCTAAATATCTTTTGACCAAAAACGGACAACAGCAACGGCATTGTCTGTAGCCTCCAACAATTCTTCCTCTGTACATGAGGCAGGGCATAGTGGACAAGCATACAGATACAGAGTTGTCTGTTCTGCTCCACGGTCAAACAAAGTGCGGGATTCATAGAATCATAGAATCAAAGAGTTGGAAGAGACCTCATGGGCCATCCAGTCCAACTCCATTCTGCCAAGAAGCAGGAATATTGCATTCAAATCACCCCTGACAGATGGCCATCCAGCCCCTGTTTAAAAGCTTCTGAAGAAGTAGCCTCCACCACACTCCGGGGCAGAGAGTTCCACTGCTGAACGGCTCTCGCAGTCAGGAAGTTCTTCCTCATGTTCAGATGGAATCTCCTCTCTTGTAGTTTGAAGCCATTGTTCCGCGTCCTAGTCTCCAAGGAAGCAGAAAACAAGCTTGCTCCCTCCTCCCTATGGCTTCCTCTCACATATTTATACGTGGCTATCATGTCTCCTCTCAGCCTTCTCTTCTTCAGGCTAAACATGCCCAGCCCCTTAAGCCGCTCCTCATAGGGCTTGTTCTCCAGACCCTTGATCATTTTAGTCGCCCTCCTCTGGACACATTCCAGCTTGTCAATTCTTTTAGGTAGCGCCATTTTGCCAGGTTGTCTTTTGATCTGCCCACCCCACTTCTCCCCATCGGGTCACCTCGTGGGTTTCCATGATGGAGCAAGGATTCAAACCCTGGTCTCCAGAGCTTAAAAAAAGGAGATTCCACCTGAACATTAGGAAGAACTTCCTGACTGTGAGAGCTGTTCAGAAGTGGAACTCCTTGCCCCGGATTGTGGTGGAGCCTCCTTCTTTGGAGGCTTTGGAACAGGCTGGGTGGCCATCTGTCAGGACTGCTTTGAAGGCAATTGCCCTGCAGGGGGTTGGACTGGAGATTCCACCCGAACATTAGGAAAAACTTCCTGACTGTGAGAACTGTTCAGCAGTAGAACTCTCTGCCTTGGAGTGTGGTGGAGGCTCCTTCTTTGGAGGCTTTTAATTAGAGCCTGGATGGCCATCTGTTGGGGATGCTTTGAAGGCGATTTTCTTATAGGGTGTTCTGTCCTGTGCTGGGCCTGTAAAAAATTTCTTTTAGAACAGGACGTTCAACCTTTGCCCAGTGGGAGCCAGGGGGCCCAAGGAGAAGTTCTCAGAGGTTTTCCACCACAAATGGTCTTTAGATGGCTTGTGAAGTATAACAAAGTATTTTATTAATGAACAATCAAACAGAAACTTCTCTTGTCTTCAATAAAGCTAAACAAATGCTTCCAGGCTTTTATGCAACTGGTGGCTTCCTAACCTTGCCCACGAAGGACAGGCAACTGTCTTCAATAACTTCTTCTTTACTTTAAAGGAAAGTCCCCTTTTTAACTTCTCCCAGGCTGACTGTAATCTAACCCTTACTGATGTGGGCTCCACTACCGGGTCGAACTGCGTCTCGAAACACCGAGTGGACCTACCAGTAAAGGCTTAGATGTTCTCCAGCTGGAGTTCTTTGGTCTTTAGGGCTGTTTTCCTGGAAATCTTTGGAGACTCTTAAGACTGTTTTCCCCTGGAAAGTCTTAAGGGTTGAAGCTTTTGTACAGGGGAAGCTTGCACACATCCTGTACATTAGCTTCCCTTGCTGAGACTAACTAAAAATTGCTCCCTTCCCTTCCCAATTGCCCTGAGCAAGGGGCGGAACCAAAACTTAACGATGATGGACAGGTGACTTGCCCTATGACTGCAACCAAAGGAAGTCACCCTTCTGCAGAGTCCCTGAAACCTTGGACTGCAAGCAAACATTTAATACAAGGCAAATAAAATTGGAGCTCCTGGTACAGCCGTACCAGCACATAGTGGGTTGGACTGGATGGCCCAAGAGGTCTCTTCCAACTAAATTATTGCATAAGGGACCCCCAAAGGCGAGACCAGGCCCTGTGAGCAACGAGACCAACCTTGCTTCTTGGTAGCATGGGGTTGGACTGGATGGCCCACCAGGTCTCTTCCAACTCTAAGATTCTATTATTCTATATCATGCTGGTTTTCACTGACTTACTCCAAGTGTTGCAAACTACATTAAAAAAGGAATTAGTGTTCTGTTAAAGGAAGAAACCGCGGCCTTTTCCTGAGTCTGTTGCGAAGAGAAATTTTCCACTTGGATTGTGTCTTCCCACAGCACAGAAGGGGGTTGGACTGGATGGCCTCTGGGGACCTCTCCTAATATGTTGCCCTTCCCAGTAGATTCAGGCCAAAGCGCATTGCAACAGCCTCTCCCAGCGTCCTCATTAGTGCTTTTAGTCATACTGACTATGTTTTGGTGTTGCTTGGCCACACTTTCCCCAGTTTTCGCCTGTGAATTCCTCGTTGGAGTGGCGAAAGGCTATTACAAATAGTGCAAGAGGTTGGCGAGAGGGAGGCACGGCTATTTCTGGGGATTTTAAAGTCATTTTAGGGCCAACCAGTGGTTTTAATTGGACGGGCATGTTGTACGAGCAGGGCTCCAGCTTCTGTGTTAAGACAACCTTTTGGGGAAATATTCGAGGCACTCTTTCCAGCGTTGTGTTGCCATGCGAGTCTGCAGAAAATTATATATATGTTGATGGTGTGAGACATGTTATTTTAAAAGGAGGTTGGACACAGGCGGAAGGCCACCGGCCAAATCCAGATAATGGTCAGATATCCACATATTTGTCCTTGTGGAGTGCAGATCCTTTCGGGTTTAGATTAAATCCAGACCTTCTGATTATATTCAAGCCACTCGCCATCATTGGATCACTTTTGCATGTTCTTGCCCAGATAATGCATAGGAATACAACACAATAAAGGGTGATGTTGACTTTGAGTGTGGGACAACCCCAAAAGAAGACTCTCGTGTCCGTGATGCGTAAGTCCCCGCGTTGTATGCTTCTCCCTCTCCCCAATCCGTGCGTCCATCTGTCCATCAGCCCGGGCCCAGACCTGCTGGAGCCAAGCATCCTTCCCTGGGATTTGTTCCAATTTCCTGCCCCTCCTTTGCACAAGCTGCAAAGGCCTTCCTTCGTGCCGGTTTCCTACTTCTGTGCCAGGGTCAGCTTTCTCGAACCCGGCACGGCCTTGGTTCGCTCCCAAAAGCAGCATCACCACTGCAAAGCGAGGCATGGGGGCATTGGGGTCGAAGCTAGACCTTTTTTTTTGCACAGCTCACAAACAGGTAGGATCCCTTCAGACAAGAACCCTTGATTTCATAGGCCTTTCTTAGACCAAGAAGACGACTCGGGGTAGTTCTGCTAGGTGCACCCATCCAATTCCCAACCAGGGGTCACGCTGCTTAGCTTCCAAGATCTGATGGGATCTAACTAGTTTGTAAAGTTTTGCTAGGTGCTTCCTCTGAAATACAGCCTACAGCGCCTGGGGATTCATTGGTGGACTCCCATCCAATTCCCAACCAGGGGTGACCCTGCTTAGCTTCCAAGATCTGATGGGATCTTGCTAGTTTTGCTAGGCGCTTCCTCTGAAATATGGCTTACAGCGCTTGGGAATTCTTTGGCGGACTCCCATCCAATTCCCAACCAGGGGTGACACTGCTTAGCTTCTAAGATCGGATGGGATCTACAGAATCATAGAATCATAGAGTTGGACAAGACCTCATGGGCCATCCAGTCCAACCCCATTCTGCCAAGAAGCAGGAATATTGCATTCAAAGCACCCCTGACAGATGGCCATCCAGCCACTGTTTAAAAGCTTCCAAAGAAGGCGCCTCCACCACACTCCGGGGCAGAGAGTTCCACTGCTGAACGGCTCTCACAGTCAGGAAGTTTTTCCAAATGTTCAGATGGAATCTCCTTTCTTGTAGTTTGAAGCCATTGTTCCGTGTTCTAGCCTCCATGGAAGCAGCTTGCTCCCTCCTCCCTGTGGCTTCCTCTCAAATATTTATACATGGCTATCATATCTCCTCTCAGCCTTCTCTTCTTCAAGCTAAACATGCCCAGCTCCTTAAGCCACTCCTCATAGGGCTTGTTCTCCAGACCCTTGATCATTTTAGTCGCCCTTCTCTGGAAACATTCCAGCTTGTCAATATCTCTCTTGAATTGTGGTGCCCAGAATTGGACACAATATTCCAGGTGTGGTCTAACCAAAGCAGAATAGAGCATGGGGAGCATGACTTCCCTAGATCTAGACACTAGGCTCCTATTGATGCAGGCCAAAATCCCATTGGCTTTTTTTGCCGCCACATCACATTGTTGGCTCATGTTTAACTTGTTGTCCACGAGGACTCCAAGATCTTTTTCACACGTACTGCTTTCGAGCCGGGCATTGTCCCCCATTCTGTATCTTTGCATTTCGTTTTTCCTGCCTAAGTGGGGTATCTTGCATTTGTCACTGTTGAACTTCTTTTTGTTAGTTTTGGCCCATCTCTCCAATCTGTCAAGATCGTTTTGAATCATGGGGGTCATAGGGGACCTTGTCGAAGGCCTTCCTGAAATCCAGGTATGCAAATTTGGTCCAGTGAATGCAAATACCTCCTACATATCGGATATTTACATTACGATTCATAACAGTAGCAAAACTAGTTATGAAGTAGCAACGAAAATAATGTGATGGTTGGGGGGTCACCACAACAGGAGGAAGTGTATTAAGGGGTCGCGGCATGAGGAAGGTTGAGAAACACTGCTCGAAAAGGAAGCCAACTTGAGCAGAATTAACAACAACCAGCATCTTCCAAGGCTGTTCAGATCCTCAAAATTTTGCAAAATTTTGCGGGAATGTGCTGGGGATACGGCTCCCCTCATTAAAGCCACCTCATCTCCCCCAGGAAAGGTAGCAGGCCTTTGGAAAGGGCAGAGGCGTGGGCGTTCTCTGCAGCAGCACCAGAGGCCCTGGGCAGCAATCTCCCCTTCTTTTCTTTCATTCTTCCTTTCTTCTCTTTTCTCTCTCTCTTTGGCCAGCTGTCCCGGTGCCAAGGCAGGCCTGCACCTGGATGGTTACAATAACAGCCCTTCCCCGGCCGGGTCGCCGGCGCTTTCCCTCGGCTCGCCGCCTCCCCACACTCCCCCGCAAGGCTGGCTCCAGCCTGTCTGGCCAGCTGTTCGGACCACCTTCCTGCTCCCGGTGGGGTCCCTCCAGATGGGGAGAAGGGGAAGCAGGGAGGAGGGATCATCCTCCAGCAGAGGAAACCCATGCGCCTGCCTCTTCTTGGCAGGGCATTCACTCCTTTTTGCTTTTTTTGCAGAAGGAGAACCCAGGAATTTCTGCAGAGATGAGCCGCTTTGGAGCAGCCAGGGCAGGGGAAAAATAAATAGGTTCTTGCAGTTTTTTTCGGGCTATATGGCCATGTTCTAGAGGCATTCTCTCCTGACGTTTCGCCTGCATCTATGGCAAGCATCCTCAGAGGTAGTGAGGTAGTGGGACCTCACTACCTCTGAGGATGCTTGCCATAGATGCAGGCGAAACGTCAGGAGAGAATGCCTCTAGAACATGGCCATATAGCCCGAAAAAAACCCACAAGAACCTAGTGATTCCAGCCATGAAAGCCTTCGACAATACAAGAAATAAATAGTTTGCTCTGGACCAACATGCTCAGAAAATCTTGGGGTGCATCCCTATTGTAGAATTCATGTAGTTTGATACCACTTTCATGGCTGAATGATATGGAATTCAGGGATTTGGAGTGTGGTTATTTATTTATAACCCCCAATGGCACAGTGGGTTAAAGCGCTGAGCTGCTTGACTGAAAGTTCGCAGGTTCAAATCCGGGGAGTGGCATGAGCTCCCGCTATCAGCCTCAGCTACTGCCAACCTAGCAGTTTGAAAACATGCAAATTGGGAGGGATAGCCAATACTCCAGAGGACAGGAGCAGGATTCAAAACAATCTTGACAGATTAGAGAGATGGGCCAAAGCTAACAAAATGAAGTTCAACAGGGACAAATGCAAGATACTCCACTTTGGCAGAAAAAACGAAATACAAAGATACAGAATGGGGGACGATGCCTGGCTTGAGAGCAATACGTGTGACAAAGATCTTGGAGTCCTCGTGGACAACAAGTTAAACGTGAGCCAACAATGTGATGTGGCAGCAAACAAAGCCAATGGGATTTTGGCCTGCATCAAGAGGAGCCTAGTGTCTAGATCTAGGGCAGTCATGCTCCCCATGCTCTATTCCGCTTTGGTTAGACCACATCTGGAATATTGTGTCCAATTCTGGGCACCACAATTGAAGAGAGATGTTGACAAGCTGGAATGTGTCCAAAGGAGGGTGACTAAAATGATCAAGGGTTTGGAGAACAAGCAGCTTAAGGAGCTGGGCATGTTTAGCCTGAAGAAGAGAAGGCTGAGAGGAGACATGATAGCCATGTATAAATATATGATTGGAAGCCACAGGGGGGAGGGAGCAAGATTGTTTTCTGCTTCCCTGGAGACTAGGACACAATGGAAGAATGGCTTCAAACTACAAGAACGGAGATTCCATCTGAACATGAGGAAGAACTTCCTGACTGTGAGAGCCGTTCAGCAGTGGAACTCTTTGCCCTGGAGTGTGGTGGAGGCTTCTTCTTTGGAAGCTTTTAAACAGAGGCTGGATGGCCATCTGTCAGGGGAGATTTGAATGCAGATGGAATGTTCAGATGGAATCTCCTCTCTTGTAGTTTGAAGCCATTGTTCCATTGCGTCCTAATCTCCAAGGAAGCAGAAAACAAGCTTGCTCCCTCCTCCCTGTGGCTTCCTCTCACATATTTATTCATGGTCCTCATCATATCTCCTCTCAGCCTTCTCTTCTTGAGGCTAAAGATGCCCAGCTCCTTAAGCCACTCCTCATAGGGCTTGTTCTCCAGACCCTTGATCATTTTAGTCGCCCTCCTCTGGACACATTCCAGCTTGTCAATATCTCTCTTGAATTGTGGTGCCCAGAATTGGACACAATATTCCAGGTGTGGTCTAACCAAAGCAGAATAGAGCATGGGGAGCATGACTTCCCTGGATCTAGACACTAGGCTCCTCTTGATGCAGGCCAAAATCCCATTGGCTTTTTTGTCGCTGCATCACATTCCTGGCTCATGTTTAACTTGCTGTCCACAAGGACTCCCAAGATCTTTTTCACACGTACTGCTCTCGAGCCAGGCATTGTCCCCCATTCTTGTATCTTTGCATTCCTTTACTATTTATTTATTGTATCAGGAGCAATCCAAGGGTACAATTGTGATGTATTTGAGGGAGCACAAAGTTTAACAACTTGGCATTCTATTAAATCTCTTCTTTGGAAGCTTTTAAACAGAGGCTGGATAGCCATCTTTTGGGGGTGCTTTGAATGTAATTTTCCCGCTTCTTGGCAGAACAGGGTTGGACTGGATGGCCCATGAAGTATCTTCCAACTATGATTCTATGATTCTCGCATGTTGTGGACTCCACTTTGTGGCCCCATTTCTGAAGGTTGGCTCTGCATCTCGTGGTGCCAGAGCGCAGTCTGTTCAGCGCCTGCCAAATTGCTCAGTCTTCTATGTGCCTAGGAGGGAGTCTCTCATTTGGTATCAGTCACTGATTGAGGTTCTGAGTTTGAGCCTGCCACTTTTGGACTCTTGCTTCCTGAGGTGTTCCTGCGAGTATCTCTGTAGATCTTAGAAAGCAATTTCTTGATTTAAGGCATTGACGTGCTAGATAATATCTGAACAGAGGATGGGCCGGAGATGTCACTGTCTTGGTCCTTTCACTATTGGCTGCTACTTCCCAGCGGATGTCAGGTGGTGCGATACCGGCTAAACAGTGTAATTTCTCCAGTGGTGTAGGGCGCAGACAGCCTGTGATAATGTGGCATGTCTCATTAAGAGACACATCCACTGTTTTAGCATGGTAAGATGTGTTGGAACGTGGACGTTGGGCATGCATACTCAGCAGCAGAGTAGCAAAGTGCAAGGGCAAATGTCTTCACTGTGTCTGGTTGTGATCTCCAGGTTGTCCCAGTCAGCTTTCATATTGTTTCTAGCACCCACTTTTTGCTTAATGTTCAGGCAGTGCTTCTTGTAGGTCAGAGCACAGTCCAGGGTAACTCCCAGGTATTTGGGTGTGTTGCAATGTTCCAGTGCAAAGCGCAAGGGCAGATGTCTTCACTGTGTCTGGTTGTGATCCCCAGGTTGTGCCAGTCAGCTTTTGTATAATATTGTTTCTAGTGCCCACTTTTTGCTTGGCAATCAGGGGGACATGAGATAAGCCTCCCTGCAGGATTACAACACATCCGGGCGTCCCCTGGGCAACGTCTTTGTAGACAGCTGATTCTCTCACTCCAGAAGCGACTTGCAGTATATATTGGAGTGCAAGTCCCATGATCCCCAGATCTTTCCTCCCTTCTTTTAGGACTGAAAGATCTAAAAGGTAGACAACTGAGGAACACCCAATAAGTAGGGAAATTAGTAGTGGGGGGCATCGATATGCATCCCACACTGAGTGGGTCGATGCCAGCGTGGTGCCACTGTGCCACTGGGGGCTCCACAATTTCTCCAGTGGTATACAGTATAGACATCCTGTGATAATGCGGCATGTCTTATTAAGAGCCACCTCCACTGTTTTAGCGTTTTGAGATGTGTTCCACACTGGGCATGCATACTCAGCAGCAGAGTAGCACAGCACAAGGTCGGATGCCTTCACTGTGTCTGGTTGTGATCCCCAGGTTGTGCCACTCAGCTTTCGTATAATATTGTTTCTAGTGCCCACTTTTTGCTTGGCAATCAGGGGGACATGAGATAAGCCTCCCCGCAGGATTACAACACATCTGGGTATCCCCTGGGCAACGTCTTTATAGACAGTTGATTCTCTCACTCCAAAAGCAACTTGCAGCATATATTGGAGTGCAAGTCCCATGATCCCCAGATCTTTCCTCCCTTCTTTTAGGACTGAAAGATCTAAAAGGTAGACCTAATAAGCAGGGAAATGAGTAGTGGGGGGCATCGATATGCACCCCACACTGAGTGGTGCAATGCCAGCCTGCCACCCAGCACCATGGGCATTGCAGCCCTTCCCTTTCCCCTTCTTCTTCTTCCTCTTCTTCCTCCCTTTCGAAAGTCAGTGTCCTTTCTGCACATCTGGAGTCTAGACTCGGTGGCTCGGTGGGCTGGCCTTGCCGGCTTGGCGGTGCCCGTTCCCCGCTGCACTCTGTTTGCTTAGCTGGAGGCATTTAATTGGAATTAAAGTGGCCTTCTTGTGTTTTTTTGCGTGCGGACGGAGGAGGAGAAGGAGGAGGAGGAGGCAGAGGAGGCCCCGCTTGGAAAAAGAAAGAGAAAGAAAGGAAAGAAAAGAAAAAGGAGCTGCAAGTCATCGAAAACATTTGCAGGAGACGGGCGAAGGGGTCATTAGATGGCAGGGCTCACGGCGCCAGTTTTAGTGCTCTCCACCGACTGCGGGGAAGGAGGCTTCAATGCGGCTTTTGTGGGCCAGCAAACAGGGACTGTTGATTCTGGCATCGGAGATGAAGCTGTGCCACAAAAGGATACGGATGGAGGGGTCTCACCGGCCCAATCCCCCCAAAAAGTGGAGGGTCCAAAGGGAGGAAAGCAGGGAGGTCTCCCTGACATCCCCACATCTCTTTTCCAAAAAATGATTGCAGAATCAGAATCATAAAGTTGGAGGAATCCCCCAAAGGTCATCCAGACCAACATTCTGCCAGGCAAAAAGGCACAATCCAAGCCCTCCCGACAGATGGCCATTCAGCCACAGCTTAAAAACCTCCAGAGCAAGAGAATCCATTGGTAGTCCACGCTCTGGTTACATCCCGTTTAGACTACTGCAACGCTCTCTACGTGGGGTTGCCTTTGAAGACAGCTCGGAAGCTCCAACTAGTCCAACGCTCGGCAGCCATGATTTTAACAGGAGCGGAGCGCAGGGAGCATACAACCCCCCTGTTGCGCCAACTCCACTGGCTGCCGATCTGCTACCGGGCTGAATTCAAAGTGCTGCCGTTGGCCTTTAAAGCCCTAAATGGTTCCGGCCCAAGCTACCTATCCGACCGCATCTCTGCCTATGAACCCACCAGGGATTTGAGATCTTCCGGGGAGGCCCAGCTCTCGATCCCACCTGCTTCTCAAGCTCGGCTGGCGGGGACGAGAGATAGGGCCTTCTCGGTGGTGGCTCCTCGGCTGTGGAACGCCCTTCCTACGGACATTAGACTAGCACCATCTCTAATGGTATTCCGCAAAAAGGTGAAGACCTGGCTGTTTGAGCAGGCGTTCCAATAATTAGTGCAATGATTGGTTAATGAACACTGGAATGGAACAATGGATGACGAATCTGGAACATGCTTTTGATGACGACAGTGAATGGGTATTGTAGTAACTGTTTATTAATTGTGTAATGTGTTAGGTTGTTAACTGTTTCCATACTGTAGCACTGAATTTTTGCTGTTCGTATTTGTTGTGAACCGCTGTGAGTCACCTTCGGGCTGAGAACAGCAGTATATAAGTAAGGTAAATAAATAAACAAATAAGGCTGCAATACCTCACAACCTCTGAGGATGCTTGCCATAGATGCAGGTGAAACGTCAGGAGAAATGCCTCTAGAACATGGCTCTATAGCCCGAAAAAACACACAAGAACCTAGTGATTCCAGCCATGAAAGCCTTCGACAATACAAGGCTGCAATAAATGCCATGGCCAAACTGCTCTAACTGTAGGGAAGACTTTCTCAATGTTTAAGTAAAGTCAAGGTTTCCCCTTCACATTAAGTCCAGTCGTGTCCGACTCTAGGGGTTGGTGCTCATCTCCATTTCTAAGCCAAAGAGCCAGCGTTGTCCGTAGACACCTCCAAGGTCATGTGGCCAGCATGACTGCAGGTTTCCGCTGACCTTAAGTCTAGTTGCATCTGACTCTGAGGGGTGGTGCTTATCTCCATTTCTAAGCCGAAGAGCCGACGTTGTCTGTAGACACCTTCAAGGTCATATGGCCTGCATGACTGCAGATTTCTGCTGACCTTAAGTCTAGTTGCGTCTGACTCTGGGACTCTGGTGCTCATCTCATTTCTAAGCCGAAGAGTTGGCAATGTATGTAGACACCTCCAAGGTCATGTGGCCAGCATGACTGCAGGTTTCCGCTGACCTTAAGTCTAGTTGCGTCTGACTCTGAGAGGTGGTGCTCATCTCCATTTCTAAGCCGAAGAGTTGGCAATGTCTGTAGACACCTCCAAGGTCATGTGGCCAGCATGACTGCAGGTTTCCGCTGACCTTAAGTCTAGTTGCGTCTGACTCTGAGAGGTGGTGCTCATCTCCATTTCTAAGCCGAAGAGTTGGCAATGTCTGTAGACACCTCCAAGGTCATGTGGCCAGCATGACTGCAGGTTTCCGCTGACCTTAAGTCTAGTTGCGTCTGACTCTGGGCGTTGGTGCTCATCTCCATTTCTAAGCCGAAGAGTTGGCAATGTCTGTAGACACTTCCAAGGTCATATGGCCGGCATGACTGCAGGTTTCCGCTGACCTTAAGTCTAGTTGCGTCTGACTCTGGGCGTTGGTGCTCATCTCCATTTCTAAGCCGAAGAGTTGGCAATGTCTGTAGACACCTCCAAGGTCATATGGCCGGCATGACTGCAGGTTGCCGCTGACCTTAAGTCTAGTTGCGTCTGACTCTGGGCGTTGGTGCTCATCTCCATTTCTAAGCTGAAGAGCCGGTGTTGTCCGTAGACACCTTCAAGGTCATGTGGCCGGCATGACTGCAGGTTTCCGCTGACCTTAAGTCTAGTTGTGCCTGACTCTGGGACTCTGGTGCTCATCTCCATTTCTAAGCCAAAGAGTTGCCGTTGTCCATAGACCCCTCCAAGTTCATGTGGCCGGCATGACTGCATGGAGCGTCGTTACTTTCCCACTAGAGCGGTACTTATTAATTTACTCACTTTTGCATGTTTTTGAATTGTTAGGTTGGCAGAAGCTGGGGCTAACAGTGGGAGCTTACTCTGCTCCCCAAATTCGAAACACTGATCTTTTGGTTCTTGTGGGTTTTTTCAGGCTATATGGCCATGTTCTAGAGGCATTTCTCCTGACGTTTCGCCTGCATCTATGGCAAGCATCCTCAGAGGTGAGGTCTGCTGGAACATCAGTTGAACCCGCTGAACCACTGGGGACTACTCCCAATGTTTAGGTGGCATTTATTTTCCTGCAACTTGAATCCATTGCTCCATTTCCTGGTCTCCATACCCTTTTCAATGTGATCTCCTTTTAAATATTTAAACATGGTTGTCATGTCTCCTCTCTGACTTTTCCCCTCTTCTCTTCTCTTCTCTTCTCTTCTCTTCTCTTCTCTTCTCTTTTCTTCTCTTCTCTTCTCTTGTCTTGTCTTGTCTTCTGTGTGCCTTCAAGTTGCTTGTTAACTTAAGAGATCCCATGAATTTTAACCCAATTCTGAAAGCTCTGCTGTTGAGCTGGACTTCATTTCCAAAACAAGGGTAAAGTGGAGCTATTAGATCGACAAGTCCAGCATTTGAACCTCATCAAACTGAGCTACATCCACCAATCTTTTAGGTTTTCTTCTGTATAGAGCAATGATTCCCAACCTATGGTCCGTGGACTACCAGTGGTCTGCAAGAGCGAAAATATGGTCCATAGCCTCACCATTACTACACCATTGCCTCAAAACCACATAGCAATGAGAGCGACTGGTCTTGCTAAACTCTCTTATAGTGCCGAGTCAATGGGAATGTCAGAAGAGGCTGACAACCCACAAAAGATTAGTACTACCACATCAGTTTTAGATTATTAAATATGTTTTTTTTGTGGGTGAGCAGATGGCGACTACTGGGTGACATATGTTCTGTATCAGAAACTGGAACTGATGTGGTCTCTCCAATGCAATTTTCTGAATCAACAACCCAAATAACCAAACCGAATCTAAAGTTGACCAAAACTGATTCGTAACCCTTGTTCCTCAGTCAAAGTAGTCCCTGTTCAAGTGGTCACTGGTCAAAAAAGTTTGGGAACCATTAGTAACTGTTGGAAATAGGAAAAAGGGGACCTCACTACCTCACTACCTGTGAGGATGCTTGCCATAGATGCAGGCGAAACGTCAGGAGAAATGCCTCTAGAGAATGGCCATACAGCCCCAAAAAATCTATAACAACCCAATGAAAATATGGTCTGCGCCCTCACCATTACTATACTATTGCCTCAAAACCACACAGCACCGAGATCAACTAGTCTTGCAAACCCTCTTACAGTGCTGAGGCAATGAGGATGTAGGGAGGGAAGGGGTTGACCACCCACGAAAGATTATCACTACTACATCAGCTCTAATTATTAAATATGGTTTTCTGTGGGCGAGCAGATGGTGACTACTGGATGGCATATGTTCTGTGTCAGAAACGAGAGCTGATGTGGTCTCTTCCAATGTAATTTTCTGAATCAGCATCCCAAATAAACTAACCAAATCTAAAGTTGACCAAAACCTGATTCCTAACCCTTTTGGTACTCATGTTGGAGCGGGGTCCCTGGTCCAAGTCATTCCTAGTCAGATTGGTCAAAAAAAGATTGGGAACCACAGCTCTACGGGAAGACATCTTCTGTTTCAGTGAGTTTCCAGCTTGTCATATGGTTAGTTTTGCTCTTATCTCAAATCACGATTGGAGACAAGAGGGTGTGCCAAGGTATTTCAATACCTTACGCTGAGGCTTATAGCTTTAGGTGACCCCTTTCTCCTTTTGAAAACATCCTCCAGCTTGTGAACAGCATTTTTATGCCATCTTGGATCGTGATTGGAGATAAGAAAGTGTGTAATAGTGCCTTTCAAATATCCTGCACAGCACTGAGCTATGGTTTACAGAGTTATGTGATCTGCTCTACAGAGAACACAGCCCTCCGTTTGAAGGTATCTCCTGTTTCGAGGTTAATGAGCCTCTACGCTTTGAGCATCGTTTTCCTTCTCTTGGAGTGTGATTGGAGATAAGAGGGTAAAGTTCAAATAATTGATGCTTGGAATTAAGGAGGAAGGAATGCTGTTGCCTGCTTTGCTTCTTTAGGAGAGAAAAGGCATATAAATAATAATAATAATAATAATAATAATAATAATAATTCTGCTGTGGATTCATCTTGTTGCGTTTCAAAATAATAATAATAATAATAATAATAATAATAATAATAATTCTGCTGTGGACTTATCTTGTGTTTCAAAATAATAATAATAATAATAATAATAATTCTGCTGTGGACTCACCTTGTTGTGTTTCAAAATAATAATAATAATAATAATAATAATAATAATAATAATAATAATTCTGCTGTGGACTTATATTGTTGTGTTTCATAATAATAATAATAATAATAATAATTCTGCTGTGGACTCACCTTGTTGTGTTTCAAAAAAAAAAAAAAAAAAATAATAATAATAATAATAATAATAATAATAATAATAATTCTGCTGTGGACTTATATTGTTGTGTTTCATAATAATAATAATAATAATAATAATAATTCTGCTGTGGACTCACCTTGTTGTGTTTCAAAATAATAATAATAATAATAATAATAATAATAATAATTCTGCTGTGGATTCATCTTTTTGTGTTTCATAATAATAATAATAATTCTGC
Source organism: Anolis sagrei (assembly GCF_037176765.1). Taxonomy (NCBI): domain Eukaryota; kingdom Metazoa; phylum Chordata; class Lepidosauria; order Squamata; family Anolidae; genus Anolis; species Anolis sagrei. The sequence continues at coordinate 241,956,678 of NC_090024.1, read as the reverse complement.
TGTGGACTCATCTTGTTGTGTTTCAAAATAATAATAATAATAATAATAATAATAATAATTCTGCTGTGGACTTATCTTGTGTTTCAAAATAATAATAATAATAATAATAATAATAATAATAATAATAATAATAATTCTGCTGGGGACTCATCTTGTTGTTTGAAAATAATAATAATAATAATAATAATAATTCTGCTGTGGACTTATCTTGTGTTTCAAAATAATAATAATAATAATAATAATAATAATAATAATTCTGCTGTGGACTTATCTTGTGTTTCAAAATAATAATAATAATAATAATAATAATAATAATAATTCTGCTGTGGACTTATCTTGTGTTTCAAAATAATAATAATAATAATAATAATAATTCTGCTGTGGACTCACCTTGTTGTGTTTCAAAATAATAATAATAATAATAATAATAATAATAATAATAATAATTCTGCTGTGGACTTATATTGTTGTGTTTCATAATAATAATAATAATAATAATAATTCTGCTGTGGACTCACCTTGTTGTGTTTCAAAAAATAATAATAATAATAATAATAATAATAATAATAATAATAATTCTGCTGTGGACTTATATTGTTGTGTTTCATAATAATAATAATAATAATAATAATAATAATTCTGCTGTGGACTCACCTTGTTGTGTTTCAAAATAATAATAATAATAATAATAATAATAATAATAATAATTCTGCTGTGGATTCATCTTTTTGTGTTTCATAATAATAATAATAATTCTGCTGTGGACTCATCTTGTTGTGTTTCAAAATAATAATAATAATAATAATAATAATAATAATTCTGCTGTGGACTTATCTTGTGTTTCAAAATAATAATAATAATAATAATAATAATAATAATAATAATAATAATAATTCTGCTGGGGACTCATCTTGTTGTTTGAAAATAATAATAATAATAATAATAATAATTCTGCTGTGGACTTATCTTGTGTTTCAAAATAATAATAATAATAATAATAATAATAATAATAATTCTGCTGGGGACTCATCTTGTTGTTTCAAAATAATAATAATAATAATAATAATAATAATAATAATAATAATAATAATTCTGCTGTGGACTCATCTCGTGTTTCAAAATAATAATGTTGTTCATTCGTTCAGTCGTCTCCGACTCTTCGTGACCTCATGGACCAGCCCATGCCAGAGCTCCCTGTCGGCCGTCACCACCCCCAGCTCCTTCAAGGTCAGTCCAGTCACTTCAAGGATGCCATCAAGGATGCCATCCATAATAATAATAATAATAATAATAATAATAATAATAATAATAGTGACGCTAGGGTTTTACTCCTTATGTTTTCCCCATTTTGTTTGGAGAGGTCATCCGATGACCGGTTTGGTGGCCTGGGGTGCATCCTCTTGGCCACAGGGCACAACCAGGGTCAGGAAGGGTGACCCATTCAGTCCCCATCCTCAGCACAGCTGAGGCTGTCAAGAGATCACAGCCTCAAAGGACAACACACACACACAAACACACACCAGCTTCAATGGTCACTTGGTAACAGCCCAGCAACAGGAGGCCATGCCTTGTCTGTCCGGAGGGCTGGGCGCTTGAATAGAGAGAGGGCCAGAAGCAAGGGACCCACCTGCAAGGGGAGGAACAGAAGGGCCAGTGTGAAAAGGGTGGCCCACAGAGGATGCAAAGGGATGGAGGGAGCGGGAGGAAGAGCCCCAGGAATCCTGCTGGGTCACAATGCCCGGAGGGAGGAGGGCTTCCCCGGCTGCAGATGTTTGGGCTCTGGATGCCCCGGCTCCTCCTCTCACCAGCTGCAGAGCTCCCCACTCTCTTGTCTTGCATCCAGATTGACTTGAGGGGAGCTGCTGCTTTCCTCCTTTTGGTCCTCCTCCTCCTCCTCTCTTCTTCCTATTCTTAACCCTTTTCCTTCTTCCTCTCCTATTCTTCTTTCCTTCCTTTCCTACTCTCCTCCCTCTCCCTTAATCTTATTCCTCTCCTTTTTCTCTTCCCCTCTTCTTCTTCCTCCTCTCCTCCCTTTCTCTTCTTCTTCTCCCCTTCTTGCTCCTCACATCCTCCATCTCCTCTTTCTCTTTTGCTTCCTCCTTTCCCATCCCATTCTTCTCTACCCTTTTCTTCCTCCTCCTTCTCTTCTTTCTCATTCTTCCTCCTTTCCTCTTTCTCCTCCTCCATCTCTCCTTTCTCTTCTCCCGCTTCCTCCTCATTCCTCCATCTCCTCTTCCTCTTTTTCTTCTTCCCTTTCCATCCCACTTTTCTACCTTCTCTTCTTTCCTGTCTTTTTCCTCCTCCATCTTTGCTCTTATTCCTCTCTTCCTCTCCTCCATCTCTCCTTTCTCTTCTTCCTCCTTATTCCTCACATTCTCCATTTCTTCTTCCTTTTTCTTTTTCCCTTCTCATCCCACTCTCATTTTCTTCTCTTCTTCCCTGTCTTTTCTTCCTCCTTCTCTTCTTCCTCACCCCTTCCTCTTACTCCTCTCTTCCTCCTCTCCTCCATCTTTCTCTTTTTCTTCTTCCTTTCCCATCCCACTCTTCTTCACTTTTTTCTTCCTTCTTCTTCTCTTCTTCCTCACCCCTTCCTTATTCCTCTCTTACTCCTTTTCCTCTTCCTCCTCTCCTCCATCTCTCCTTTCTCTTCTTCCTCTTCCTCCTCATTCCTCACATCCTCCATATCCTCTTCCTCTTTTTCTTCTTCCTTTCCCATCCCACTCTTCTTCTCTACCTTTTTCTTCCTGCTCCTTCTCTTCTTCCTCACCTCTTCCTTATTCCTCTCTTACGCCTTTTCCTCTTCCTCCTCTCCTCCATCTTTCCTTTCTCTTCTTCCTCTCCCCTTCCTCTTCCTACTTATTCCTCACATCCTCCATCTCCTCTTTCTCTTTTTCTTCTTCCTTTCCCATCCCACTCTTCTTTTTCACCTTTTTCTTCTTCCTTCTTCCTCACCTCTTCCTTATTCCTCTCTTCCTCCTTTTCCTCTTCCTCCTCTCCTCCATCTCTCCTTTCTCTTCTTCCTCTTTCTCCTCATTCCTCACATCCTCCATCTTCTCTTCCTCTTTTTCTTCTTCCCTTTCCATCCCACTCTTCTTTCCTGTTTTTTTTCCTCCTCCGCCATTTGTTCCTGTTGGGAGTTGGAGTCCCTAATAGAAACTTTTCCAAGTTCTTCCTTCAGCTGTACTCATTTATTACAAATGAATTTCTGTATTCTTGGGCCAGACATTTTAAACTCTGTTCTTTCCTCAAGATTTAGAGCCCCCTTCCCTCTCTCCTGAGGAATCTGTACAAGGACCAAGTAGCAACAGTCAGAACTGACCACGGAACAACAGACTGGTTCAAGGTTGGGAAAGGCGTACGGCAAGGCTGCATCCTCTCACCCAACCTTTTTAACTTGTATGCAGAACACATCATGCGATGTGCGGGGCTGGATGAATGCAAAGCTGGGGTGAAAATTGCTGGAAGAAACATTAACAACCTCAGATATGCAGATGACACCACTCTGATGGCCGAAAGCGAGGAGGAGCTGAGGAGCCTTCTAATCAAGGTGGAAGAAGAAAGCGCAAAAGCCGGGTTGCAGCTAAACGTCAAAAAAACCAGGATTATGGCAACAAGAATGATTGACAACTGGAAAATAGAGGGAGAAACCGTGGAGGCCGTGACAGACTTTGTATTTCTAGGCGCAAAGATTACTGCAGATGCAGACTGTGGCCAGGAAATCAGAAGACGCTTCCTTCTTGGGAGGAGAGCAATGTCCAGTCTCGATAAAATAGTAAAGAGTGGAGACATCAGACTGGCAACAAAGATCCACCTAGTCAAAGCCATGGATTTCCCTGTAGTAACCTACGGATGTGAGAGCTGGACCTTAGGGAAGGCTGAGCGAAGGAAGATCGATGCTTTTGAGCTGTGGTGCTGGAGAAAAGTGCTGAGAGTGCCTTGGACTGCGAGAAGATCCAACCAGTCCATCCTCCAGGAAATAAAGCCCGACTGCTCACTGGAGGGAAGGAGATTAGAGACAAAGTTGAAGTACTTTGGCCACATCATGAGGAGACAGGAAAGCCTAGAGAAGACAATTATGCTGGGGAAAGTGGAAGGCAAAAGGAAGAGGGGCCGACCAAGGGCAAGATGGATGGATGGCATCCTTGAAGTGACTGGACTGACCTTGAGGAAGCTGGGGGTGGTGACGGCCGACAGGGAGCTCTGGCGTAGGCTGGTCCATGAGGTCACGAAGAGTCGGAGACGACTGAACGAATGAACAACAACATTTTAAATAAAGTTTATTTTTTCTGACTGTAGGGGGCATTTAACATGTTTTGCTTTGCCGTTTGCCACTGTTTGCTCTGGAAAGCGCTGCCAGCCTTGCTCCCTTTTCTGTCAACATCTCAGGAGGGAAAGCACACGGTTAACCTGCTTTTAAGAACCACAACAATAAAGGAAGGAGAGGATCTCCACCTGACCACACAAAGGCAGAAGAAACACAAGTCGTAGCCATCTGAGTGCCTCTGGTGTTGCCTCAAGAAGGTCCTCCATTTTGCATGTGGCAGGGCTCAGGTTGCATTGCAGCAGGTGGTCAGTGGTTTCCTCCTCTCCACACTCGCATGTTGTGGATTCGTCTTTGTGGCCCCATTTCTTAAGATTGGCTCTGCATCCCGTGGTGCCAGAGAGCATACTGTTCAGCGCCTTCCAAGTCGCCCAGTTTTCTGTGTGTCCAGGTGGGAGTCTCTCATTTGGTATCAGCCGTTGATTGAGGTTCTGGGTTTGAGCCTGCCACTTTTGGACTCTCGCTTGCTGAGGTGTTAGAAAACTATTTCTTGATTTAAGTCATTGACGTGCTGGCTGATACCCAAACAGGGGATGAGCTGGAAATGTCACTGCCTTGGTCCTTTCACTGTTGGTTGCTACTTCCCGGCAGATGTCAGGCGGTGCAATACCGGCTACACAGTGTAATTTCTCCAGTGGTGGAAGGCGCAGACACCCCGTGATAATGCGGCATGTCTCATTAAGAGCCACATCCACTGTTTTAGTATGGTGAGATGTGTTCCACACTGGGCATGCGTACTCAGCAGCAGAGTAGCATAACGCAAGGGCAGATGTCTTCACTGTGTCTGGTTGTGATCCCCAGGTTGTGCCAGTCAGCTCTCGAATGATATTGTTTCTAGTGCCCACTTTTGCTTTATATTCAGGGCACGGTCCAGAGTAACTCCCAGGTATTTGAGTGTACTGCAATGCTCCAGTGGGATTCCTTCCCAGGTAATTCTCAGAGCTCGGGATGCTTGTCTGTTCTTAAGGTGAAAGGCACATGTCTGTGTTTTAGATGGATTAGGGATCAGCTGGTTTTCCCTGTAATAGGCAGTAAGGGCACCTAGAGCTTTGGGAAGCTTCTGTTCAACCATCTTCAAGCTCCCTGCTTGAGCAGTAATGGCACGATCATCAGCATAGATGAAACTCTCTGTCCCTTCTGGCAGTGACTGGTCATTTGTGTAAATGTTGAACATGGATGGAGCAAACACGCTTCCCTGAGGCAGGCTGTTCTTCTGTTTCCGCCATCTGCTTCTCTGGCCCTGGTACTTAACAAAAAAGCTCCTGTTTTGTAGCAGGTTTCCTATGAGGTGGGTGAGGTGGCAGTCCTTTATGATACTGTACATTATATAAATGAACTTATAGCAAGGAAGAATAGTGTCCTGCATCTTTTAGCAAATACCTCCGGATATCGTTCTCTGGTCAATATAAGGCTAAACAATGCTCCCTGCAGGTGACAGTAAGAATAGCAGCCATGTGCCCAAAGGGTAAGGAGAGAGAAAGGCGAAGTTGTGTTATTTACCATCAAGTTGACGTTGACACGTGATAGTCATTGCAAATAATAATAATAATAATAATAATAATAATAATAAGCAGCATTGCATGGGCAGTTCCTTGACAAAATTGAAGGAAAAGTTGAGGAAGAACTTCCTGACTGTGAGAGCCGTTCAGCGGTGGAACTCTCTGCACCGGAACGTGGTGGAGGCTCCTTCTTTGGAAGCTTTTAAACAGAGGCTGGATGGCCATCTGTAAGGGGTCATTTGAATGCAATATTCCTGCTTCTTGGCAGAATGGGGTTGGACTGGATGGCCCAGGAGGTCTCTTCCAACTCTTTGATTCTATGATAAGGAGAAGACCTGGTGATGGCTCATGAATGGAACCCTGAAGAAGGAGAAGAAGACCTGATTCTTGCAGCCCAGGAGCAAGCCATCAGAACCAATGCAATTAAGGACAGGATTGAAAAATCAGCCGATGACCCCAAATGCAGACTGTGCAAGGTAGCGGATAAACCATGGATCATCTCCTCAGCTGTTGCAAGAAAATCGCACAGATGGACTACAAACAAAGGCACAACTCTGTGGCCCAGATGATTCATTGGAACTTATGTCACAAGTACCACCTGCCAATAGTAAAGAATTGGTGGGATCATAAACCTGCAAAGGTCATGGAAAATGAACACGCATAAAATACTGTGGGACTTTCGAATCCAGACTGACAAAGTTTTGGAACACAATACGCCAGACATCACAATTGTGGAAAAGAAAAGAGTTTGGATTATTGATGTCGCCATTCCAGGTGACAGTTGCATTGAGGAAAAACAGGAAAAACTCAACTGCTATCAGGACACTCACTGGAACACCTCAGCAAGTGAGAGTCCAAACGTGGCAGGCTCAAACCCAGCACCTCAATCCATGGCTGATACCAAATGAGAGATTTCCCCAGGGCACAAAGAAGACTGGGTGACTTGGAAGGCGCTGAACAGACTGCGCTCTGGCACCACGAGATGCAGAGCCAACCTTCGGAAATGGGGCTACAAAGTGGAATCCATGACATGCGAGTGCGGAGAAGAGCAAACCACTGACCACCTGCTGCAATGCACCCTGAGCCCTGCCACATGCACAATGGAGGACCTTCTTGCGGCAACACCAGAGGCACGCCAAGGGGCCAACCACTGGTCAAAGGACATTTAACCAACTACCAAGTTTGCAAAATCTGTTTTTCTTTTCTTTTCTTGCAAACTTTGTGTTTTGTCTGTTTGTTTTGTTCTGTTAGAAATGTAATATAACTGTCTGGTTGCCCCTGACACGATAAATAAAAATCTTGTTATGTTTCAAATAATAATAATAATTATTATTCTTCACCTTCTGCTATTGGTGTTACAAGACTCACCTACATGCCTTTTGTGAGGTTGGTCCCCTCTCTGCTCTCCTGGTTTGAACACTGGCCTGTGAATCTGGAGAGCAGGGTTCAAATCATCCAAATCCATGGAAATTCACTGGGTGACTTTGGGCAGGTCACACTTTCTCAACCTCAGAGGAAGGACAAGTACATCTCCTTTGAATAAATCTCAAGAGCAAGTGAGCCACGCGCACAGAGAAGAAACTCCTTCAGATGTTCCAAAGCTAATGTGAAGACACAGTGAAGACATCTGCCCTTGCGCTGTGCTACTCTGCTGCAGAGTACACATGCCCAGAGTGGAACACATCTCACCACACTAAAACAGTGGATGTGGCTCTTAATGAGACATGCCGCCATTATCATGGGGTGTCTGCGCCCTACACCACTGGAGAAACTACACCGTGTAGCCGGTATTGCACCACCTGACATCTGCCAGGAAGTGGCAGCCAATAGTGAAAGGCCCAAGGCAGTGACATCTCCAGCCCATCCCCTGTTTGGGTATCAGCCAGCACGTCAACGACTTAAATCAAGAAATAGTTTTCTAAGATCTACAGAGACACTTGCTGGAACACCTCAGCAAGCAAGAGTCCAAAAGTGGCAGGCTCAAACCCATAACTTCAATCAATGGCTGATGCCAAATGAGAGACTCCCTCCTGGGCACACAGAAGACTGGGTGACTTGGAAGGCGCTGAACGGACTGCGCTCTGGCACCACGAGATGCAGAGCCAACCTCAAGAAATGGGGCTACGAAGTGGAATCCATGAGATGCGTGTGTGGAGAAGAGCAAAGTACAGACCACCTGTGGCAATGCAACCTGAGCATTGCACAATGGAGGACCTTCTTGCGGCAACACCAGAAGCACTCCAAGTGGCCAGATACTGGTCAAAGGACATTTAATCAACTACCAAGCTTGCAAACTTTGCGTTTTGTCTGTGTTTGTTTGTTTTGTTAAAAATGTAATACAAATGTCTGGTTGCTCCTGACACGATAAATACAAATATTGGAGGCATTGAATTGTTGCCGGCTAGAAGCTGCCCTGAGTCCCCCCTCCCCCAGGGGTTGAGAAGGGCGGGGTACAAATATCTGAAATAAATAAATAAATGAATGAATGGATAAATAAATAAATAAGGGCCAAGCTTGCCCATACCTGCTCTCAGGTAAAAGAGAAGGATAGAATCATAGAATCAAAGAGTTGGAAGAGACCTCATGGGCCATCCAGTCCAACCCCATTCTGCCAAGAAGCAGGAACATTGCATTCAAATCACCCCTGACAGATGGCCATCCAGCCTCTGTTTAAAAGCTTCCAAAGAAGGAGCCTCCACCACACTCTGGGGCAGAGAGTTCCACTGCTGAACGGCTCTCACAGTCAGGAAGTTCTTCCTCATGTTCAGATAGAATCTCCTCTCTTGTAGTTTGAAGCCATTGTTCCACTGCGTCCTAGTCTCCAGGGAAGCAGAAAACAAGCTTGCTCCCTCCTCCCTGTGGCTTCCTCTCACATATTTATACATGGCCATCATATCTCCTCTCAGCCTTCTCTTCTTCAGGCTAAATATGCCCAGCTCCTTAAGCCGCTCCTCATAGGGCTTGTTCTCCAGACCCTTGATCATTTTAGTCGCTCTCCTCTGGACACATTCCAGCTTGTCAGTATCTCTCTTGAATTGTGGTGCCCAGAATTGGACACAATATTCCAGGTGTGGTCTAACCAAAGCAGAATAGAGCATGGGGAGCATGACTTCCCTAGATCTAGACACTATGCTCCTATTGATGCAGGCCAAAATCCCATTGGCTTTTTTTGCCGCCACAAAAAAGGGTGCACTCTGGTTGATCCCGTGAATGAAGGAGACTGCCAGTCATGCTGGTCTTTCAATAATCAGTTTTCATTTAATATGAGAAGAAGCAAATCCACGATACAAAATTTAAAAATCAGCCCCCCAGCAACCCTCCCGGGTTCCGCCACCCCCCGGTTTCCTTCATTCCCACCAAGACAATGAATAAAAATGGGGGAGAAGGAGGAGGAAGGGGACACCAAGGCGTTTGGGGAGAAAGAGGGGGTGCGACTGCCTTGCTCCCGTGCTCCCCACCCCAAGAAAGCGAGGAAAGAAGGGGGTTCTGGCGAAGGCTGTCATTGTGGTCAACGCCACCTTTTCCTCCTCCTCCTCCCCAACCACAGTTTGGACAGACGCGCACATAAACAAAACACACATGGCCGTAACACGATCCAGTTGCCTTTTAAAAAACGAAAATCACTTGCGATGGGAGAGGGGTGGAGGGAGGGAGGGGGGGAGGCAGGCGGTGCCCAGCCCGGCTGAGCGCTCCGGCATCACTTCTCCTTCTTGTCCAGCTCCGTCTTCCCTTCTTTGGCTTCTGGCGGGGCCTCCTTCGGGGTGGCGTTCTCCTCGTAGCTGCGGGGAGACAGAAAAGAAGGGCGGGAGGGGAAGAAGCTTCATTCAAAGTGCTGCAAAGAAGCTCAAAGTGGCTCAGGGGCAGGACGATGTTGCCTCACATCAGTCTACCTACTCCATCTCTGCCTGCTTGGACGAGAAGCCCAAATGATTCAAAGGAGGCCACTCTAATTGGGAAATAGCATGAGATGAGAAGAATCACAGCAAAAGATGATAATGTCAAGGGGAAAAGGGAAAGCTGTAAGGGAAAAGGGGGGAAATCACATTGCAGGTGGATTGAGCCAGTGCCAGACTGTCACTAACAGGGCTATGAGTTGTTGAAGGCTTTCATGGCCAGAATCATTGGGATGCTGAAGCTCTCAGAAGCTCTAGGTGCTCTAACTGCCTATTACAGGGAAAACCAGCTGATCCCTAATCCATCTAAAACACAGACATGCGCCTTTCACCTTAAGAACAGACAAGCATCCCGAGCTCTGAGGATTATTACCTGGGAAGGAATCCCACTGGAGCATTGCAGCCCACCCAAATACCTGGGAGTCACTCTGGACTGTGCTCTGACCTACAAGAAGCACTGTCTGAACATCAAGCAAAAAGTGGGTGCTAGAAACAATATCATACAAAAGCTGACTGGCACAACCTGGGGATCACAACCAGATACAGTGAAGACATCTGCCCTTGCGCTATGCTACTCTGCTGCTGAGTATGCATGCCCAGTGTGGAACACATCTCACCACACTAAAACAGTGGATGTGGCTCTTAATGAGAGACATGCCGCATTATCACGGGATGCCTGCGCCCTACACCACTGGAGAAATTACACTGCCTAGTCGATATTGCACCACCTGACATCCACAGGGAAGTTGCAGCCAATAATGAAAGGACCAAGGCAGAGACATCTCCAGCTCATCCCTTGTTTGGGTATCAGCCAGCACATCAACGACTTAAATCAATAAATAGTTTTCTTAGATCTACAGAGACACTCGCTGGAAGACCTCAGCAAGCGAGAGTCCAAAAGTGGTAGGCTCAAACCCAGCACCTCAATCCATGGGTGATACCAGATGAGAGACTCCCCCCTAGGCACACAGAAGACTGGGCGGCTTGGAAGGAGCTGAACAGACTGCGCTCTGGCACCATGAGATGCAGAGCCAATCTTAAGAAATGGGGCTACAAAGTGGAATCCACGACATGCGAGTGCGGAGAAGAACAAACCACTGACCACCTGCTGCAATGCAACCTGAGCCCTGCCACATGCACGATGGAGGACCTTCTTGCGGCAACACCAGAGGCACTCCAAGGGGCCAGATACTGGTCAAAGGACATTTAATCAGCTACCAAGTTTGCAAAATTTGTGTTGCTTTTTCTTATCTGTTTGTTTGTTTTGTTCTGTTAGAAATGTAATATAATGTTCTGGTTGTGGATGACACGATAAATAAAATACTGGGATGCTGTAAGTTTTTGGGACTGTATGGCCATGTTCCAGAAGCATTCTGTAACGAAACATCAGGAAAGAATGCTTCTGGGACATGGCCATATGTAAAGAAGCGTATGCGATATCAATCTCGCCACTGGCACCAATTATAGAGAAGTGCGAAGTTATATCTTATTATAAATCCCACAGCTGAACACCCCTGTAAAGGATTATATGTAATATACCACTACTGGAGAATAGTATGGTAGCGAGCTGATGTTAGATAGAATGTGTCATGGTAGAGTGAACACCGCTTCAGTCTTCTTTTGGTTTAATGCTGCCACCAACCCAAGATGTCTTAGGATTTTTTAAACTTTTCCCTTCTCTGCCAACACAGCTCTCCCCTTAGCTCCCAAAATGACTGGATAAGAGACCTTTCTGTGGTATTAGGATGTTAAAGATACTAGAATTATCACAAAGGATTACTGATAAATTGAGGAACGATAGAGATCTTTTTGAAAGTTAAATAGAAAAAGATTTATTTATAAAAAAACAACTAACTTGGTCTTCTCAGAGGCACAAAACGCTTGTTACAAAAGTACAATAGCTTGCTGGTTGCTTAAAAAGAGTTTCTTCACATAGTTACATACAGAGCTAATCAAACATATATAGCTGCTGGTTACAAAAATCCCTCACTCTACTTCAGAGAAACAGCAATGAGTTTCTGACTAACCTATCCTAGGCAGTCCCCTGAGTTATCAGCTAACTCTCTCAGAGTTCTTACTGCTAACTAACTCAGTCTAAAGAGCTAATCCCTTGTGCTATCTCCCACAAGAAATCAGGTTGCTGCTTGACCTTTCCTGTCAGCTAATCAGCCCTCCCTGACACATACGCTCTCTCTCGGAAAACACAGTTTCCAAAAACACTTCACAGAAGGTTGCTGTGGCCAACCTCCTCTCCTTTCTTTCCTCCCCCTTTTCCTTTTCTCTCTCTCTCCTTCCTTCTTTCTATACCCCTTTCCTTCCTTCTCCCCCTCCCTTTCTTTCCCTTTTTCTTTCTCTCCCTTCTTCTTTCTCTACCTATTCTTGGACTGCAACTCCCAGCAGCCCTCCTGGTTGATCTATCTACCTACTATTTATCTCTGTCTAATCTATCTTATCTATCTGGTGGATTGCTGGGAGTTGCAGGAAAAGGAAATTGGAAATATACAGGGATTGGGATGCTTTCAGAAATCCAAGAGGAAGAAAGTTTGCAGCTTGGAAGCAGTGCATTTGGATCATCCTCCTCTCCTAAAAGGGCCTGGTACTAGATGGTGCTGGGAGCTGTCATTTTCATGCCTGCGCTGTATTGTCATTTTGCTTTTTTGGGTTTTAAAGTCCTTTCTACTAGGTTTTTTTTTGGGGGGGGGGGTATGAGTGATGGTTACTTGTTGGTCTGTTAGGGTGTAGTGTCCAAATTTCATGTCAATTCGTCCAGTAGTTTTTGAGTTATGTTAATCCCACAAACAAACATTACATTTTTATTTATATAGATATGTCACCTGTAATGATAGGAATTTTCACCTTCTTTGGACTACCAGAGCATCTTGCGTATTTTATTTCCTATTTCCAACCATATGCTCACTGGCTACACCATGCATGGGTAAACTTTGACTCTCCAAGTGTTTTGGACCATAATTCTCAACTGTTAGGAATTGTGGGAACTGAAATCCAAAACACCTGGAGGGCCCAAGTTTGCCCATGCCTGGGCGACAATCTGCTCAGCTCTGGATACCCCCAATATCCCTACACTCCCCATCCTAGGGTCTTAGGCTCGGCTCTCTCCCTACCTGGCCAGAGACACACAGGTGGGCAGGGAGGGCCTGGCCCCAAAGGGCTACATGGCGCTGGGGTTTTGCTGCCGGCGTCTGTGGGAAGAAGAGGAGGAGCATGTCTGCTGCATGGAGTCAGCCAGGCTGGACGGAGACCCGGAGACGCTAGGGAAATGGGTGAGCCGAGGGGTATGGGGCAAGATTTCGGCAGAAGACTCATAGCTGCAGGAGAGAGAGAGACACACACACAGAGACAGGATGGAGAGGTGAGAAAGGAAGAGGAGGAGGAGGGAAAGCAGAAAAAAAAGGCTAAAGAGTGGTGGCACTCAAGTGGCAGAGAGCACCTGATAGCGATGGATGAAATTATGCTAGCCAAACTCTCTAGAAGTAAGGGTTTTAGGCTGTTTTCACTTGGCATTTGCACATCCGAAAACATTTCGGGACATCTTTCTTTACAGTACAATTCCAGATGGTTTGCTGCAAGAATTGAGGATTATTCCCTGCAGGGTATACATGCAAACAGAGATCAAATATGTTTCTGGAAAGTGTTTTTTTCGGTGCCAAATTGTGCAAGGGGGTTGCACAAACATTGCGTCTTTTTGCATCAGTAAAACCTACGCATGCTCCTAGAAATAATGTTTATGGTGGGGAAAATATAACCTGGTACACATTTATGTGCAAAGTGACTTCCAAAGGCACTGTAGCATTTGCAAACACTACACAGAGATGTCTGGGGTTTTTTCCCCCTGCGAGGGAGGGGGATTCCTATAGGAATTGTTCGTTCTCGATTGTGAGGACAGAAAACCTGGAAGTTTCACATTTCTTGCGCTTGCAGTTCTGTTAGCAAGCTTCCCCTTGCTCATTTGTGGGGAATGCATTCATGACCAACTGTTACAATAAACTAATTGCCATGCAAGCACCTAAGACCTGAGAATGCTGGAAAAGTCCCAGGGAAAAGTCCAAGGTCTTTACCTGTTGCCACACCTGTTACCCCACTTGGCTTCCCTGCAAAACACTGTCCCAGTTGGGACCGTTTTGGTGACTCAAATATGAGAGTGAATGTGCTCTCTCCTCTGCCAGTTCCAACTCTCACTTTTGTGTGTGTCAGGAACGACTTGAGAAACTGCAAGTCGCTTCTGGTGGGAGAGAATTGGTCATCTGCAAGGACGTTGCCCAGGGGACACCCGGATGATTGATGTTTAACCTTCTCTGCGGGAGGCTTCTCTCACGTCCCCGCATGGGGAGTTGACAGAGGGAGCTCAAGCCACTCTCTCTGGATTCAAACCACTGACCTGTTGGTCAGAGGTCCTGCCAGCTCAAAGGTTTAACCCACTGCACCACCAGAGTCTCCTGATGATGGTGCTATATAGCTGTATCCTGTTGAATGCTGGGATTTGTAGTTTAGGGAAGCGCTAGAGCAGTGGTACTCAACCTTCCTCATGCTGCGATCCCTTAATACAGTTCCTCATGTTGTGGTGACCCCCAACCATAACATTATTTTCCTTGGTACTTCATTCGGAACCCCACCAACGATGGAATTGGGCCAAACTTGGCACAGAGAACTCCCATGGCCAACAGAAAATACTGGAAGGGTTTGGTGGGCATTGACCTTGAGTTTGGGAGTTGTAGTTCGCCTACATCCAGAGAGCACTGTGGACTCAAACAATGATGGATCTGGACCGAATACTCAGTATGCCCAAATATGAACACTTGTGGAATTTGGGGAAAATAGTTGTAGTTGCTGGGATTTATAGTTCACTTGCAATCAAAGAGCATTCTGAACCCTGCAAACGATAGAATTGGGTCAGACTTTCCACATATAACCCTCATGACCAACAGAAAATACTGTGACCATGGCATAGGTCGATACACACACACACACACACACACACACACACATATATGTCAGAGGGGTCACTAAAGACCATGCAAGATAGATAGATAGATAGATAGATATCGCATGGTTTTTAGATATATCTATCTATCTATCTATCTATCTATCTATCTATCTATCGATCTCGCATGGTCTTTAGTGACCCCTCTGACACTCCTGCGTGACCCCTCCAGGGGTCCCGACCCCCAGGTTGAGAACCACTGCGCTAGAGCTCTCTGGCTAAGAATTCTAAATATCCCTCCCTAAGTCGCTTCTGGAGTGAGAGAATGGGCCTTTTGCAAGGACGGTGCACAAGGGACACCTGGATGATTGAAGTTTTGCCATCCTTGTGGGAGGCTTCTCTCATGTCCCCGCATGAAGAGCTGGAGCTGACAGAGGGAGCTCAAGAGGAAGAAGAAGAACTTTATTTTTCTACCCCGCCTCCATCTCCCCGAAGGGACTTGGGGCGGCTTACATAGGGCCCAAGCCCAGGTAAAAAGGTAAAGGTAAAGGTAGTCCCCTGACAATAAGTCCAGTCATGTCTGACTCTGGGGTGTGGTGCTCATCTCCATTTCTAAGCCGAAGAGCCAGCGTTGTCCGTAGACACCTCCAAGGTCATGTGGTCGGCATGACTGCATGGAGCGCCGTTACCTTCCCGCCGGAGCGGTACCTATTGATCTACTCACATTTGCATGTTTTCGAACTGCTAGGTTGGCAGAAGCTAGGGCTGACAGCGGAAGCTCACGCCGCTCCCTGAAATCGAACCTGTGACCTTTCGATCAACAAGCTCAGCAGCTCAGTGTTTTAACTCACTGCGCCACCGGCAATAACAATTAAAACACCATAAAAACAGCATAAAACAACATAACAAAAGTAGCTAGCATCAACATAACAGCAGACTAATTTTGGAGAGAGGAGCCCCCGGTGGCGCAGTGGGTTAAACCCCTGTGCCGGCAGGACTGAAGACCAACAGGTGGGGCTAAAAGTAGGGAAACCCCACCTCCTCTCTTCCAGGTGAAGGTCAGGGCACCTGCGAGGTGCGAGGCGCCTTGTCATCTCCTGTCACTGCTCCCAGGAAGCGGCTGCACATCAAAGCCTCCTGGATGGGAGCCGAAGGACGCTGCGCAACACCTGCCGGGATTCCTGGGGTGGGGGATCTTCCGCTTCGTCTGCGCGAGCCGCTTTGATCTATGCAACCCCCGCCCCCACTTGCCTTTCCCTTTCTCTACACTTTCAAGGTGCCCAATTTGGAAATGGGAGAAAGACTGCAATTCACCTCTCTATGGAACATATCCATAGCAACAACCATAGTTTCTACATCAGAGAGAGAAGCAGGATTTGGAAATGACCTGACATGTTCTAAATGATAGCTGAGTTAATACCTCTGTCCTAGCAACCTGCAAAAGCGTTAAACCACTGTATTTAGAGTGTGGTGGTCAATGCAATGGGGTTTGTATATAGGTTGTAGTCATACTGAGTAAATTGGATGAGGGTTGATGATGGTTTGGAGAGTGTGCTGGAAAATCGCTGCTGTGGGTGGTGAGGAAGAAGAAGCAGCTGTAAAGTTTGTATATTTTGTATATTGCTGCAGCTTGGGAGTTCTCCTGGATTCATCACCGAGCCTGGAATTTCAGGTTGCAGCGGTGGCCAGGGGAGCGTTCGCACAATTAAAACTTGTGCACCAGCTGCACCCGTAACTTGGGAAGTCGGACTTGGCCACGGTGGTCCACACTCTCGTTACATCTAGGATAGACTACTGCAATGCACTCTACGTGGGGTTGCCCTTGAAGACTGCTCGGAAGCTTCAAATAGTCCAACGAGAGGCAGCCAGGTTAATAACTGGGGTGGCATACAGGGAGCATACAACTCCCATGTTACGCCAGCTCCACTGGCTGCCAGTTTGCTACCGGGCACAATTCAAAGTGCTGGCTTTGGCCTATAAAGCCCTAAACGGCCCTGGCCCAAATTACCTGTCTGAATGCATCTCTCCCTATGTACCATCGCGGAGATTAAGATCCGCCGGGGAGGCCCTGCTTTCCGTCCTGCCATTGTCACAGGCACAAGACACAGGGCCTTCTCGGTGATTGCTCCCGGCTATGGAACTCCCTTCATGGTGAGATTGGCCCCCTCCCTCCTGTCCTTTAGAAGGATGGTCAAAAATTGGCTGTGGGACCACGCTTTCGGGACAAGGCAATAAAGCAGCAATACTGCTTAGTTGGCAGAAGCTGGGGCTAACAGCGGAAGCTCACCCCGTCCTGTGAATTCGAACCGCCAACCTTCTGGTCAGCAACTTCAGCAGCTTAGTGGTTTAACCCACTGCGCTACCGTGGTCTCACCGATATAGCTCACCTGGAAGGCTACAGCAGCTAACTGGCTGTTAGGAATTGTGGGAGTTGAAGTCCAAAACACATGGAGGGCCTGAGTTTGCTCATGTACAGCCCTAGAGGCATGCTTCCTTGGGAAGGAATTGAGGAAAGCCTGGCCCATCCTCACTTCTCCAGCTCTTGAAAGCAGGAGGGATCTCAGTTATTCCTTCCAGATTCGAACAGGAAGGATCCACCTGCTGTCCCTGTTTGAAATGGTGTTGGTTACCAAGGATTTGTGTGTACACTTGAGGAGGCGGGGAGCTCTCACCTGAACATCTCTGCCACTTCTCCCTTCACCAGAGCCACGAGGAGGGGGAAGCCGATGCAGGCCGGGACCAAGTACAGCAGGGCTGGCTGCAAGGGAGAAGGGAGGAGAGGCATTAGGGAGGTGTAGGGTATAAGACATCCTGTGATTATTCTGCATGTTTCATTCAACGCTATGTTCACCTGCTTTGCATGGACAGACTTATGCCAAACAGGGCAGGCATACTCGGCAGTTGAGTAAGACAAGGCCAGGGCTGATGTTCTTATTAATTTTGGGTCTGCACCTGAGGTCTGTCAAATCCCCAAAATCATGTGTCCAGTGATTTGCTTCATCCTTCCATCTCCCCAACAAAGCTACAGACCATAATAATAATAATAATAATAATAATAATAATAATAAGTCGACAACAGATCCCAAGTGTAGACTCTGCAAGGAAGCAGATGAAACAATAGATCACATCCTCAGCTGCTGCAAGAAGATTGTGCAGACAGACTACAAGCAGAGGCACAACACCATTGCTCAGATGATTAATTGGAACTTGTTGAAGGCTAATTGGAACTTGTGCCACAAATACCATCTGCCTGCGACAAAGAACTGGTGGGATCACAAGTCGGAAAAAGTTACAGAGAATAAACACGCCAAACTCCTCTGGGACTTCCAGATTCAGACAGACAGAGTTTTGGAGCATAATACGCCTGACCTCACAATCGTGTTAAAAAACAAAGTATGGATCGTCAATGTCGCAATCCCAGGTGACAGCAGGATTGCAGAGAAACAACTGGAAAAGCTGACACGATATGAGGATTTAAAAATCGAACTGCAAGCTCTGCCACAAACCAGTAAAAATGGTCCCAGTGGTGATTGGCATACTGGGTACAGTGCCTAAAGACCTTGGCCTGCACTTAAACACAATTGGCGCTGACAAGATTACCATGTGCCAGCTGCAGAAGGCCACCTTACTGGGATCTGCACGCATTATTCAACGATACATCACACAGTCCTAGACACTTGGGAAGTGTTTGACGTGTGATCCAACACAACAGCCAGCCGATTGTCTGCTGTGGATTCATCTTGTGTTTCAAATAATAATAATAATAATAATAATAATAATAATAATAATAATCATCTTTATTTATATCCCGCCACCATCTCCCCAATGGGAACTCGGGGCGGCTAACAAGCCCAAAAAATACAATACAACACAATAAAATACAGAATACAGAAAACAAAAATTACATCAGAAAACAATTACAATAGCAAAATAAAACAATAAAGCAAATTCACACAATATAAAATCGAACAGGATGGGTAATACCTACCCTTTGGCAATATAATATTTATTTACATAAGGGAACAAAAGTAAAGGTAAAGGTTTCTCCCTGACATTATGTCCAGTTGTGTCCAACTCTGGGGGTTGGTGTTCATTTCCATTTCTAAGCCAAAGAGCTGGCGTTATCCATAGACACCTCCAAGGTCATGTGGCCGGCATGACTGCATGGAGGGCCGTTACCTTCCCGCAGAAGCGGTACCTATTGATCTACTCACATTTGCATGTTTTCGAACTGCTAGGTTAGCAGAAGATGGGCTAACAGCAGGAGCTCATGCCGCTTCCCTGATTTGAACCTGTGAACTTTGAGTCAGCAAGTTCAGCGGTTTAACCCACTGCACCAAAACAAGGGAACAAAACAAGCATACAACTTAAACAGGATGCACACAAAGGCAGCTCACCTGGGCGTGTTTAAAGACGTGCATGATGAAGATGGTGAGGGCGAGACCGAAAATGTAAGCCACAAAGCTGGTGTAGAAGTATGTGTGTGTGTTCTTCTTGAGGCTGCGGCAAGGGATGAAACAGAAGAGAAAGGGTGTTTATGGAACTCTATAGAGGCCTGCATTGGTGGATCTACCCACCCATAAATGCCACAAGGGACCCCATAAGCCGTGGTTCTCAACCTTCCTAATGCTGCAACCCCTTAATACAGTTCCTCATGTTGTGGGGACCCCCAACCATAACATTATTTTCATTGCTACATCATAACTGTAATTTTGCTCCTATTATGAATCATCATGTAAATATCTGATATGCGGGATGTATTTTCATTCACTGGACCAAATTTGGCACAAATACCCATTATGCCCAAATTTGAATACTGGTAGGATGGTGTGTGTGTGTGTGGGGGGGGGGGGGGGCATTGATTTTGTCATTTGGGAGTTGTAGTTGCTGGAATTTATAGTTAACCTACAATCAAAGAGCATTATGAACTCCACCAACGATGGAATTGAACCAAACTTGACACACAGAATTCCAATGACCAACAGAAAATACTGTAAGGGCATTGACCTTGAATTTGGGAGTTGTAGCTCACTTACATCCAGCACTGTAGACTCAAACAATGATGGATCTGAACTAAACATGGCACGAATACTCAGTATGCCCAAATGTGAACACTGGTGGAGTTCAGGGGAAATAGACCTTGACATTTGGGAGTTGTAGTTGCTGCGATTTATAGTTCACATACAATCAAAGACCATTCTGAACACCACCAACGATAGAATTGGGCCAAACTTCCCACACAGAACCCCCATGACCAAAAGAAATATGTGTTTTCTGATGGTATTTGGCGACCTCAATAGGAGCATAGTGTCTAGATCTAGGGAAGTCATGCTCCCCATGCTCTATTCCGCTTTGGTTAGACCACACCTGGAATACTGTGTCCAATTCTGGGCACCACAATTGAAGAGAGATATTGACAAACTGGAATGTGTCCAGAGGAGGGCGACTAAAATGATCAAGGGTCTGGAGAACAAACCCTATGAGGAGCGGCTTAAGGAACAGGGCATGTTTAGCCTGAAGAAGAGAAGGCTGAGAGGAGATATGATAGCCATGTATAAATACGTGAGAGGAAGCCACAGGAAGGAGGGAGCAAGCTTGTTTTCTGCTTCCCTGGAGACAAGGACTCGAAACAATGGCTTCAAACTACAAGAGAGGAGATTCCATCTGAACGTGAGGAAGAACTTCCTGACTGTGATAGGTGTTCAGCAGTGGAACTCTCTGCCCTGGAGTGTGGTGGATAATCCTTCTTTGGAAGCTTTTAAAGAGAGGCTGGATGGGCATCTGTCAGGGGTGATTTGAATGCAATATTCCTGCTTCTTGGCAGGGGGTTGGACTGGATGGCCCATGAGGTCACTTCCAACTCTTTGATTCTATGTTTCTATGATTCTATGACCCCTGACACCCTCCACGCGACCCCTGCAGGGGTCGCAACCCCCAGTTTGAGAAACCCTGCCATAAGCAGAGGAAATCCCCATAGCATTTTGATCTCCTTTCCCAAGCTGGGTCCCCTACCAATGGATGCTTTACAAGGGGCATTGGATGATACAGAACAGCAAACCACTGAAGGACATACCTGATATCAAAGCGGAGCAGCAAAGCAATGAAGATTCCTGCAGGTGGGAGGAAGAAATACTGTGTTAGGACAACAAGAGAAGATGGAACAAGATTACTAACTTAGCCATTGACCAAAGTTCTCAGAAGGTCACAGCACCCTCTCGTGGCCGATAAAAAAACGGTGGGACTGTGCAATGGACATTTTTGCAGTGATAAAAGCATTCCTCTTTCTCCAACATATCCTCCTACTCCCAGATTTCATTTTATCTCAGAAGCTAAGTAGGGTCAGCCTTGCTTAGTAGTAGGATATGAGGATTCAGAAGCTGTAAGCCAGGTATGGGCAACCTTTGGCCCTCCAGGGGTTTTGGACTTCAACTCCCACAATTCCTAACAGCCTTCCGGCTGTTAGGAATTGTGGGAGTTGAAGTCCAAAACCCCTGGAGGGCCAAAGGTTGCCCATGCCTGCAATAGGCTCTGTTTCAGAGTAAACAACTGGGGAAAAAGCCATCTTTGAGGATGCATTGCTTTAAAAATTCTATGAAATCAACAAGCAACTTTAAGACCTGTTGCTGTTGTTATTGCATGCCTTCCAAGTTGTTGTCAAAGGCTTTTATGGCCGGAATCACTGGGCTGCTGTGAGTTTTCCGGCCTGCATGGCCATGTTCCAGAAGCATTCTCTCCTGACATTTTGCCCACACCTATGGCAGGCATCCTCAGAAGTTGTGAGGTCTGTTGGAAACTAGGAAAATGGGGTTTATATATCTGTGGAATGATGTCCAGGGTGGGAGAAGGGAACTCTTGTCTATTGGAGGCAAGTGTGAATGTTGCAATTGGTCACCTTGATTAGCACTGAATGGCCTTGCAGCTCCTAAACCTGCTGCTTCCTGTCTGGGGGAATCCTTTGTTGGGATGTGTTAGCTGGTCCTGATTTTTTTAATGTCTGGAATTCCCATTTTCTGAGTGTTTTTCTTTATTTACTGTTTTGATTTTAGAGTTTTCTTTAATACTGGTAGACACATTTTGTTCGTTCTCATGGTTTCCTCCTTTGTGTTGAAATTGTTCACAAACAATTGTCATATCCATTGAAATCCAAAAGATTGTCATATCTATTGAAATCCAAAATCATGTGGACAATTTTGACTGAAAGGGAGGTGGAAGAAAATATGATGAAAACCTCAAGAAAAGAGAGAGAAAGGAGGCAAAGGTGAAAGAAAGCGCTATTAAAAGCACTAATGACAAAAAAATGGCAATGGATAACTTTTTGAATGTTGTTGCATTCATGAAAAGGAAATGAGGAAAAGCAAGTTGGGGGGAAAAGCAGAATACAAATAGAAATTAATAAGTAACTAAGTAATTTTGGCCTAGTGGATCATATGCAACAAGGGGATATTATGGTAGATGAGGTTATTATTATTATATTATAAGTTTGTCAAAAATATTAAAAATTAACTAGGAATTTTAGGTTACAAAAATGTGCGTCAGGCACTGAAAGGGTTTAATGGATGCAGTGACTCAGAAAAGCTGCGGTTCAATATAAGCAGGTATGCCGGTTGCTTAGTAATGCGTCAGTCTGAGAGAGCTCTCAGTGTGAGAGAAGCCTCTCAGTGTGAGAGATCACCTCAGTGGGAGAAAGGTCTCAGTCTGTGAGGTAGGCCTTAGTCTAATCACAAGGCCGAGTGTGAGAAGCTTCAATGAGAGAAGCCCCAGGTTGTAAAGCCTTGTGTGTGAAGCTCCAGTGTATAAAGGCTGCTGTGTGTACAAAGCTACTGTGTGAAGCTCCAGTATAAGTTTGTTGTGAGGGGAGGTTCTGTGAGAGCGAAGCTGTTTATCTACATAGGAAAGAAGCCCAGTGTGGAAGCAATGAAGGAAGTATAAAGAACTTTATCTGTGTTATAGAAACGTTGTTCGTGTAAATAATGCAACCATATTATTTTACTACAAAGAAAATGTTCTGTGTTTTAATGTTCTGATTTTATATTGTTTGTTCTTGTTGTGGCTGAGATGTTCTCTGATGATGAGGATGATGGGATTCAGATTCCTCGCTCTTTTTCTGTGCCTCAGATTTCTGGGCCTGCTTCTAGGTCTTTTTCTGAGGCTCCCACAGATAGTGCAAAGTCAATACAGCGGTTCTCAGAAGAAAAGAATGTTAACGAAGTAGATAGCAAACAGGGGGAGAGGCCTTTGCCTTCCCATGCTGATAGTGAAAGTGCAGAAAGCCTTGATAGTGACCTGACCCGGCAAGCCCGTCTTGATTTGTGGGTCAGGAGGAATTCTCGCCTAGCCGGCAGACGAGAAGCCAGCTCACGGAAAGGTCATCACAATGCTTTCATGTTGGTGAGAGCATAATGTTTTCATGTTAGAAAGGTATTTAGGCTTCTTGCAAATGAAGAGAAAGTGTCAGTTCAACGTAGCTTGTTAGCCTGAAAGCTTAATGGAATAACCTTAGCTGGAAAGCAACACGCTTGGGATTTCTTGCTTTGTGATTTTGGGGCAATTGTTTTACTGCTTGTACCATGGACTCTGTTTTGAACTTTGCCTATAGGATTGTGCCGCTTGTTTATACCTGAAGATCTTTGGAACTATATTCTGCATTTAACCTAAATCCTTGGAACTTTGCAATACTTATTCTTTATTTTGACTTGGACTTTTTCCTCAATAAACTATAAAACTACAGCTCTTGTGTGGTGGTGTTTGGAAGCAAGGCGAAGCTTACTCTGAGTTGCAACAGTTCTGTTTATTTATATTGGTTTTCATATTTTATTTTATTATTTTATTTTCTGTTGTGTTCTTGTGTTATATTGTTTTACTGTATTTCTGGGCTTGGCCTCATGTAAGCCACCCCGAGTCCCCTTGGGGAGATGGTGGCAGGGTATAAATAAAGTTGTTGTTGTTACTATTATTAGCCTCCTACGGAAGAGATAACATTGGTCTGTGTGTCTTTGTTCTTTTTATCACTTTGGGCTATTGGTGCTGGGTCATGCTGCTGCAAATAAGTTACTACGCTGTGCATTTATAAGGAGGGTTTTTGTTAACAAGCCCACTAGCCCAACAAGGGTTATAGCCCAGTACAGACCAGTAGAGACCATACTGAGGCTGAAGAAATATAGTAATGGCATTTCAAGCAAGTGGGCTGACTTTTGAAAGGTTGAATGCCGGCAATTATGCCACACGGTCAGTCAAAATGAAAACGTTTCTGTTAAGAGACAATTTATGGGAAAAAGTGGAGAATCCCCCAGACAAAGAAGAAGGAGAAGATGATGACAAATCAAGGACAGGGTTGTTGTAGGTTTTTTCAGGCTATATGGCCATGGTCCAGAGGCATTCTCTCCTGACGTTTCGCCTGCATCTATGGCAAGCATCCTCAGAGGTAGTGAGGTCTGTTGGAACTAGGAAAAAGGGTTTATATATCTGTGGAATGACCAGGGTGGGACAAA
The DNA here is from genome assembly GCF_037176765.1 of Anolis sagrei. Classification (NCBI taxonomy): domain Eukaryota; kingdom Metazoa; phylum Chordata; class Lepidosauria; order Squamata; family Anolidae; genus Anolis; species Anolis sagrei. The sequence goes on along the minus strand of NC_090024.1, from coordinate 241,932,538 downwards.
GGACTCTTGTCTGTTGGAGATAGGTGTGAATGTTTCAACTGACCACCTTGATTAGCATAAAATAGCCTGACAGTGCCTGGAGAAACGTTTGTTGAGAGGTGATTACATGTCCTTGTTTGTTTCCTCTCTGTTGTTGTGCTGTTGTAATTAAGGACAGATCAGCGTGCAGATCAGCTTTGGAACTAGGGCTATCAGAATTAAAACTGTAGGCAATTCTTCTACCTTGCATAGTTGCTTAGAATAGTTTCAGCAGGTGTTGCTTGTTACCTGGCTGTATGACAAGCACAGAAACCACCAAGAAGGCGTGCCACCCCCCTTCCTCCCCTTTACCTGGGATCACAATGTCGCCCAGACCTAGCATGGCAAAGTTGTTAGCCTCCAAGCCTTTCTCTAGCAGATCCTGAGGGAAAACCACTGCAAAAAAGGAGGAAAACAAAAGGCATGGGTGAATTTTGAATTATCAACGCAGAGAGGCTGCTGCCTTCAAATGTCAGGGCTTAATAAGATTTTTCCCACACTCTCCAACGCTTTGTCGCATTTCACGCCGAGACAAAATGAGCCAGAGTGAATCCTGCCGCGAGATCTAACAGCCACTTCTCCAGTCCAAACCAGTTCCCGCAAAAGTACAAATGAATCATGCAGTTGTCCTAAATGTGAGAAGAACAGAAGGCAGGCAAAATCCCGTGGTATCAAGCGGCACAACCCAAGACCCCTTTGATGCCGGCACCATAAGGACATTGCTCAAGCCTCCCATAATGAGGGGAACAGACAAAGCGTTGGCTGACTCATAAAGCATGAAATGCTCAATATACGAAGGTTAAAATTAGCACTGTGAAATGGGCCTGGAAACATACTCGAAGAAACCCAGGGCAGTGGGTACAGCGCTTGCCACAAAACTGGCCAAACAGGATCTTGCGTCCTTTTTGTTATGCCTTGACAAGGAGCAAATGTTCTGTCCCAACTAATACTGCAGAGACAGGGAATACGTGGCCTCCAGAGATACAGGGTGGAAAATTTCTCCATGCTTATTTTTTACAAAATAACATTGTCCACAATGTATATTTATCCACATTTATCCATAGCTGTCTAAAGCCCTAAACGGTTCCAGCCCTAGCTACCTATCTGACCGCATCTCTTCCTATGAACCCACGAGGAGTTTGAGATCTTCCGGGGAGACCCTGCTCTCGATCCCGCCTGCTTCTCAAGCTCGGCTGGCGGGGACGAGAGATAGGGCCTTCTCGGTGGTGGCTCCTCGGCTGTGGAACGCCCTTCCTACGGACATTAGACTAGCACCATCTCTAATGGTATTCCGCAAAAAGGTGAAGACCTGGATGTTTGTGCAGGCGTTTGAGTAATTTAGTGCAATCTGGTAATGGAACATAGGAATGGAACAATGGACGACGAACCTGGACTACGCTTGGATGATGAGAAGATTGGGTACGGTTGTTTTTTGTAATAATTGTGCATTGTAATTGCTTATTGGTAATTTATGGATAATGTGTTAAGTCAATTGTTATATGTTGTATGGAACCACTGCTGTTTCTACTGTTTTTACTGTTTGTGAACCGCCGTGAGTCGCCTTCGGGCTTGAGATACAGCGGTATATAAGCAAAGTAAATAAATAAATAAACCTGAGGTCCTCAAACTAAGGCCCGAGGCCGGATACGGCCCTCCAAGGTCATTTATCCGGCCCTCGCTCAGGGTCAACCTGTCTGAAATTTATTTATTTGCTTTATTTCTATACCGCATTTTTCAGCCTGATAAGGCGACTCAATGCGGTTGAAATGACTTGAAAGCACACAACAACAACAACAACAATCCTATCTAATTTGCCAAAAGCAGGCCCACACTTCCCATTGAAATACTAATTAATATTTACTAAAATTGTTCTTCATTTTATTTATTGTATTGTTTTAAAGTGTTTTTGGCACTACAAATAAGATATGTGCAGTCTGCATAGAAATTCATGTTTTTGTTTTTTTTTCAAATTATAATCCGACCCTCCAACAGTTTGAGGAACTGTGACCTGGCCCTCTGTTTAAAAAGTTTGAGGACCCTGGTCGAAACTCTTACACCACGATCAATTATGCTAAATGGCCTAAACATAGGAGAGGAACTCCTAAACATTTGTCTAAAGAATCATAGAATCATAGAATCAAAGAGTTGGAAGAGACCTCATGGGCCATCCAGTCCAACCCCCTACCAAGAAGCAGGAATATTGCATTCAAATCACCCCTGACAGATGGCCATCCAGCCTCTGCTTAAAAGCTTCCAAAGAAGGAGCCTCCACCACACTCCGGGGCAGAGAGTTCCACTGCTGAACGGCTCTCACAGTCAGGAAGTTCTTCCTCATGTTCAGATGGAATCTCCTCTCTTGCAGTTTGAAGCCATTGTTCCGTGTCCTAGTCTCCAAGGAAGCAGAAAACAAGCTTGCTCCCTCCTCCCTGTGGCTTCCTCTCACATATTTATACATGGCTATCATATCTCCTCTCAGCCTTCTCTTCTTCAGGCTAAACATGCTCAGCTCCTTAAGCCGCTCCTCATAGGGCTTGTTCTCCAGACCCTTGATCATTTGAGTCGCCCTCCTCTGGACACATTCCAGCTTGTCAATATCTCTCTTGAATTGTGGTGCCCAGAATTGGACACAATATTCCAGATGTGGTCTAACCAAAACAGAATAGAGGGGTAGCATTACTTCCTTAGATCTAGACACTATGCTCCTATTGATGCAGGCCAAAATCCCATTGGCTTTTTTTGCCGCCACATCACATTTTTGGCTCATGTTCCCCTTCCTCCCCACGAGGACTCCAAGATCTTTTTCACACGTACTGCTCTCGAGCCAGGCGTCACCCATTCTGTATCTTTGCATTTCATTTTTTCCTCCAAAGTGGAGTATGAACCACACATTGACATCCCTGATACTCACAGTAACAAACTAAGCAGTGGCCAGTATATTTATTTTTATTTATCTTGTCAGAAGTAAAGTGAGAATACAGTGGTAATGTATTTTAAAAAACCACAAACAAAGTTAAAAACTTGGCATTAAACTAAATTTTCTTTGACCAGTAGCTGGCCACTTGGAGTGCATTCTGCTGTCACTGTGAGAAAGTCCTCCAATGTGCATGTGGCAAGGATCAGGCTGCATTGTAATAAATGGTCTGTGGTTTGCTCCTCTCCACACTCGCATGTCATGGACTCCACTTTGTGGCCCTATTTCTTAAGGTTGGCTCTGCATCTCGTGGTGCCAGAGCGCAGTCTGTTCAGCACCTTCCAAGTCGCCCAGTCTTCTGTGTACCCAGGAGGGAGGGTACACAGTCTCAGCTACTGATTGAGGTTCCAGGTTTTTAGCCTGCCACTTTTGGACTCTTGCTTGCTGAGGTGTTCTTGCACGTATCTTAGGAAGCTGTTTCTTGATTTAAGTCATTGGCATGCTGTATGATATCTGAACAGGGGATGGGCCAGAGATGTCATTGCCTTGATCCTTTCATTAATGGCTGCTACTTCACGATGGATGTCAGGTGGTGTAATACTGGCTAAACAGTATAATTTCTCCAGCACTGTTGGGCGCAGACTTCCTGTGATAATGCGGCATGTCTCATTAAGAGCCACATCCACTGTTTTAGCATGGTGAGATGTGTTCCACACTGGGCATGCATACTCAGCAGCAGAGTCACAAAGTGCAAGGGCAGATGTCTTCAATGTGTCTGGTTGTGACCCCCAGGTTGTGCCAGTCAGCTTTCATACAATATTGTTTCTAGCACTCACTTTTTGCTTGATATTCAAGCAGTGGTTCTTTTTTTCTGTAATATTTTTTTCTTTATTCTCTCCTTTTTAATTTTTCCCCTTTTTTATTTAATACATCCCAACAATCAACAACAACAACAAAAAGCAGTGCTTTTTGTAGGTCAGAGCACGGTTCAGGGTAACTCTCGGGTATTTGGGTGTGCTGCAATGCTCCAGTGGGATTCCTTCCCAGGTCATCCTCAGGACTCAAGATGCTTATTATGGAACAGCTTATTATGAAGTGCCACTCTCTTTTAAGTAAGTAGCCTAAAAATATAATGTTCTTTCAGGTGTTAAGTGTAGCCATTATTTGGACTAGCCACATGCAACAGGACACCCCACTTTCTGCCATCGCTGTGCAATTCTGGAAGGGAAAAGACTGGCTACATATGAACCACAATCCCTCCATTTCTACAACAAGTCTTAAAGCAGCAGAGCAGACTATTTCACAGCTCTGTTTACTGAAAAAGATTATCCGTTGCTTAGAGTTGATAAAGCCATTTGCTCACAGTGCTGCTGACACTCATAGTGCTGCTGAGATTTTTTCCTGGGTTATAAAGGTCATTTCCTAATTGGTTCTATCATAAAAACATGGAAAATGTTTATTAAACTGCAAAAAGTTTGTTTTTGTGGGAGGGACATCATCCTGCAGTACATTTTGCTCTAGTTTTTCAATAAATATGTCATCGAGTCACAATGAATTCAACAAAAACCAAGTTTCTGGAGTAGAACAACTATTTTCAAAGTAGTTAAATAATTAAATAGAAAAAAACACACTTTAAAATCATATTTTATATGATTTTTTCATATTTTGTAATGTAGTGCTATTGGAGGTTTATGTCAGCTACTCACGTTTGATGGGAGCCTCAAACGACTTTGCAACGGTCACCATCACGTTGGTGCCAAAGACCTAGGGAAGAGGAGGAGAGAAGCATGAAAAAAAAGAGCAACACTGGTAGAAAAACACCCCCCCCCCCCCCTCCAGCACACACAGCCAACCCATGGAAAATCTACACATCTCTCACTTTTGGTTGTTCTGTACCTTAGGAGTTTTCTAGAGTTTTCCTGGCAAGAAAACTCAGAGAGTGGGGTGATATCTAAAAACTCATCACATACGAAAATTGAAGATGCTAAAAAGCTATGAATACTGATTAACATTACTACAAAAACAAGGTAATTGGGGAAAACGTGAGTAAGGCCTGCACTGGGGGTAAAATGGTCTCTCTAAAAATTTTCAAGGACCTCCAGGCAATTCTAGGACACACTTATCGTTTATTTATTGCTTTCTTTATCTTATTTGTACCCTGTCATTCTCAACCCTGTAGGGGACTCAGAGCGGCCTTCTCGGTGATTGCCCCCCAGCTACGGAACTCCTTTCCTGGTGAGATTAGATCGTCCCCCATCCTTCAGAAGGATGGTAAAAACTTGGCTGTGGGACCAAGTTTCGGGACAGTGCAATAAGGCAGTGATTGGAAACTTTACTTTACCAGGCCAATTTAGATTTGATACAAATGACCAATGGTGTATTTTAATATTTTGATAAATGTTTTTAATGTTTATGCATATGCATATGAATTCTGAACCCCACCAATGATGGAGTTGAACCAATCTTGGCACACAGAACTCCCATGACCAACAGAAAACACTAGAAGGGTTTGGTGGGCATTGACCTTGAGTTTGGGAGTTGTAGTTCACCTACATTCAGAGAGCACTGTGGACTCAAACAATGATGGATCTGGACCAAACTTAGCACGAATGTTTCATGTGCCCAAATATGAACACAGATGGAGTTTGGGGGAAATAGACCTTGACATTTGGGATTTGTAGTTACTGGGATTTATAGTTCACCCACAGTCAAAGAGCATTCTGAATCCCACAAACAACAGAATTGGGGCAAACTTCCCAAACAGAACCCCCATGACCAACAGAAAATACTTAAGGCCATCCAGTCCAACTCTCTTCACCACGGCAAGATAACGTAATGAGTTCTCCTGACAAAGAGCCATCCAGCCATAGATATAGATAGATATGATTCACACACACAGAGATATAGTATCATAGATTTGAAAGGGATTCCTAAAGAAGGACAATGATATGTTGCATGTTCCAGAGTAGGCAAACCAGGTACTCTCCACACCAACACTGACAAAGAAGCAGCAAGAAATACTGTTTACCCACAAGCATCAAAACATTACATATATTAGAAAACAACACTTTCTCATTCCTTTATTTTCCAGATCACCAGACTGGGCCACAGCAACGCGTGGCAGGGGCCAGCTAGTTCTCAATAAACTACAAAACTACAGCCTTGGTGTGGGCTGGAATATTGTGTCCAATTCTGGGCACCACAATTCAAGAGAGATATTGACAAGTTCGAATGTGTCCAGAGGAGGGCGACTAAAATGATCAAGGGTCTGGAGAACAAGCTCTATGAGGAGTGGCTTAAGGAGCTGGGCATGCTTAGCCTGAAGAAGAGAAGGCTGAGAGGAGATATAATAGCCATGTATAAATATGTGAGAGAAAGCCACAGGGAGGAGGGAGCAAGCTTGTTTTGTGCTTCCCTGGAGACTAGGACGCAATGGAACAATGGCTTCAAACTACAAGAAAGGAGATTCCATCTGAACATGAGGAAGAACTTCCTGACTGTGAGAGCCGTTCAGCAGTGGAACTCTCTGCCCCGGAGTGTGGTGGAGGCTCCTTCTTTGGAAGCTTTTAAACAGGGGCTGGATGGCCATCTGTCAGGGGTGATTTGAATGCAATATTCCTGCTTCTTGGCAGAATGGGGTTGGATTGGATGGCCCAGGAGGTCTCTTCCAACTCTTTGATTCTATGATTCTATGGTGTCTTGAGCAAGGTGAAAACTACCCTGAGTTGCAACAGCTGCTGCTAATACGTAACTCTGCTGTACATTTATGAGGAGGGTCTTTTGTTAATAAGCTCACTCGCCCAATATGTCCTTACCCAAAAGATGTCGTAGACGAAAAGGCCACCAAGAAGGATGCAACCGGTGCTGACGTTGTTCAAGTGGAGAAGCTCCACGCCGTTAAGAGAGAAGGCCAGGCCAAAGAGGTTGTTGGCAATCCAATGCTGGGAGAGGGGAAAGAAGGACAGCAGAGCTCAGCATCCCCAACAGGCCAGCCTTTACAACCCCTCCAAGTCCTACAGGCGAGTGACAAGGAAAGCTCTGCAGGCTCCTTTCCTTGTCTTTGACGCTCCGCATACCTTCCGCAGCAGGTACCAGACGCCCACCACACTGCTCATGGCCAGGCAGACCAGGTCCTTGGTGTCGAACTCATAGTTCACAATCTCTGCAACAAAAGCCACCACGCCGTTGTCATCGTTAACAGCTTCTTTAACACAAAGCGAGAGTTAAGAGGGGCAAAAAGACAGTCAGCCTGGCAGCTTTGCCAAGAGACCACAAGAACAAAGATATTGATCGAGACAGGATGGCAGGGAACAACCTGGCAACCTCCAGATTTTTAAAATTTCTATCCCCTCCCACCATATTGAAAGATCTCAGAAAAGGCTTGCCTTTGCCTTCCTCTGAGGCGGAGAACAGTGTGATTTCTGCAAGGTCCCCCATTGGGCTTCCACACCAGGCAGGATAAAGCCCTAGGCAAATACTCAATCCACTACAGTGCTGGCTCTCCAATACAACATGACTCATACACAATCTAACAAATTAAAATAGCTTCAAAAGCTATGCATGCATTTGGATAATAATGTGAATAACTGAAACATAGCTTTAATAAACAGCTATGTGTTGCACTATAACTACTAGAACAGGTATGTGCAAACCTGGGTCTGGGGGACAGATGCAGCCCCTTGGGCTCTTTTCTCAGGCTCTCCTCTCTCTCACCATCCTAACCTCCCTTCCCTCCCTTCTTCTCCTTCCATCCTTCTTTCCCTTCCAACCTTTAGTCCTTCCTTCCCTCTTTCCTCCCTCCTTCCCTCACTCTCTCTCTTCCTTCCTTCCCTTTTGTCTTTCCTTCCTTCTCTCTTCCTCCCATCTCTCTCTCCCTCCATTCCCTTCCACCTTATGTCTTTTGTTTCTTCCCTCTTTCCTTCCCTTTCTTCCTTCCATCCTTTCTTCCTTCCATCCTTCCTTCCTTCCATCCTTTCGTCCTTCCTTCCTTCCCTCCCTCCATCCTTCACACACTGAAGTTTCACACATGATGGCCTTCAACTTGGAGCTTCTCCAACCGAAGCTTCTCACACCAGGCGTGCTCACAACGAGGTCTACCAACACTGAGGCCTACCTCACACTGACACATTTTCACACTGAAAGCTCTATCAGACTGAGGCCTTTCTCCCGCTGAGGCCTTCTCACACTGGGGCCTTCTCACACTGAGCTGAACTAACACTGAGGTCTACTCATAATGAGGCCTACTAACACACTGAGTCCCTTCTTCCACAGAGATCTCTCACAGACTGTGGGCTACTAAGCTACAGGCACACCTTCTTATATTGAACTCTCCCCCTCTTTTCTCTTCCCTCCCTTCCTTCTCCCTCCCTTCAACCCTTCTCTTCCTCCCTCCCTTCATTCCTTCTCTTTTTCCTCCTCCTTTCCTCCTGTGGAATGTTTAGCTGGGAGAAGAGAAGATAGAGAAGGAATATGAGAACCATCTTTCAAGATTTAAAAGGGTGCCCCATTGAGGAGGAAGGAGGTGTGTGTGTGTGTGTGGGGGGGGGGGGACTAACTTTGTGCTGCTCTGGAGACCAGGGCACATGGGAGCAATGGGTTCAAATGGCAAGGAAAGAGATTAGGGAGAACTTCCTGCGAGTAAGAGCTATTGGAGAGTGGCGTAGTCTGCCTCCGAGCATGGTGGAGTCTCCTTCTCTGGAGGCTTTTCTGTAGAGGCTGTCTATTGGGATTGTGCCTTCTTGTATGGCAGGGGGTTGGACTGGATGGCCCCTGGGGGTCTCTTCCAGATCTAGGACTCTAGGATTCTATATCAGGAATAGGCAGTATAGGGTCTCATGGATATACTTTTCCTCTCCTGTCCACCATCTCATCCTGACCAAGGCCGACGCTTTTGGGATCCAAACATTTCCCATCTTTCCTTCACTTTCTACCTCCAAAAGAGAAGAGGAAGGGGAGGAAAGGGATGGGAGGGGGCTTGGGGAGGAACTCCACCTTCCTGGCCCACCCACCCCAACCTGTCCCACCATACGGCCCCCAAGTTAGAAAGTGGGGGACGAGATATTTGATAATATCCTAAAGTACTGGATCCCATCTAATTTTGAAAGCTAAAGTACTGGATCCCATCTAATTTTGAAAGCTAAAGTACTGGATCCCATCTAATTTTGAAAGCTAAGCAGTGCCAGCCCTGGCTAGTACTTGGATGGGAGATATTTGGATGGGAGATATTTGATAGTGCTAAATATCCTAAAGTACTGGATCCCATCTAATTTTGAAAGCTAAAGTCCTGGATCCCATCTAATTTTGAAAGCTAGAGTACTGGATCCCTTCTAATGTTGAAAGCTAAGCAGTGCCAGCCTTGGCTAGTACTTGGATGGGAGATATTTGGATGGGAGATATTTGATAGTGCTAAATATCCTAAAGTACTGGATCCCATCTAATTTTGAAAGCGAAAGTACTGGGTCCCATCTAATTTTGAAAGCTAAAGTACTGGATCCCATCTAATTTTGAAAGCTAAGCAGTGCCAGCCCTGGCTGGTACTTGGATGGGAGACCACCAGGTATTAGGAGACCACCAGGTAAGCTCTATTTCAGAGGAAGGCAATGGCAAAACATCTCTGAGGATTCCTGGACTAAGAAAACACTACAGAATTTATGGAGTCGCCATGACACAACAGGTGACTTGAAGACATGCACACACATGTACACAGACGTTTCTTTTACATCAATATTCTAAATGTGCTTTGCTGCCTTACATTGTGCAAGGCCACTGGTCAACCTGACCCAGCACTCTCCGCTCTGACTAATCGCTTGTTCCCAAGGCCTCAGGCAGAGAAACATCCTTCTCAGGCCCAGCCTCAATGCTCTATTAAAAAGGGAATGACGGAGACCAACCTTGGGGTGATTACCACGCAAAACGTGGACATGACTCAACGGCTCTTACCATCAGGAAGCTCTTCCTACTGTTTAGGCAGAATCTCTTTCCCTGCCATCTGAATCCATGGGTCCATTGTGTCCTAGTCTCTGGAGCAGTGGAACAGAAGCTGGTCTCCCCCTCAATTTGACATGCTTTCAAATAAACATGGTGCTCATGTCCCTCTCCACCTTCTTTTCTCCAAGCTAAACATACCCAGCTCCCTCACTGTGCAGAACTATAACTTTCTTTGATCCATGCACTAGACCAGTGTTTCTCAACCCTCCTAATGCCGTGACCCCTTAATATAGGATTCAAAATTATCTTGACAGATTAGAGAGATGGGCCAAAACTAACAAAATGAAGTTCAACAGGGACAAATGCAAGATACTCCACTTTGGCAGGAAAAACGAAATGCAAAGATACAGAATGGGGGCCAATGCGTGGCTCGAGAGCAGTACGTGTGAAAAAGATCTTGGAGTCCTCGTGGACAACAAGTTAAACATGAGCCAACAATGTGATGTGGCGGCAAAAAAAGCCAATGGGATTTTGGCCTGCATCAAGAGGAGCCTAGTGTCTAGATCTAGGGAAGTCATGCTACCCCTCTATTCCGCTTTGGTTAGACCACACCTGGAATATTGTGTCCAATTCTGGGCACAACAATTCAAGAGAGATATTGACAAGCTGGAATGTGTCCAGAGGAGGGCGACTCAAATGATCAAGGGTCTGGAGAACAAGCCCTATGAGGAACGGCTTAAGGAGCTGGGCATGTTTAGCCTGAAGAAGAGAAGGCAGAGAGGAGATATGATAGCCATGTATAAATATGTGAGAGGAAGCCACAGGGAGGAGGGAGCAAGCTTGTTTTCTGCTTCCCTGGAGACTAGGATGTGGAACAATGGCTTCAAACTACAAGAGCGGAGATTCCATCTGAACATGAGGAAGAACTTCCTGACTGTGAGAGCTGTTCAGCAGTGGAACTCTCTGCCCTGAAGTGTGGTGGAGGCTCCTTCTTTGGAAGCTTTTAAACAGAGGCTGGATGGCCATCTGTCAGGGGTGATTTGAATGCAATGTTCCTGCTTCTTGGCGGGGGGTTGGACTGGATGGCCCATGAGGTCTCTTCCAACTCTTTGATTCTATGATTCTATCCTTCTCTTTCACGTGAGAGCAGGTATGGGCAAGCTTGGCCCTTATTGGGCAAGTGGGCTTAACATTTATTTATTTATTTATTTATTTCAGATTTTTATTTCAGATGGCCCATGAGGTCTCTTCCAACTCTTTGATTCTATGATTCTATACAGTTCCTCATGTTATGGTGACCTCCCCAACCATGACATTATTTTCATTGCTACTTCATAACTGTAATTTTGCTAATGTTATGAGTCATCGTGTAAATATCTGATATGCAGGATGTAACTTCATTCACTGGACAAAATTTGGCACAAATACCCGATATGCCCAAATTTGAATACTGGTGGGCTTAGGGGGGCATTGATTTTGTCATTTGGGAGTTGTAGTTGCTGGGATTTATGGTTCACCTACAATCAAAGAGCATTCTGAACTCCACCAACGATGGAATTGAACCAAACTTGATACAGAGAACTCCCATGACCAACAGAAAATACTGGAAGGGTTTGGTGGGCATTGACTTTGAGTTTTGGAGTTATAAGGCTGTGGGAAGCATTCATATCCTGTCCTGAGTTGCCTTTCAAAAACAGCCTTTAGACAATGTTGAAAGTAAAAGAAAAAATGCTTTACCTCAGCAAACACAAAGGATAAGCAAATGCAATTGAAATGTGCAAAGGAAAGCAAGGAAGTCTTAATCCAGACACAAATTAAAGTCTCTTACAAAGTCCCAAAAGAAACACCAGTCTTCCATCAGACCATGGACGATGAACTAAGTTCTTAGCAGCAGACACAAAGCAGATTCCATTAGACTGAAAACATTAGTATCAGGGTTGTTGTTACCAGCGAAAGCTGACTGCTCCTGCCTCTGATTTATGGCCCTGAATTCCCCATGCAGGGCATCTCCCAATTAGCTTAGTGTTTTTAGCAGCTATCCTAGCTGAATGCCGTCTGTTCTCTGCCTCTTTAGAAATGTGGGCACTTTCAAACCCTCATTGTGCTGGTACAGCTGTTTTGTTTGCTTTGCAGTTAATGTTTGTTTGCAATCCCAGGCTTGGGATTTTGCAGCAGGGTGGCTTCCTGTTATAGGCTGCAATCATAGGGCAAGCCACCTGCCAATTATAGTTAGGATCCCTGGTCCCGCCCCCTTTTTGCCTTTGGAGGGAAGGGGCCATTTTTCAGTTAGTTACAGCAAGGGAAGCCAAGGCAGAGGATGCGTACAGACGTTCCTCCTGTGCAAAAGCTTCATCTTTTAAGAGTTCCTGGGGAAGAACAGATTAAAGGCCTCTACGGATTCCCAAAGGGTTCCAGGGAACAGCTTCACAGCCCTGAGGACCTCCGGAGGGAATAACAGCTCTTCATCTTCAGCTAAGTGATTTCAAGCCTGATGGTACGTCTGTTCAGTTCTGAGACGCAGTTCAGCTGGTAGCAGACTCAAACTAGTTAGGTTTAAGTTCACAGCAGCCTGCGAGGAGCTTTAAAGGGGAATTTTTCTGTTAAACAAAGTTTCTTGAAGATAGTGCCTGTTTCTTGTAAACAAGACTGCAAGACCCAATAGACTATTTAGAAATCTTACAATTCCTGCTTGTTCTTTAATAAAGACTGTTGTATTTAAGTTCAAGTCTCCTAAAGCCTGTTTAGTAGGGAAAGTTCCTCTAAAGGCTCCTTCTTGGGTCCCCGGGTTTCCCGCTGGACGCAAGCCTTGCATCCTCTCTTAGAAGCATTTAATTTTAGCTCCGGTGGCGACAGAACACTCATCGTCTGATTCTTCTTCTCCCTCCAATTCCTGAGCACTTCCCTGCTCCCCTTCCTCCTCCGAAGATGAGGAATCCCTAACACATCCCTCCTGTATCTAGTACAGCTTTGTAGCCACACCTTGCTGCCACTGACGTTAGAAGAAAAAGCAGCGAGAGACGCTAGCAACTGAATGGGAAGGCAGACATTGACTCAGTGGCACCTGCCAACATTTCAGTATCTCAGTGAAAAGGTTGTCAGACTCCTGGGGAAAGGAAGGGTAGGAAGGCAACATGCAGAGAGAATGCAAATGCACACAGAACATGCTCCAAGACCAGGTGGGTAGGCAGACTTACCTTCCTTTGTTTCCCCAGAGCCCTGAGTGAAGAGGAGCTGGTACTGTTTGTTGGGGAAATTGGCAGGGAAGAATTTGTTCATCACGGGGCTGAAATGAGAGCATAGGGAAGGGGGAGGCGAGAGAGAAGGGAACAAACTCACTCTTTAGGAAGTCATAACAGAAGCAGAGCCGGAAAGGAGCACTGTGCACATGTTTAGGTGGCATCCAGCAAGTGCTCTGCCACTTGAGCTGAATGGCTGACAAGGCAAACTTGCAACAGGCATGTGACTAATGCAGACACATCTAGTAGAAGATGGACAGTGGGTTGAGCCAGCTTGGTGAACAGCTGCTTGGCACAGGAAAGAAAGAGTGCTGGGATCCAGATGTTGGATTCTCCTTTCCCTTTCGGGGGCTTAACGAAAGGGATGAGTGGACCAAAAGGGGCTGGGGACATATGTGGGATTATTTCCTTCTTTTTTTTAACTTTCAGGGGAAGGAGCAAGCCAAGAGCCTTAGGTCAGCCCACAGAAATGTCATCCTCCACTGAAACATAAGATAAACACAAATTTCAGTGGTGCTTCTTCTAAATGCAATTCCCTGCACTGTCTCCTTCGCTCTCAATAATCATAAAGGTAAAGGTTGTCCCCTGACATTAAGTCCAGTCATGTCCGACTTGGGGATGTGGTGCTCATCTCCATTTCTAAGCCAAAGAGCCGGCGTTGTCCATAGACACCTCCAAGGTCATGTGGCCGGCATGACTGCATGGAGTGCCGTTACCTTCCCGCTGGAGCGGTACCTATTGATCTACTCACATTTGCATGATTTCGAACTGCTAGGTTGGCAGAAGCTAGGGCTGAAAGCGGAAGCTCACGCCGGTCCCTGGAATCGAACCTGCGACCTTTTGGTCATCAAGTTCAGCAGCTCTGTGCTTTAACCCACTGCGCCACCTATAATCATATATCGCTAAGTTTAATATGTTGGATTGGGCAAAACGTCAGGAGAGAATGCTTCTGGAACATGGCCAGACAGCCTGGAAAACTCACAACAACCCAGTGATTCTGGCCATGAAAGCCTTCGACAAAACGTGAAACATACCATTTCTAAGGGCTCATCTTGGTATGCAAGATGTACCTTGTACGTAGAAATACTGGAAGCTGAGTTGAACAGAAATTGATAGCTATGACTCTTATCACTGATTTTTGGTTTTTTAATTGCTACCAAAAGGGCCCCCCTGATGGTGCAGTGGGTTAAACCACTGAGCTGCTGAACTTGCTGACCGAAAGGTCGCCGGTTCGAATCTGGGGAGTGGGGTGAGCTCCTGCTGTTAGCCCCAGCTTCTGCCAAACTAGCAGATTGAAAACTTGCAAATGTGAAAACTTGCACCGGGATTGTGGTGCAGCTGGCTGAGTGTCAGCTGCATTAAGATCACTCTGACCAAAAGGTCATGAGTTCGAAGCCAGCCCGGGTTGGAGTGGGTTTCCAACCAATTGTGTAGCCTGTTGTCGACCTTTGCAACCCAAAAGACAGTTGCATCTGTCAAGTAGGAAAATTAGGTACCACCTTAAAGTGTGGGGAGGCTAAATTAACTAATTTATGAGGCCATAAAAAAAAAAGACTCCAGCAAAAGCATGCGGAGAATGCGAAAGTACTTCATCAGTGTCGCAGATGGGACGATGAAAGCGACAGCTCCCCTGGCGGCCAGAAAAAGTTAAATAGCCTCTGTCTATGTCTGTATATGTTGTATGTCAAAATTGGCATATATGTGTACACTGTAATCCGCCCTGAGTCCCCTGCAGGGTGAGAAGGGCGGAATATAAAAGCTGTAAATAAATAAATAATAAATAAATAAAATGAATAGATCAATAGGTACCGCTTCTGCGGGAAGGTAACGGCACTCCATGCAGTTATGCAGGCCAAATGACCTTGGAGGTGTTTACAGAAAACGCTGGCTCTTTGGCTTAGAAATGGCCAAAGTTGGACAGTCAAGGGGAAACCTTTGCTTTTACTTACCAAAAGCTAGGTTTTTTGTACTGACCAAGTGGACCAAGTGGAACCCATAGGTATTGAGAAAAGAGAGGGAAATAATTCTAAGAGGAAGAAAAAGCTAAAAAGAGGGACACAGAAATGTATTGGTTGGAACCAAGTCACCTAAGAGCTACCAGCAAACCCTGATCCTCTCTGGCTTTAATAAACTTTTCAGCAAAAATACTGAAAAGCCTCGGACTGTTTCTAATACAATTCCAAGAATTGAGAAGGGAGAAGGGCAGGCATGCAGTCAGAAGGACAAAGACAGAACGTTGCAATTTATTTTATATTATTTTATTACCTGATGGTGTGGGAAAGGGCAAGGATTCCCAGGACAAAGAAATACATGGAGAGCAGGAGGTTGATATATTCTTGAGAGAAAATCTGTAAGAAAAGAGAAACCACTTTGGTTAAACACCCTGCTTCCCAGATCAAGAGAAATATGCACTTCTCACTTCAAGGCTTATCGTTATATCACCCATATTCCAAAGTTTGTTTCTGATTCCAAGAATAAAGGAACCTTCAAGTTTCCTGAAGAAAGGCATTCATAAGATAGCCAGCTAAAATCAGACCCAGCTCCTAGGATGCTCAGTGTACATGAGCTGGATCAATGCACACAAACATGTTTCATGCAAAACATTATTACAGGTATTGTAGAAAATTACCACCAGTCTATGTGTATAAGTGATATATGAAACAAAAATAAATTTTGTGTTTAGACTTGAGTCCCATCTCCCAGATTTCACATTATGTACATTTAATTATTTACTAGCCGTCCCCTGCCACGCACTGCTGTGGAACAGTCTGTGTATATGTGTTTTGTGTGTCTATATATTTGTGTATAGATGTGTGTTTGCATATATGTGTGTGGTTCTGCGCATGCATTGTTCAGTCCCCATGAACTCCTCCCCCACAAATGTACCTTTTTCATTGCTATCTCATCCAGAGTTTTACCATTTTATGTTGTGCATTTGGCCTGCCCATTGTGTTTGATTTTCCATTACGTTATTTTGTACTGTTTATTTACTTGATTGGTTTATTTATTTTAACTGTGATGTTATTTTGGGACCTGCCTACCTGTGTGACCGCATCTCCGTTTACGAACCCGCACATTCCCTCCGATCATCTGGAGAGGCCCTGCTCACAATCCCACCTGCGTCGCTGACGCGATTGGTGGGGATGAGGGACAGGGCCTTCTCTGTGGTGGCCCCCTGACTCTGGAACTCTCTCCCCAAGGACATCAGACAAGCCCCAACGTTGGCTGTCTTTAGGAAGAGCCTGAAGACCTGGCTGTTCCAGTGTGCCTTTCCAGAATACGAAACTCCTGGCTCCAAGTCCCAAATGCACTTTGCTAGAGATTCAGGATTATCTGCACATTACACCTACCGCCAAAGACCTCTACATATTACCT
Source organism: Anolis sagrei (assembly GCF_037176765.1). NCBI lineage: Eukaryota > Metazoa > Chordata > Lepidosauria > Squamata > Anolidae > Anolis > Anolis sagrei. The sequence continues at coordinate 241,916,071 of NC_090024.1, read as the reverse complement.
GCCAAGTTCACCACTTTTAAATTTTGTCCATTACATTTGGCCCGGCCTTTAAGTTTTAACTGTGCCAAGGTGTCATTGTTTTACTGTTTTATTGTTTTGCTTGATGTTTTTATTTGCTTATGAGTTTATTGTGTATTGTATGTTGTTGTTTGTCGGTGGCCTTGGCCTTTGTAAGCCGCATCGAGTCCTGCGGGAGATTTTGCGGGGTATAAATAAAGTCAATAATAATAATAATAATAATAATAATAATAATAATTTTGTTGTTTATATTTTATGTTGCTGTAATGTATCATTGGGCTTGGCGAGTCCCCTTTGGGGAGATGGTGGCGGGGTATAAATAAAGTTTATTATTATTATTATTATTAATGTATTTTTTGGTTTTTTGTCTTTTAAAATCCCCTCCGCTGTGTTTTTCAGTGTTTCTATGAGTGATGGTCACTCGTTGGCCTGATAAGTGTCTGGTATCCAAATTTGGTGTCAATTCGTCCAGTGGTTTTTGAGTTATGTTAATCCCACAAACGAACATTACATTTTTATTTATATAGATTTACTACATTTATATACCACTTTTCTCCTCCTAAGGGAACTCAAAGCGGTTTCCAACATAATAAAGGCGAAATTCAATGCCGTACATACATGTGAAAACCAAAACATAATAGCTAGACAATAACATATAACTATAAATTAAAAACCTAACCGTATCAAAACATAAAATAAAATTTGAGCATAAAACAAAAAAAAAAATTACATATCGGTATTACAATAACAACATATATATTAAAACCCACCCGTAAACAACACAATTTAAAAATGGTTATTAAAATCATGCTCATTTACTGCTTGGGACCACAGCTGTCATATCAGTAGTAGTACAATGCCATATGACATCAGAGACTCAACCTTTACTTTCAACATATTATTATTTACAAACAATGCAATCACAATGTAAAAGGGAGCCAGGAAAAACTGGATAGTGAACGAAAAAAACACAGAGGAAAAAGAGATTAAAACGAGACCCTCAAAATACTTTTACATAAATGTTTGCAACCCTCTGTATACTTATTGGAAGCATCCTGCATTGAAAACTAAATTAATTTCTAGATAAAAATGCACAAGACGGAGCGACAAGTTCTTGAAAAACCTTCCATTAGGTTCCTTTGCACGTATGACTGCCAATCAGTTCTTAAGAAGTCAACCAAAAGTTAAGTTGCCTCGTTTCTTCTAGAAAAGCTGCCTACATGGAGGCCACGTATTTCCTAGAAAATACATGTTAGCAACAAGTGGCTTGCCCTTTAGACCAAGCACACAGAGACCAATAATTAAGGCTCATCACAGGCAGGCTTCACGTGCTAAGTTTCCAAACTCCAGTTGCTCTTGGAACATCTACCTGGAGTTATCGGAAACTGTAGGGAGGGAAACAGGATGTTGAGGAAACGAGGAGGAATTATTTGCAGAAGTGTCTGTTGCAAACCCAACAGTTGTATCACATGCTGATTTCCTACTTCAAACCTATTTGGGCATGTAAGGAATCAGTGAGTATGTGTCAACTGTAAAATAAGATGCATGAAGCTCTTATTGCCAGGACGGGCAATGCCCTGGGAGCAGGCTGAGCCTGGGACTTTTGGTTACTGTTACATTTTTGTTCAGGCTTGAGCTATGCAGAAGCAGAGAGAGAGACAGAGTTTGGAGAGTACTCTTGCTTCATGAGCTGCTGAAGGAGTTCATCTGTTCATGCTCAGCATTATTCTTAAATCTTAATTATTACATTTGGCCCAGCCATAGGTTTTTAAACACCGTTGTGTTACTGTTAATGTTTATTTTTTATTTTTTTGTTATGAGTTTTATTTTGTTGTTTGTATTGATTGTTGTTATTGCTTTTATCATTGTTGTATTGTGGGCTCGGCCTCATGTAAGCCGCACCGAGTCCCTCGGGAGATGGTAGCAGGGTATAAATAAAGATTATTATTATTATTATTATTATTATTATTATTATTATTATTATCCACATAAACAAAGAAAGACCATTTAAAATCCATCTATAAGGACATTATGTGAGTCAATGTAACTGATCACATGTTTGTAAATATGCAGCTCTGAATCGTGAAGAGTAAACTACTTGTGATTTACTGTTCATCTGCGTGGCATATTTTCTTTCTCTGGCAAGGCAGTGTGTTGACTGATCCAACGTGAACTACATGTGGTTTATTTTACATTACACCACAAAACCCACCTATAGAGCTGCATAAAAGACAGATCCAAAACATATCCAAATCTAGGTTCTTGTGGGTTTTTTCAGGCTATAGGGCCATGTTCTAGAGGCATTTCTCCTGACGTTTCGCCTGCATCTATGGCAAGCATCCTCAGAAGTAGTGAGGTCTGTTGGAAATAGGAGAATGGGTTTATATATCTGTGGAATGGCTGGGGTGGGGCAAAGAGCTCTTCTCTGCTAGAGCTAGGTGTGAATGTTTCAACTGACCACCTTCATTAGCATTTGAAGGCCTGCCTGAGCCTGGGAAAATCTTTTGTTGAGAGGTGTTAAGATGTGCCTGGTTGTTTCCTCTCTGCTGTTTTGCTGTTGTAATTTTAGAGTTTTTTAATACTGGTAGCCAGATTTTGTTAGTTTTCATGGTCTCTTCCTTTCTGTTGAAATTGTCCACATGCTTGTGGATTTCAATGGCTTCTCTGTGTAGTCTCACTACCTCTGAGGATGCTTGCCATAGATGCAGGCAAAATGTCAGGAGAAATGCCTCTAGAACATGGCCATATAGCCCGAAAAAACCCACAAGAACCTAGTGATTCCAGCCATGAAAGCTTTCGACAATACATATCCAAATCTGCTTTGTATACTCTTGTAGCCTAGACTTTTCTAATAATTTTCTATTGCAAACTCTAATGACAAGGCCTTTAAGAGTGAAGAGAGAGGGGGCTACAGTTGAAGACAGTTCCATCTTGTCTCTTGTGCTCTGCTAATAATATAATATAATATTTATAATATAATGTAATACAACATAATACTACTACTAATAATACAGTATTATAATTATATATTTTATATTACATGTAATATTACAAATAGTATTACAATATAATGGTGTAGTACAATATAGCAATATATATTTTATTGCTAGTTTTATTGTGTTATGGTGTATTTTTTTGTTGTTTTGTTTTAATGTTTTGATTTGCTTTAAGTTGTGTATTTGTTATGCTGTTGTTTTATTGAGGCCTTGGCCTTTGTAAGCCGCATCGAGTCCTTCGGGAGATGCTAGTGGGGTACAAATAAAGATAATAATAATAATAATAATAATAATAATAATAATAATAATATAATTATTAGCATAGTACAATAATATAATATTTATAATATTATAATGTAATACAACATAATACTACTAATAATAATAATACAATATTATAATAATATTACATGTAATATTACAAATAGTATTACAATATAATGGTGTAGTACAATATAGCAATATATAATATATAATTATATATAATTATGAGCATAGTATTTATTTATTGTGTCATCAGCAACCATACCATTGTATTACAATTCTAACAGAACAAAACAAACACACGGATTAAAAAGAAAAAGAAAAAAACCCACAGATTTTGCAAACTTGGTAGTTGGTTAAATGTCCTTTGACAGTAGAGTATCAGTATTACAGCATCCCAGTATTTTATTTATCGTGTCATCCGCAACCAGAACATTGTATTACATTTCTAACAGAACAAAACAAACAAACAGATAAAAAAAGCAACACAAATTTTGCAAACTTGGTAGCTGATTAAATGTCCTTTGACCAGTATCTGGCCACTTGGAGTGCCTCTGGTGTTGCCGCAAGAAGGTCCTCCATTGTGCATGTGGCGGGGCTCAGGGTGCATTACAGCAGGTGGTCAGTGGTTTGCTCTTCTCCACACTCGCATGTCGTGGATTCCACTTTGTAGCCTCATTTCTTAAGATTGGCTCTGCATCTCGTGGTGCCAGAGCGCAGTCTGTTCAGCGCCTTCCAAGTCGCCCAGTCTTCTGAGTGCCCAGGGGGGAGTCTCTCATCTGGTATCACCCATGGATTGAGGTGCTGGGTTTGGGCCTGCCACTTTTGGACTCTCGCTTGCTGGGGTGTTCCAGAGAGTGTCTCTGTAGATCTAAGAAAACTATGTCTTGATTTAAGTCGTTGACGTGCTGGCTGATACCCAAACAAGGGATGAGCTGGAGATGTCTCTGCCTTGGTCTTTTCACTATTGGCTGCAACTTCCCGGCAGATGTCAGGTGGTGCAATACCGGCTAAGCAGTGTAATTTCTCCAGTGGTGTGGGGCGCAGACACCCTGTGATAATGCGGCATGTCTCATTCAGAGCCACATCCACTGTTTTAGCGTGGTGAGATGTGTTCCACACTGGGCATGCATACTCAGCAGCAGAGTAGCATAGCGCAAGGGCAGATGTCTTCACTGTGTCTGGTTGTGATCCCCAGGTTGTGCCAGTCACCTTTCGTATGATGTTGTTTCTAGCGCCCACTTTTTGCTTGATGTTCAGGGTCCAGAAGCAACCAGAGACATGAGCATAGAACAATATCTGATACTGTACTATGCTAATAATTTAATATATTGTATGTATATATATCTTGTAAGCCGCTCTGTTAGAAGGGTGGCATATAAATGTTGCAAATAAATATATAAAATAGGGGTGATAATCCTATGGCTTTTCAGATGCTAAGCAGCAACTCCCAGCACTCTTCATCTTTAGCTATGCTGGCCAGGACAGCTAGGATATGTAGTCTAGCTGCTGGAAGGCCATGTATTTTCAACTTTTACACCAAATGGTTAATTCTGAAGGAATTAATTGACTGTGATAATTACAAAAGAATGGCTCCTTCTCTTAGAAGAGAAACCAATTGTTTCCTGGTTACTTCAACGTAAGTCTCTGATCGCTTCTTCAATTGTTGCTTCCAAATAGAGAGGCCTCAATGTTCTGACCTCAGGGACATCTTATCTAAACATCTAAGACAAAACCTTATCCAGGAAGCAGCCCCATTTGCCAGGTAAAGCCATTTCATTTCCTTGCCTTGCCTTGCCTGCCAGGACAGGCTGTGATCGCCAGGTGCCCAAGGCCACTATTAACTGGCTAATACGCAGCATGAAATGGTTTAGTCAAACATCTCAGAGCCCATTCACGTGTCATATTCAGCCTCCCAAATGGACTTGACCAAACTTATCAAGTAGTTTAATGTAGTTGCCATGCACAGCTCCAGATTTAGAGCCCGGAAATGTTATTTTGGGGGAAATTAGTTCTCCCAATGTTCCAGCCAAGGTGCTCCTTGGACTAGACAGACTGGCTGGGGGATTTAAGGACCCGAAGTCCAAAAACTAGAATGTCCAACTTAACCAGATCACTGGTGGCACCTCCAGGTTTTCAAACAAAGCTTCCTGGTACTATGGTTGTTGAGACAGTTTTAACTAGAGGATTTTAACGTCAAGATAATCACGGGTTCTCAAACTAAGGCCTGGGGGCTGGATACAGCCCTCCAAGGTCATTTACCCGGCCCTCGCTCAGGATCAACCTAAGTCTGAAATGACTAGAAAGCACACAACAGCAACAACAAAAATCCTATCTCATCAGCCAAAAGCAGGTCCACTCTTCCCATTAACTAATAGGTTTATATTTGTTAAAATTGTTTTTCATTTTATTTATTGCATTTTTAGAGGGGTTTTTTGCACTACAAATAAGATATGTGTAGCGTGCATAGGAATTCATGTTTGTTTGTTTTTTCAAATTATAATCTGGTCCTCCAACAGTTTGAGGGAGTGTGACCTGGCCCCCTGTTTAAAAAGTTTGAAGACCCCTTGAGATAAGTTATTTTAATGGTTTTGTATGTGCATGGTCTAGTATGTTTCGGCATTGAATGTTCGCTGTTTATATGTTGTGCTCCGCCCTGAGTCCCCTTTGGGGTGAGAAGGGTGGAATTTCAATGCTTTAAATAAATAATAAATAGTTGTCCTGCTTGTGAATATGAATGGGAAGACATTTCACAGAAATGAGAACCAGAACACTTGGAATAAAAGAGTCCTGGGAATTTGAACCCATTTCTGGAGATCATGCCACAACTATCTTCCAGGCCAGAACTGGCCAGGAGGATGAGGCCTGGCATAACACCATCTGCTATGGGATTCCCATCATCCTTGGAGAACAGTGCTGGACATCTGCTCATGTGGTGTAGGAGATGAAAAAATTAATTATAAGTGCTCTGATCTATTTTAATATTTTATCTAATTTATTTACCCTGCTGACAAACCTTTGTGTAAACTACTGTGAGCAAAGTTTCTGCCTGCCAAGAATGATAGGGCTTTTCTGTATGACAAAATATCATCACCCCATTCGCACAAAGCCTACAGAATAGTACAGAAAGAAAACAGGTAATTTTACTTACCTTGAAGAAGAGGTAAAGGCCTAGGAGGGTGCAACTGGCAACAATAGGAAAGCGGGCAGCATCTCTGCTGGTAATCGTCTCTGGCATGTCTGAAGCATTCTAGAGAAAGAATTAGCCAGACTTTAGTCCATCAGCCTCCAGTAGAAGAATACAATTTGAAGAGAACCCTCCTCTCGATTGCCCATTTGGGTTTTTCCTCTTGCTGAAGAGGAAAGGCAAATGTATTTTCTTAATGGAACCGACCATACCAAGATCTGCTCTGCTAAATACAAAACTGCTGCAACACCCTATATTTTAGAACTGGAAATCAAGCCTTATTCAGAATGACTTAGGGAGCTGTATGGTATGCCTAGCCTGGAGAAGACTGAGAGGTAATACAAGAGTCATCTTTGGAAATCTTAAAGGAGGTCATTGAGAAGATGGAGCTAACTTGTTTCCTTCTCCAGGGATTCACCAGAATATGAAACAATGCATTCAAATTACAAGAAAAGGGATTCCATCTAAACACTGGGCATAATTTCTTGACTGTCAGAACTACTCAGCAGGAAAATCAATTGCCTTGGAGAGCTGTAGCTTCTCCTTCTTTGGAGGTCTCTCAGGAGGGCTATAGTTGTACAAGTGTTGAATGAAAAGTAATGCTTCCACCTTCGTAACTCCTCAACAGATACTGCAGCAGGTACTGTCTTGTTCAGTAGACTCTCCTCTACAGTTCCATTTTGGTGGGAAGCCTAAGCATTGAATGGTTGTGTTGTATAGTGCAAAGTATGGAACCCTGTGCAGACAGTCGGTCAATGCGACTTAAGCAATGTTAGCCACCCCGAGTCCCCTTTGGGGAGATGGTGGGAGGTTATAAAAAAAGATTGTTGTTGTTGTTGTAAGAAAGAGGTCTGTGGGTTTGTTTATATCAGGGGGCACAGTACAGCTTGGATGGTGCACCAACAGGTTAATTAGCCTTAAACAGACTCCTGCCAATGTCGGTGCACAAATCCACATTCATTAATTGTAGAATAACTTTTCCTTCGTCACAGAGTGGTTCTCAACCTGGGGTCCCCAGATGTTTTTGGCCTTCAACTCCCAGAAATCCTAACAGCTGGTAAACTGGCTGGGATTTCTGGGAGTTGTAGGCCAAAACACCTGGGGACCCACAGGTTGAGAACCACTGTTAATAGTTTTTATCATTTCTTAAGTAACAAGTAGCATAAGGATCAGGGCAGCAAGCAATAAGAGCCAAACCACCTGGATAGCGTTGTGTAATTACAGCCAGGGGACGAAGGCAACTAAATTTATCAAGGGTCTGGAGAACAAGCCCTATGAGGAGCAGCTTAAAAAGCTGGGCATGTTCAGCCTGCAGAAGAGAAGGCTGAGAAGAGACATGATAGTCATGTATAAATATGTGAGGAAGTCATATGGAGGAGGGAGCGAACTTGTTTTCTGCTGCCATGGAGACTAGGACACAATGGAACAATGGCTTTAATTTACAAGAAAGGAGATTCCATCTGAACATTAGGAAGAACTTCTTGACTGTGAGAGCTGTTCAGCAGTGGAACTCTCTGCCCCGGAGTGTGGTAGAGGCTCCTTCTTTGGAAGCTTTTAAACAGAGGCTGGATGGCCATCTGTCAGGGGTGATTTCCACTGACCACCTGCTGCAAGGCACTCTGAGCCCTGCCTTATGCACAATGGAGGACCTCCTTGCAGAAACACCAGAGGCACTCCAAGTGGCCAGATACTGGTCAAAGGACATTTAATCAACTACCAAACTTGCAATTTTTGTGTTTTGTCTGTCTGTTTGTTTTGTTCTGTTAGAAATGTAATACAATTGACTGGTTGCCCTGACATGACAAATAAATAGGGGTGCTTTGAATGCAATTTCCCTGCTTCTTGGCAGGGGGTTGGACTGGATGGCCTATGAAGTCTCTTCCAACTATGATTCTATGATTCTAGGGTGAAGCAACTGTTGAAATAATAAAGGAGTTGGAAGGTTGGAGTTTACTGAAGGCTGGTGTATCAAGAATTGGATTACAAAACCATCCTGCTGCAAGTAAGAAGTTTCCAGTAATCTGGGAGTATCAGAAAAAGAAAAAGTATTCCAGTCTTCAGCCTCTGTAAAGGGACTCTGTATATATATATATATATTTGAATAATGTCTCCTGCAAAGACAAAGGTGTGAGTTTACTCCATGATCGGAGAGGGAAAGCTTCCGCAGCTGTTTGTGACTACACATATTAATCTTCACTGTGACAAGACCATACAGCAAACACTATTTTGTAAAGCAGGAGTCCAGAAAAGGACAGCTTCTGCAAAAGATGACTGCTATGAAAGTAACAGGGCACCTGCCAAGGCACACACTTGGCCGCCGGATTCAACGCAAGGCAGCACTCAAGTGTGTGGAGGAGGGCCTTGTTTCCCAACCTGGCCCATTTGCCTCTTTACACGTCAGTCCTCTTCCTTCTGCTTGAGCTCACATCCTGTAAAGCCCTCCCCAATATTCAAGAAAGAGGTGGGAACTTATGGACAAATCAGGCTGAAGCCATATCACAGTATCTGTGCCTTCAGCTTGCATTAAAAAAAGAAAATATATAAGTCTTTGGCAAGACTATATTTTTGGAAGGAACAGATGTGTGTGTGAGAAGGAGACTTTGGGTTTATTATTATTGTAAGTCGGAACAGATTATTATTTTTTTAAATTGCAAACAAACCTGGCTGACAAAGTAGCAGACAATACTTGGAATAAATAAATAAATACACAAATAAAAAGCCCAGAGAATGAACAGAGTTTATAGCAGGCATGGGCAAACTTGGGCCCTCCAGGTGTTTTGGACTTCAACTCCCACAATTCCTAACAGCCTAGCGGCTGTTAGGAATTGTGGGAGTTGAAGTCCAAAACACCTGGAGGGCCCAAGTTTGCCCATGCCAGATTTAGAGGGCTATTTTTCTGCATGCACCAGGATAAGGCAATGCATTTTAAGCAAACGACAAGTCAACAAGCAAAAGGGGAGCAGGCAATGGTGACAGGTACCTGGAATGAAAATGACATATTAAAGGAGTCAGTGAAGTGGATAACATGTCATCATCCCGTTTTGAGAACAGAGAGACACATTCAAGAGGACAAAGAGACTTCTGACAGGGGAGAAACTCAGACAACAGCTGTATATTTGAAGTCGAGAAGAGAGAAAGCTCACCAGGGCATGAAGATAATTAAGAATTTTGCAAAAGAGATGAGTTCCCCACTTCTGTCCTTTTTAAAATCATAGAATGCTAAGAGTTGGAAGAGACTCCCAAAGGGATGATGATGATGATGATGATTATTATTATTATCTTTATTTGTACCCCGCTAGCATCTCCCGAAGGACTTGATGCGGTTTACAAAGGCCAAGGCCTCAATACACAACATAACAATACAAAACCTAAAGCAAATTAAAAACAATTAAAGCAACATTAAACAATAAACAATACACCAAGACACAATAAAACTGGGCCGGGCCAGAGTAATGGGTACAGAATTAAAAGTGCTGATGTGACAGGTGGTATATAAGGATTATAGGGTAAGTACAGTGTGCGGCAATCTTAATCATTTCTTCCAGTCCAACCCACTTCCTTTCTGGGTTGTTGTAGGTTTTTCGGACTGTATGGCCATGTTCCAGAAGCATTCTCTCCTGACGTTTCACCCACACAACCTCTGAGGATGCCTGCCACAGATGCAAGCGAAACGTCAGGAGAGAAATAATAATAATAATAATAATAATAATAATAATAATAATAATAATAATCTTTATTTATACCCCGCTATCACCTCCCCAGGAGCCCCCGGTAACGGCGCTCCATGCAGTCATGCTGGCCACATGACCTTGGAGGTGTCTACAGACAACGCTGGCTCTTCGGCTTAGAAATGGAGATGAGCACCACACCCCAGAGTCAGACATGACTGGACTTAATGTCAGGGGACTACCTTTACCTTTACTATCACCTCCCCAAGGGACTCAGTGCGGCTTACATGAGGCCGAGCCCAAAGTATATCAACAGTAAAAGCAATAAGAAAGCAATCAATACAGCAGTTAAAATAAATCTCATAAACAAAAGTAAACAATACACAGTAAAAATAACAACAAACATTTAAAACCTATGACTGGGCCAAATGTCATAATTAAACAATAATGCTGGACATTGACAAGGTAGGATATAACTGGGATAGTTTTCAGGTAGAGATGGGGCACGCAGACAATCCTAAATGAGTGATAACGTGCACTTAGGGACATATGCTTCTAGAACATGGCCATACAACCCGAAAAACCTACAACAACCCAGTGATTCCTGCCATGAAAGCCTTCGACAATACACTTCCTTTCTGCCAGGCAGGAAAACACAATCAAAGCTTTCTCAACAGATGGCCATTCAAACCTTCAGAGTGCTGCTTTGTACAGTTGGCCCTCTGTATCTATAGGTTCTTTATCCACGTATTAAACTATCCATGGCTTGAAAACAGTTAAGCTGGCGTCAAGCTGAACTAATTCTACAACTCGAGCACAGCATATACATGGCAAACATTCAATGCTGGGACACAGATTCACATAAACATTTAAAAAATCAAAATATTAAAATACACAATTTAAAACTGTCCTAGTCATCCGCATCAAATCCAATTGGCCCTGTCATCTTTCCCACTGCCGCTTTATTGCCCTGTCCCGAAAGCTTGGTCCCACAGCCAAGTTTTTACCATCCTTCTAAAGGACAGGAGGGAGGGGGCCGATCTGATCTCACCAGGAAGGGAGTTCCATAGCCGGGAAGCCATCACCGAGAAGGCCCTGTCTCGTCCCCACCAATCATGCCTGTGACAATGGTGAGACGGAAAGCAGGGCTTCCCCAGAGGATCTTAATCTCCGCAATGGTTCATAGACTCCTATTCATGCAGGCCAAAATCCCATTGGCTTTTTTTTGCTGCCGCATCATATTGCTGACATGTTTAACTTGTTGTCCACGAGGACTCCAAGATCTTTTTCACACGTACTGCTCTTGAGCCAGGCATTGTCCCCTATTCTGTATCTTTGCATTTCGTTTCTTCTGCCTAAGTGGGGTCTCTTGCATTTGTCACTGCTGAACTTCATTTTGTTAATTTTGGCCCATATCTAATCTATTGTCGAAAGCTTTCATGGCCAGAATCACTGGGTTGTTGTAGGGTTTTTTGGGCTATATGGCCATGTTCTAGAGGCATTCTCTCCTGACATTTCGCCTGCATCTATGGCAAGCATCCACCTCACAACCTCTGAGGATGCTTGCCATAGATGCAGGTGAAATGTCAGGAGAGAATGCCTCTAGACCATGGCCATATAGCCCAAAAAAACCTACAATAACCCATCTCTAATGTGTTCAGATCGTTTTGAATTCTGCTCCTGTCTTGCGCCGGCAGGACTGAAGACTGACAGGTCACAGGTTCGAATCCGGGGAGGGTGGAGATGAGCTCCCTCTGTCCAGCTCCCTATGTGGAGCGTCCACCACACTCTGGGGCAGAGAGTTCCACTGCTAAACAGCTCTCATAGTTATTGATAGTGATGTTGTTATTGTTATTGTTGTTGTGATATTGCCTTTATTGTAAACTGTTTTTATATGCTGTACACCGCCGTGAGTCGCCCTAGGGCTGAGAACGGCGGTCTACAAGTGCAGTAAATAAATAAATAGTTATAGTAGAGCCCCCGGTGGCACAGTGGTTTAAACCCCTGTGCCGGCAGGACTGAAGACCGACAGGTCACAGGTTCGAATCCGGGGAGAGGTGGATGAGCTCCCTCTATCAGCTCCAGCTCCTCATGCGGGGACATGAGAGAAGCCTCCCACAAGGATGATAAAACATCAAAACATCCAGGCAACGTTCCCTGGGCAATGTCCTTGCAGACGGCCAATTCTCTCACACCAGAAGCAACTTGCAGTTTCTCAAGTCGTTCCTAACACGAAAAAAAATCTGCATTATCTACTCTGAACCGGATTAGATTAGTCCATACTGCCATATAATCCACATTATACTTTCTGAATTGGATTATACGAGTCTACACTGCCATATAACCCAGTCCAAAGCAGATGATGTGGACTTTGGGTTGTTGTAGGTTTTTTCGGGCTATATGGCCATGGTCTAGAGGCATTCTCTCCTGACGTTTTGCCTGCGTCTATGGCAAGCATCCACCTCACAACCTCTGAGGATGCTTGCCATAGATGCAGGCAAAACGTCAGGAGAGAATGCCTCTAGAACATGGCCACAGAGTCCGAAAAAACCTACAACAACCCATCTCTAATCTGTTTGGATCGTTTTGAATTCTGCTCCTGTCTTGCGCCGGCAGGACTGAAGACCGACAGGTCACAGGTTTGAATCTGGGGAGAGTGTGGATGAGCTCCCTCTGTCAGCTCCAGCTCCCCATGCGGGGACATGAGAGAAGCCTTCCACAAGGATGATAAAACATCAAAACATCCAGGCAATGTCCCCTGGGCAACGTCCTTGCAGACAGCCAATTCTCTCACACCAGAAGCAACGTGCAGTTTCTCAAGTCGCTCCTGACACGAAAAAAATCCGCATTATCTACTCCCGTGATGGTGAACCTATGACACGCGTGTCAGCACTGACACGCATGGCAATTTTTGATGACACGCGACCACATACAGAGAAATACACCTTATAAGAGCCAACCTAATTCCATCCTTAAACTTGTGAAAGGCTCTACAAATTTAACATCTGCACGTTTGAGCATTGTTCATAACTCAGCATGGAACATACATTTTTCTTATTTAAACTATAAATATTGCAAAATTATGGGGGTTTTTTTTCTCGAAGTTGACACCCCACTCAAGTTATGCTCAGGTTTTTGGCAAATTTTGACACACCAAGCTCAAAAGGTTGCCCATCACTGATCTACTCTGAACCGGATTAGATGAGTCCATACTGCCATATAATCCACATTATATTCTCCGAATTGGATTATACGAGTCTACACTGCCATATAACCCAGTCCAAAGCAGATTATGTGGACTTTGGGTTGTTGTATGTTTTTTCGGGCTATATGGCCATGGTCTAGAGGCATTCTCTCCTGACGTTTCGCCTGCATCTATGGCAAGCATCCTCAGAGGTTGTTTAGACCTCACAACCTTAAAATAATAATTTTAAAAAACTCTAAAATTACAACAGCACAACAACAGAGAGGAAACAAACAAGGACATCTAATCACCTGTCAACTAAAGATTGCTCCAGGTACTGCCAGGCCATCAAATGCTAATCAAGGTGGTCAGTTGAAACATTCACACCCTGCTCCAGCAGACAAGAGTCCTTTGTCCCACCCTGGTCATTCCACAGATATAAAAACCCCTTTTTCCTAGTTCCAACAGACCTCACTACCTCTGAGGATGCTTGCCACAGATGCAGGCGAAACGTCAGTAGAGAATGCCTCTAGACCATGGCCATATAGCCCGAAAAAACCTACAACAACCCAGCCAAATTACAGGAGAGGACCTGAGGCGCCGGGGGGGGGGGGTGTTGTTGTGGTTGTGGGGCCCACCTTGCCCTTGGCGCAGGAGACGGAGCGCAGGGCCCCGAAGAAGATGGGCAGGAGGGCCATGAGCACCAGGCTGGCGTAGGCCAGAGCCATGCCCTCCGGGGTGGCCGCCGGGCGGGCCTCCGCCGCCGAAGGGCCCTCCGCCGCCCCGCTCCCGTTCTGCGCCTCCATCAGCCAAGCCGCACGACGCCCGCTTCCGGCCCCGGCCTCAACCCAGGGACACGTTCCCTTCCCGGGACCGGAAGTGCGCCACGGCGCCTGCGCGGGGGAGCCCGCGGCCTGATTGGCTGGCCCGCCTGCTCCCAGGACACGCCCCTTGGAGACCGGCGCCTGGCCTCCGTTGCTAAGCGAGGCCTGCATCCCTCGCTCGAGTAGGAGGAGAGGTTCAGAAGAGGAGAGAAGATCATGAGCTGATCAAATATCACAATATAATACAAATTAGTCTATAACATAATGTGAAGGATATAATAACATAACAATAATGCAATAGCAGAGAGGAAACAACCAGGCACATCTTAACACCTCTCAACCAAAGATTCCCCCAGGCTCAGCCAGGCACATCTTAACACCTCTCAACCAAAGATCCCCCAGGCTCAGCCAGGCACATCTTAACACCTCTCAACCAAAGATCCCCCCAGGCTCAGCCAGGCACATCTTAACACCTCTCAACCAAAGATCCCTCAGGCTCAGCCAGGCACATCTTAACACCTCTCAACCAAAGATCCCCCCAGGCTAAGCCAGGCACATCTTGACACCTCTCAACCAAAGATCCCCCCAGGCTCAGCCAGGCACATCTTAACACCTCTCAACCAAAGATCCCCCCAGGCTCAGCCAGGCACATCTTAACACCTCTCAACCAAAGATCCCCCCAGGCTCAGCCAGGCACATCTTAACACCTCTCAACCAAAGATCCCCCCAGGCTCAGCCAGGCACATCTTGACACCTCTCAACCAAAGATCCCCCCAGGCTCAGCCAGGCACATCTTAACACCTCTCAACCAAAGATCCCCCCAGGCTCAGCCAGGCACATCTTAACACCTCTCAACCAAAGATCCCCCCAGGCTCAGCCAGGCACATCTTAACACCTCTTAACCAAAGATACCCCCAGGCTCAGCCAGGCACATCTTAACACCTCTCAACCAAAGATCCCCCCAGGCTCAGCCAGGCACATCTTAACACCTCTCAACCAAAGATCCCTCAGGCTCAGCCAGGCACATCTTAACACCTCTCAACCAAAGATCCTCCCAGGCTCAGCCAGGCACATCTTAACACCTCTCAACCAAAGATCCCCCCAGGCTCAGCCAGGCACATCTTGACACTTCTCAACCAAAGATCCCCCCAGGCTCAGCCAGGCACATCTTGACACCTCTCAACCAAAGATCCCTCCAGGCTCAGCCAGGCACATCTTAACACCTCTCAACCAAAGATCCCCCCAGGCTCAGCCAGGCACATCTTAACACCTCTCAACCAAAGACCCCCCCCCCCCCCCAGGCTCAGCCAGGCACATCTTAACACCTCTCAACCAAAGATCCCCCCAGGCTCAGCCAGGCACATCTTAAGACCTCTTAACCAAAGATCCCCCCAGGCTCAGCCAGGCACATCTTAACACCTCTTAACCAAAGATCCCCCCAGGCTCCGCCAGGCACATCTTAACACCTCTCAACCAAAGATCCCCCCAGGCTCAGCCAGGCCTTTCAATGCTAATCAAGGTGGTCAGTTGAAACATTCACACCTAGCTCCAGCAGAGAAGAGCTCTTTATAAGATCATAAGGTGATCAAATATCACAATATAATGCAAATTAGTCTATAATATCATGTAAGGAATAAAACAATATAACAATAATGTAATAGCAGAGAGGAAACAACCAGGCACATCTTAACACCTCTCAACCAAAGATCCCCCCAGGCTAAGCCAGGCCTGAGGTTCAGAAGAGGGGATAAGCTCATAAGGTGATCAAATATCACAATATAATGCAAATTAGTCTATAATATCATGTAAGGAATAAAACGATATATCAATAATGTAATAGCAGAGAGGAAACAACCAGGCACATCTTAACACCTCTCAACCAAAGATCCCCCCAGGCTCAGCCAGGCATTTCAATGCTAATGAAGGTGGTCAGTTGAAACATTCACACCTAGCTTCAGCAGAGAAGAGTCCTTTATCCCACCCTGGTCTTTCCACAGATATATAAACCCTTTTTCCTATTTCCAACAGACCTCACTACCTCTGAGGATGCTTGCCATAGATGCAGGCAAAACGTCAGGAGAGAATGCCTCTAGACCATGGCCATATAGCCCAAAACCCCCCCACAAGAACCTAATAATGTAATAATATTGTGATATACTAATATAATATAACAATAATATAATAATATAATACAAATTAGTCTATAATACAAGTCTATAGTCTATAATATAGTCTATAATACAAGAATATAATATAATAATAATGTAATAATATTTTGATATAATAATATAACAATAATATAATAATATAATACAAATTAGTATTTAATATGTAAAGAATATAATAATATAACAATAATGTAATAATGTTGTGATATAATAATATAATAATATAATATAATACAAATTAGTATATAATATAATATTAACATTATAATAATATAACAATATAATGTGATAATATAATATAACAATAATATAATAATATAATACAAATTGGTATATAAAATAATGTGAAGAATATAATAATATAGCAATAATATAATAATATTGTGATATAATATTATAATATCATAATATCATAATATAATACAAATTAGTATATGTACAGGGTTAGTCAAAATGAATAGGCCAATTCGGGTACAATTAATTTTCTTATTGGCCTATTCATTTTGACTAACCCTGTATTTTGATATAATAATATAATATAACAAAAATATAATTAATACAAATTAGTATATAATATAGTATAAAGAATATAGCAATAATATCATAACATAATACAAATTAGTATATAATATCATGTAAAGAATATAATAACATAATGAAATAATGTTGTGGCAAGTTCTTGGTGGGATGGGCATCCCAAGCCCCCTTCCCTCTCTCCTGAGGAATCTGTACAAGGACCAAGTAGCAACAGTCAGAACTGACCATGGAACAGGAGACGGGTTCCAGATTGGGAAAGGCGTCCGGCAAGGCTGCATCCTCTCACCCAACCTTTTCAACTTGTATGCAGAACACATCATGCGAGGATGTGCGGGGCTGGAGGAATGCAAAGCTGGGGTGAAAATTGCTGGAAGAAACATTAACAACCTCAGATATGCAGATGACACCACTCTGATGGCCGAAAGCGAGGAGGAGCTGAGGAGCCTTCTAATCAAGGTGAAAGAAGAAAGCGCAAAAGCTGGGTTGCAGCTAAACATCAAAAAACCCAAGATCATGGCAACAAGAATGATTGACAACTGGGAAATAGAGGGAGAAAACATGGAGGCAGGGACAAGGTTTGTATTTCTAGGCGCAAAGATGACTGCAGATGCAGACTGTGGCCAGGAAATCAGAAGACGCTTCCTTCTTGGGAGAAGAGCAATGTTCAGTCTCGATAAAATAGTAAAGAGTAGAGACATCAGACTGGCAACCAAGATCCATTGCCTAGTCAAAGCCATGGTCTTCCCTGTAGTCACCTACGGATGTGAGAGCTGGACTTTAGGGAAGGCTGAGCGAAGGAAGATCGATGCTTTTGAGCTGTGGTGTTGGAGGAAAGTGCTGAGAGTGCCTTGGACTGCGAGAAGATCCAACCAGTCCATCCTCCAGGAAATAAAGCCCGACTGCTCACTGGAGGGAAGGATACTAGAGGGAAAGTGGAAGTCCTTTGGCCACATCATGAGGAGACAGGAAAGCCTAGAGAAGACAATGATGCTGGGGAAAGTGGAAGGCAAAAGGAAGAGGGGCCGACCAAGGGCAAGATGGATGGATGGCATCCTTGAAGTGACTGGACTGACCTTGAAGGAGCTGGGGGTGGTGACGGCCGACAGGGAGCTCTGGCGTGGGCTGGTCCATGAGGTCACGAAGAGTCGGAGACGACTGAATGAATGAACAACAACAATAATGTTGTGATATAATAATATAATATAACAATAATATCATGATATAATACAAATTAGTATATAGTATAATGTAAAGAATATAAAAATATAGCAATAATATAATATATAATATCATGCAATAATACGAATTAGTCTATAATATAATGTAAAGAATATAATAATACAGCAATAATATAATACTATATAGTATTATATATAATACTATATATATATATATGGCATCCTTGAAGTGACTGGACTGACCTTGAGGGAGCTGGGGGTGGTAACGGCCGACAGGGAGCTCTGGCGTGGGCTGATCCATGAGGTCACGAAGAGTCGGAGACGACTGAACGAATGAAGAACAACATTGTAATAATATAATATATCATAATACAAATTAGTCTATAATATAATGTAAGGAATATAATAATATAACAATGTAATAATATTGTGATATAATAATATAATATAATAATATAATTTAATACAAATTACTATATAATATAATATAAAAATATAATATAGCAATAATATCATAATATATTATAAATTAGTCTATAATATAATGTAAAGAATATAATATAATAATATCATAATATTGTGATATAATATAATACAAATTAGTCTATAATATAATGTAGAGAATATAGTAATATAACAATAATGTAATAATATTTTTATATAATAATATAACAGTAATATCATAATATCATAATATAATACAAATTAGTCTATAATATAATGTAAAGAATATAATAATATAACAATAATGTAATAATATTGTGCTATAATAATATAAAGAATATAATATAGCAATAATATCATAATATAATACAAATTAGTCTATAATATAATGTAAAGAATATGCTAATATAGCAATAATATAATATTGTAATAATATAATATATAATATATCATACTATAATACAAATTAGTCTATAATATAATGTAAAGAATATAATAATATAACAATATTGGTGGAGTCTCCTTCTCTGGAGGTTTTTAAGCAGAAGCCGGATGGCCATCTCTTGGTAGGGCTTGGATTGTGCTGTCCTGCAGAAGGGATTTGGATTGGAAGATCTTTAAAAGTCTCTTCTGCCTCATTCTATGATTCTATGAAGTCAAAATGAAGGCAAATAAATGTCAACAAAAGCAAAGAGTGGCCGCAAGAGGGCAGCCCAAATCCATGGCACGGTCTGGCCCACAAGCATATCAGGATGGCCAACCTTTCCAAATGAAACACCTTTCAGTCCTTTTCTCCTGTATTTTCATATCTTTCAGTTTTGTTCTTTATGCAAAAAAATATAGTGGTCCCAGTTTGTCTCAATGTCCTAAAGGATGGTTTTGGAAGATAAGCAGGGTCAGCCCTGGTTAGTCCTTGGATGGGAGACCACTGTTGAATCCCAGAGTGTCATGAGCAATATTGCAAGTAGGGCTGGGCAACCACGGAAAAATTTGTTTCTAAACTCGATTTGTTTTTAGGGGGTTTTTGCGTTTCGTTTTTTAAAAGAATTCCGAAATTTTCCTTTAAAAAAGTTCGAAATATATGAAATTTCGTAAAATTACGAATCGATTCGTTAATGGCGGACGCGATGGTACAATATGCTAAAAAACCCTCCAAATGGGACAGGGGGAACTTCTGAAGCTTCCCTCTCCCTCTGTTGTTGACTGTTGGTGTGATAATTTATTTTTTAACCCTAAAACTTGCACCAGACTTATGGAAATAATTACAAAACAATAACGAAACGATTTCGAAACAATAACGAAACGATTTCAAAACAATTACGAAATAAATTGAAAAAATTCATTTCGATTTTAATTACTCCTGCATGGTTCAATATCGGATCGTAAGCTAAATTAAATACGAATTAATAACGAATTACGAAATTAGCAAACGAAACTGCCCAGCCCTAATTGCAAGGAAATGACAAAACCAGCACTGAGTATTTCTTGCCTGAGAAAATCCCCATTATTGCTTAGCATGGAACCATGGCAGCTGAAGTGGTGCAAAACTGCGTTAATTGTACAGTGTGGATGCACCCAAAGATGTGGTAGAAGAATTGCCTTTATGGTAGATGAATATGGCGACTGGATATGGACCTTTGGCATCTTAGGCCCTTTCTACACTGCCATAGAAAATCCAGATTTATCTGCTTTGAACTGGATTATATAGAATCACAGACTCATATATAATCCAGTTCAAAGCAGATAATATGGATTATCTGCTTTGAAAATCTGGGTTATATGGCAGTGTAGAAGGGGCCTTAGCTCCATTAAACTTGCCCTTCATGTACAGTCATCCTTTCATATCTGAAGTTTTGACTTTTGCAAATTTGATTATTCACAAATACTATAAACTAGATGGCCCTCGGAGGTCCCTTCCAACTGAATTCTGCGATTCTGTTTTCTCCCTTCTCCAGCTCTGGGGGCCCTTCGACACAGCCCTAGAAATATAAATATACTAGCTGTCCCCTGCCACACATTGCTGTGGCCCAGTCTGGTGATCTGAAAAATAAAGTAATGGTTTCTAATATATGTAATTCCTTGATGCTAGTGGGTAAACAGTATTTTTTGTTGTTTCTATGTCAGTGTTGATGTGGAGATTGTCTGGTTTGCCTACTCTGGAACATGCAACATATAATTGTCCTTCTTTCAAATCTATGGTAATATGTGTGTGTGTGTGAATCATATCTATCTATCTATCTATCTATCTATCTATCTATATTTATCTATCTATCTATCTATCTATATCTATGGCTGGATGGCTCTTTGTCAGGAGGACTTTGATTACGTTTTCTTGCCCTGATGAAGGGAGTTGGACTGGATGGCCTTAAGTATTTTCTGTTGGTCATGGGGGTTCAGTGTGGGAAGTTTGCCCCGATTCTGTCGTTTGTGGGGTTCAGAATGCTCTTTGATTGTAAGTGAACTATGAATCCCAGTGACTACAACTCCCAAATGTCAAGGTTTATTTCCCTCAAACTCCATCTGTGTTCATATTTGGGCGTATTGAGTGCTTGTGCCAAGTTTGGTCCAGATCCATCATTGTTTGAGTCCACAGTGCTCTCTGGATGTAGGCGAACTACAACTCCCAAACTTAAGGTCAATGCCCACCAAACCCTTCTACTTTGTCTGTTGGTCATGGGAGTCCTGTGTGCCAAGTTTGGTTCAATTCCATCATTGATGGAGTTCAGAATGCTCTTTGATTGTAGGTGAACTATAAATCCCAGCAACTACAACTCCCAAATGACAACATCATAATTTTTTGAGTGATGGTCACTCCTTGTTCATGGGAGTTCTGTGTGCCAAGTTTGGTTCAATTCCATCATTGATGGAGTTCAGAATGCTCTTTGATTGTAGGTGAACTATAAATCCCAGCAACTACAACTCCCAAATGACAACATCATAATTTTTTGAGTGATGGTCACTCCTTGTTCATGGGAGTTCTGTGTGCCAAGTTTGGTTCAATTCCATCATTGATGGAGGTCAGAATGCTCTTTGATTGTAGGTGAACTATAAATCCCAGCAACTACAACTCCCAAATGACAACATCATAATTTTTTGAGTGATGGTCACTCCTTGTTCATGGGAGTTCTGTGTGCCAAGTTTGGTTCAATTCCATCATTGATGGAGGTCAGAATGCTCTTTGATTGTAGGTGAACTATAAATCCCAGCAACTACAACTCCCAAATGACAACATCATAATTTTTTGAGTGATGGTCACTCCTTGTTCATGGGAGTTCTGTGTGCCAAGTTTGGTTCAATTCCATCATTGATGGAGGTCAGAATGCTCTTTGATTGTAGGTGAACTATAAATCCCAGCAACTACAACTCCCAAATTACAACATCATAATTTTTTGAGTGATGGTCACTCCTTGTCTTGTGAGACGTTTTGTTGCCAAATTTGGTGTGATTTCGTTCATTGGTTCTTTCGTTTTTAAGGTACTCATTATGCACAGAGCATTTTTATATAGAGAGATTTTATTTCTGAGAGTGTAGATTTTTGGGACACCTGAAATAACACTTCTGAAGATCTGCTATATATTTTTGTGCATTGGCATAACTTTGTTCCTAACAGTTCAGAGAGATACCCAGGTATATCAGTCTAACAACTGAAAGCCCTTCCACACAGCCCTAGAACTATGTATATTTTACTAGCCATCCTCTGCTACGCATTGCTGTGGCCAGTCTGTGTATATGTGTTTTGTGTGTGTATATATATATGTGTGTATATATATATATTTGTGTATATGTTTTTATATGTGGTTTTGTGCATGTGTTGTAATGTATTTTTTATTTTTTGGCTTTTTAAGTCTCTTCTGATGTGTTTTTCAGTGTTTTATGACTGACGGTCACTTGTTGTCCTGATTGGTGTATTGTGTCCAAGTTTGGTGTCAATTCATCCAGTGGTTTTTGAGTTATGTTAATCCCACAAATGAACATTACATTTTTATTTATATAGATGTTCTCTCTAGGGATTTCTAGGTCCTCCCACGTGAATCTATGGGCAATTTACACCAGTCATATTGGGGGACCTAGACGTTTCTAGAGAAAACACTTATCTAGGAATCTCAGGGACTGGATTGGCCAGATATATGTAATTTCAAACTGCATTGCAATGCAGTGTAAACCCAGCCTGGGTCCTCCAATGCAACCTATATATATAAAAATGCTCATGTCATAATCAGTAGCTTAAAAACAAAAGAACCAATGAACGAAATCACACCAAATTTGGCAACAAATTTGGCACAAGGAGTGACCATCACTCAAAAAATTATGATTTTGTCATTTGGGAGTTGTAGTTGGTGGGATTTATAGTTCACCTACAATCAAAGAGCATTCTGAACTCCACCAACGATGGAATTGAACCAAACTTGGCACACAGGACTCCCATGACCAACAGAAAATACTAGCAGCATTTGGTGGACATTGACCTTGAGTTTGAGAGTTGTAGTTCACCTACATCCAGAGAGCACTGTGGACTCAAACAATGATGGATCTGGACCAAACTTGGCATGAATATTCCATATGACCAAATACGAACACAGATGGAATTTGGGGAAAATAGACCTTGGCATTTGGGAGTTGTAGTTACTGGGATTTATAGTTCACCTACAATCAAAGACTATTCTGAATGAACCCCACAAATGACAGAATTGGGGCAAACTTCCTACACAGAACCCCCATGACCAACAGAAAATACTTAAGGCCATCCAGTCCAACTCCCTTCACCAGGGCAAGAAAACGTAATCAAAACCCTCCTGACAGAGAGCCATCCAGCCATAGATATAGATAGATAGATATGATTCACACACAGAGAGATAAAGTATTATAGATTTGAAAGGGACAATTATATGTTGCATGTTCCAGAGTAGGCAAACCAGACAATTTCTACGTCAACACTGTCAAAGAACATCAAGAAATACTGTTTACCCACAAGTATAAAGACATTACAGCACTTTCTAATTACTTTATTTTCCATATCAGCAGACTGGGCCACAGCAACGCGTGGCAGGGGACTGCTAGTTCTATGGATTTTTGAAATTTTCCTGCTAGAGATTTGACAGCTGCATGGCAGAGAGACACTTCACAGAAAAGGAAGAAGAGGGAGAATGTATGTCTGGCAGGAGGCTGTGGGGATAACATATGGCTGCTGGAAAACATGACAGCGAAGCATCCGTTAGTCCATTTCACACATTCCTCCTTTGTTTGGAATCAGACATAAGTGCGACTAGAAAATGAAGAACCCATGGGAATAGCAAGCCTCATGGGAAGCTGTGTTTGTGAAACTTCCCAAACTGTAATCAGAGATTTCATCGCCAAAGTGCAAATAGAGAACATCAAAATGAATAAGATGCAAGAATTTCATTGGAGGTACCAGAATGTGGCCAAGATAGCTAAAGGTATTAATAAGGAAGAACATACAAGCTAAGGCTGAATCTACACTGCCGTATGATGCATTTCAAATTGCATTATTTGGTCACTGTAGATCCATATAATGCTATTTGAACTGCATTAAACTACTTTATGTGGATCCACCCTTAGCCAAAAGTAAAATTCCACAGCCTACTAGAGGCTATGGAATTTTACTTTTGGCTAAGGGTGGATCTACACTGTAGAATTAATGCAGTTTAACACCACTTTAACTGCCATGACTCAGTGGTATGAATTCAGGGGAGTCATAGTACCGTAGTGCCTTGAGCCTTCTCTGCCAAAGAACAGTTGGGCCTCACTGAACTACAACTCCCAGGATACCATTACATTGAGCCATGGCAAATAAAGTGGTGCCAAAACGCATTAATTATGCAGTGCAGATGCACCCTAAGGCTACTGGGAAGATTCTGCCATCCTTCATTCTGCTGCTGAATTAACTCCTTTTACACTTAGAATGCCGTTTGCAGCAATGGAAGGAAGTTGAGGACAAAGGGGGAAAGTGGAAGTGGGAGAGAGAAATTGTGACATATTAAAGCAGCTGAAAAAGTGGGATGACAGAGGATTATTTGCAAGACAAATGCAAGATACTCCACTTTGGCAGGAAAAACGAAATGCAGAGATACAGAATGGGGGACAATGCCTGGCTTGAGAGCAGTACGTGTGAAAAAGATCTTGGAGTCCTCGTGGACAACAAGTTAAACATGAGCCAACAATGTGATGTGGCGGCAAAAAAAGCCAATGGGATTTTGGCCTGCATCAATAGGAACATAGTGTCTAGATCTAGGGAAGTCATGCTCCCCATGCTCTATTCCACTTTGGTTAGACCACTTTACCTGGAATATTGTGTCCAATTCTGGGCACCACAATTCAAGAGAGATATTGACAAGCTGGAATGTGTCCAGAGGAGGGCGACTAAAATGATCAAGGGTCCGGAGAACAAGTCCTATGAGGAGCGGCTTAAGGAGCTGGGCATGTTTAGCCTGAAGAAGAGAAGGCTGAGAGGAGATATGATAGCCATGTATAAATATGTGAGAGGAAGTCACAGGGAGGAGGGAGCAAGCTTGTTTTCTGCTTCCCTGGAGACTAGGACGCGGAACAATGGCTTCAAACTTCAAGAGAGGAGATTCCATCTGAACATGAAGAAGAACTTCCTGACTGTGAGAGCTGTTCAGCAGTGGAACTCTCTGCCCCGGAGAGTGGTGGAGGCTCCTTCTTTGGAAGCTTTTAAACAGAGGCTGGATGGCCATCTGTCAGGGGTAATTTGAATGCAATATTCCTGCTTCTTGGCAGAATGGGGTTGGACTAGATGGCCCATGAGGTCTCTTCCAACTCTTTGATTCTATGATTCTATGATTTGAGACTGTCCTTTTCAAATCAGGACAATGGGGGACAAGTATGAATATAAGCATGAAATATTAATAAAAGTGTTAACTTTCGATGTCATATAATATGATTTCCATCATTCCAAGACTCCCCGTGGATATCTGAAATCATGGGTAATAGTAAACTATGTTTTAACTATGGTATATTTGGTGTGCAAGCATTTTCTAGAAGCCAACAAATATGAGGGAGCCCTTGGTGGCTCAGTGGATTAAACCCTTGTGCCGGCAGGACTGAAGACCGACAGGTCGCAGATTTCATAGAATCATAGAATCATAGAATCAAAGAGTTGGAAGAGACCCCATGGGCCATCCAGTCCAACCCCCCGCCAAGAAGCAGGAATATTGCATTCAAATCACCCCTGACAGATGGCCATCCAGCCTCTGTTTAAAAGCTTCCAAAGAAGGAGCCTCCACCACACTCCGGGGCAGAGAGTTCCACTGCTGAACGGTTCTCACAGTCAGGAAGTTCTTCCTCGTGTTCAGATGGAATCTCCTCTCTTGTAGTTTGAAGCCATTGTTCCATTGCGTCCTAGTCTCCAGGGAAGCAGAAAACAAGCTTGCTCCCTCCTCCCTGTGGCTTCCTCTCACATATTTATACATGGCTATCATGTCTCCTCTCAGCCTTCTCTTCTTCAGGCTAAACATGCCGAGCTCCTTAAGCCGCTCCTCATAGGGCTTGTTCTCCAGACCTTTTATCATTTTAGTCGCTCTTGAATCCGGGGAGAGCGTGGATGAGCTACCTCTGTCAGCTCCAGCTTCCCATGCAGGGACATGAGAGAAGCCTCCCACAACGATGGTAAAACATCAAAACATCTGGGCGTCCTCTGGTCAACGTCCTTGCAAACAGCCCATTCTCTGACACCAGAAGCGAGTCGCTCCTGACACGACAAACCCCCCCCCCCCCAAAAACCCAAACAAATATGAGAAGGAATATTTTTGGACTGTGGGTAAGCAACATTAGATATCAAGTCCATGGATGAAGGGTTTGCATTATACACTTTAAAATATCTGTATGTATGCTCTGCATTGAGCAATTTTCTTCTTTCAGGCCACTTTGAGTCCCATAGCTACTTTGAGCTTTGTTTACCTTTGGCATCTTGGGCCAAAGGCAACAGAATAGGAGAGGAAAATAGGGAAATAACAACAATAAAAACATAGTCTTCTCTTGACACTGCATTACATGATTTTTGATGGGTTATATTTTAATACCACCCGAAGACAAATCATAACTTTTATAGATTTCTTAAGACTGCCGTTTGCCATTTAGATTTCATGAAAGAGGTTATCTGGTTTTGAACATCTCTGTGTATCGCTGAAACCGGCCAGATCCTGGAGAAAACCACTTTGGGCTCCCAGATTCCTGCAAAATCCCATACTGTTTTCAAGCAGTTACTTCCAAATACACAAACCCAGGCTTTCTCTGCCATTTGCCTCTCTCTCTGGGACCGTCTTCTTTCCAGGTCCAGCTGGGTGCCCCAATGAAACTGCCTTGTAAATGAAAATCAAATGTTCCGTGGAGCTGGAAAGAGGCCAAGGATCTCTGGAAAATTGGCCAGAATGTGTGTTTTCCTTTGGAACACCTCCTCCCTTTTCTGGCTCGCTGGCGGATATGGTTTCCTACTCAGCATCTCTCCTGCTTCCCAGCACCTTTGTAATTTGTCTTCTCTGTTACTCAGGGTGCATCTACACTGCAGAATTAATTCAGTTTGACAACACTTTAACTGCAATGGCTCGATGTTATGGTATCCTGGGAGTTGTAATTTGGAGAGGGTTCCCTTGATGTATGGCAGGAACACTTTTCCTCTGGGTGGATCTTCATCTTTACTCTCATGGCTTGTTCTTGGTCTTGCAGCTCTTCTGATGCCTGAGGTGGAGTCTCCATTGGCCTGGAGAGCCCAGTTGAACAGATCCACCCAGAGGAAAAGTGTTCCTGCCATACATCAAGGGAACCACTGACCGCATAGGGAAGCTGATGAGGAAACACAACATACAAACAATCTACAAACCCACCAAGAAAATCCAACAAATGCTCCGTTCAGCAAAGGACAAGAGGGATCCTCTCACTTCTGCAGGAGTCTACCGTGTACCATGCAGCTGTGGACAAGTCTACAGAGGGACCACCAAATGCAGTATTGCCCAGACACGAATCAAGGAACATGAAAGGCACTGCAGACTCCTTCAACCAGAGAAGTCAGCCATAGCAGAGCACCTGATGAACCAGCCTGGACACAGCATATTATTTGAGAACACAGAAATGCTGGACCACTCTCACAACCACCATGCCAGGCTACACAGAGAAGCCATTGAAATCCACAAGCATGTGGACAATTTCAACAGAAAGGAAGAAACCATGAAAATGAACAAAATCTGGCTACCAGTATTAAAAAACTCTAAAATTACAACAGCAAAAACAGCAGAGAGGAAACCACCAGGCACATCTTAAACACCTCTCAACAAAATATTTTCCCAGGCTCAGCCAGGCCTTCAAATGCTAATGAAGGTGGTCAGTTGAAACATTCACACCTAGCTCCAGCAGGGAAGAGCTTTTTGCCCCACCCCAGCCATTCCACAGATATATAAACCCTTTTTCCTAGTTCCAACAGACCTCACTACCTCTGAGGATGCTTGCCATAGATGCAGGCGAAACGTCAGGAAAAATGCCTCTAGAACATGGCCATATAGCCCGAAAAAACCCACAAGAACCTAGTGATTCCAGCCATGAAAGCCTTCGACAATACAATAATAATAATAATAATAATAATAATTGTTGCTGAGCATTGCCTTTTAAAGAACAGAATCCTTTGACTCCCCTTGCAATCTGCATTGTGACTGTTCAAGGTCCAAAAGGGATGCTGTCCTTTCCCACATCCTCTGGACATTTGCCCCATGGCTAAAACCGACTGGTCACGTCTGCATTCAGCTGCAGTTGCCTTCTGAGTATTCTCGTGACCCCATCCAAATTTTGAATGGAGACAGAACCCAGGAAAAGAAGGAGGGAGAGCGATTCTTTTAAAACATGCCCTTAAATAAATAGCCTGGCAATCTATTTTAAGGGCCTCCGAGGGATGATTCATCATGTCACATTTCCAGCTAAGAGCAACGATAAAAGGCTCAAGGGAGCGTTGGTTCGAGGAGGGCTTTTTTCTCTCTCTCTCTCTAGATCTGGCCCGTTGCCGGCGACACGGTCCGCTTTTTCCATTGGAGGAAATCCACCAATATATTCTGCTGCCTAAGTCCTACTAAAACTAAGTCTTGATGATGATGTTGATGTTGATAACGTGATTGGTTTCCCAAGAAACACATTCTTTCTAAGAATTTGAAGAGGCCCCACTTCGCCCACTGAAAGAACCAGGCTCAACCTGTAGTATTTGCGTAAGATCTTGGGCAGCCCCTGTCATTTGGCACAAAAGACTATCCTGTGGCAATGCAAGTATGGGTAGCATAGATTAGAGAGATGGGCCAAAGCTAACAAAATGAAGTTCAACAGTGACAAATGCAAGATACTCCACTTAGGCAGGAAAAACGAAATGCAAAGATACAGAATGGGGGACAATGCCTGGCTCGAGAGCAGGACGTGTGAAAAAGATCTTGGAGTCCTCGTGGACAACAAGTTAAACATGAGCCAACAATGTGATGTGGCGGCAAAAAAAGCCAATGGGATTTTGGCCTGCATCAATAGGAGCATAGTGTCTAGATCTAAAGAAGTAATGCTACCCCTCTATTCTGCTTTGGCCTGGAATATTGTGTCCAATTCTGGGCACCACAATTCAAGAGAGATATTGACAAGCTGGAATGTGTCCAGAGGAGGGCGACTAAAATGATCAAGGGTCTGGAGAACAAGCCCTATGAGGAGCGGCTTAAGGAGCTGGGCATGTTTAGCCTGAAGAAGAGAAGGCTGAGAGGGGATCTTACTTCTTTCTTAGGCGATCCCTCGTTGGACGAGTAAGATGGTCTTCCATCATGGGTTTCCTTGTGGGTCCGCATGTGGCTGTGGAGCCCTATTCTTGCTCTGCATCTTCTTCCGCAGTGAGGGCATTGGTTTCCAGGTGGAAGGCGGTCCCGGTCGGGGTTGGCTTGACGCGCCTTCCTCCTGGCACGTTTCTCTCTTTCACCCTCCACTCGTGCCTCCTCGAATTCTGCAGCACTGCTGGTCACAGCTGACCTCCAGCTGGAGCGCTCAAGGGCCAGGGCCTCCCAGTTCTCAGTGTCTATGCCAGAGTTTTTAAGGTTGGCTTTGAGCCCATCTTTAAATCTCTTTTCCTGTCCACCAACATTCCGTTTTCCGTTCTTGAGTTCGGAGTAGAGCAACTGCTTTGGGAGACGGTGGTCAGACATCCGGACAACGTGGCCTGTCCAGCGGAGTTGATGTTGGAGGACCATTGCTTCAATGCTGGTGGTCTTTGCTTCCTCCAGCACGCTGACGTTTGTCCGCTTGTCTTCCCAGGAGATTTGCAGGATTTTCCGGAGGCAGCGCTGATGGAATCGTTCCAGGAGCTGCATGTGACGTCTGTAGACAGTCCACGTCTCACAGGCATATAGCAGGGTTGGGAGGACAATAGCTTTATAGACAAGCACCTTGGTCTCCCTACGGATGTCCCGGTCCTCAAACACTCTCTGCTTCATTCTGGAAAATGCTGCACTGGCAGAGCTCAGGCGGTGTTGTATTTCGGCGTCGATGTTGACTTTGGTGGAGAGGTGGCTGCCAAGGTAGCGGAAATGGTCGACATTTTCTAATGTTACGCCATTAAGCTGTATATCTGGCATTGGAGAGGGGACGGCTGGTGACTGCTGGAACAGCACTTTGGTTTTCTCGATGTTCAGTGACAGGCCAAGCTTTGTGTATGCTTCTGCAAAGGTGTTGAGAGTGGCTTGTAGATCTTCTTCTGTATGCGCACAGACGACATTGTCATCAGCATACTGGAGTTCTATAACAGATGTTGTTGTGACCTTGGTTTTGGCTTTCAGTCTGCTGAGGTTAAATAGCTTGCCGTCTGTCCGATAGATGATTTCCACTCCGGTGGGAAGCTTCCCATCAACAAGGTGTAGTATCATGGCGATGAAGATGGAGAATAAAGTTGGGGCAATAACACATCCCTGTTTGACACCCGATTCCACCTTAAATGGGTCACTTTGGGAGCCATTGCTATCCAAGACTGTTGCCATCATGTCATCGTGGAGGAGCCGCAGGATGTTCACAAATTTGCTTGGGCACCCGATTTTGTGGAGGATGGTCCAGAGAGCGCTGCGATTCACTGTGTCGAATGCCTTTGCAAGGTCGATGAATGCCATGTACAGAGGTTGGTTTTGTTCCCTGCATTTTTCTTGGAGTTGTCGTGCAGTGAAGATCATGTCCACAGTTCCTCTGGAGGGGCGGAAGCCGTTCTGGGATTCTGGGAGGGTGTCTTCTGAGAGGGGCAGAAGGCGGTTTGCAAGGATTCTTGCGAGGATTTTCCCAGCGGAGGTTAGAAGGGAGATACCTCGATAGTTTCCGCAGTCTGTTCTTTCCCCTTTTTTGAAGAGGGTGATGATGGTGGCATCCTTGAAGTCTGCTGGGATTTTCTCGGTCACCCACACTTTTTCTATGAGCTGGTGGAGTTGGTGTGTCAGCGCAGGTCCTCCCTCTTTAAAGATTTCAGCAGGGATCCCATCCGGTCCGCTGGCTTTGTTGTTCTTTTGTTGGCTGATGGCATTGCTGACTTCTTCCAAACTAGGCAGTGCTGCAAGCTCATCCCTGGTTTGTTGTTGCGGGATTTGTGAGAGGACCTCTTCGGCCACACTGGAGCTGCGGTTTAGGAGGCTTTGGTAGTGTTCTTTCCAACGTAGTGCAATTGACTTTTGGTCCTTCAGGAGTTTGGTTCCGTCTGATGAGCGTAGAGGCTGTATGCCATGGTTTCTTGGCCCATAGATGACCTTTGTGGCTTTGAAAAATCCTTGAGCATTATGGGTATCTGCCAGGTGTTGGATTTCTTCAGCCTTCTTTGTCCACCAGATGTTCTTGAGTTCTCTTGTCCTTCTTTGGACCTCAGCTTTTGCACTGGCGTAGATCTTTTTCTTAGCAGCACAGTTGATGTCTCTCTGCCATGTTTGGAAGGCTTTCCTTTTCTTGTCGATTAGCTGTTGGATCTCGATGTCATTTTCGTCAAACCAGTCTTGATGTTTCTTGGCTTGGTATCCAATAGATTCTTCGCAGGCTTGGATGATGGAGGTCTTCAGTTTGTTCCAGTGTTCCTCAACATTTTCGGGGTGTACTGTGGGTAGATGGTCCTTGAGTGCTGTTTGGAGATGGGCTCGCCTGGAGGGCTCTTGAAGGGCTTGGGTGTTCATTTTGCGCCTTGTCTTTCTTCCTTGGAGTCTGCGCTTGGGGGCAATCTTGATAGCCATCGTGGATCGGATTAGCCTGTGGTCGGTCCAGCAGTCGTCAGCACCTGTCATGGCTCTTGTGAGGAGTACGTCACGGCGGTCTCTGGCACGTGTGATTACATAGTCTAAGAGGTGCCAATGCTTTGACCGTGGGTGCTTCCATGATGTCTTGAACTTGTTTTTCTGGCGGAAGAGCGTGTTGGTGATGACAAGGTTGTGCTCCGCACATTTGGTGAGAAGCAGGATGCCATTCGAGTTGCTGTTTCCAACCCCGTCTTTTCCTATGGTGCCTGGCCACAGGTCGAAGTCTCGCCCGATATGATAGACATGTATAAATATGTGAGAGGGATATGATATGATAGACATGTATAAATATGTGAGAGGAAGTCACAGGGAGGAGGGAGCAAGCTTGTTTTCTGCTTCCCTGGAGACTAGGATGCAATGGAACCATGGCTTCAAACTACAAGAGAGGAGATTCCATCTGAACATGAGGAAGAACTTCCTGACTGTGAGAGCCGTTCAGCAGTGGAACTCTCTGCCCCGGAGTGTGGTGGAAGCTCCTTCTTTGGAAGCTTTTAAACAGAGGCTGGATGGCCATCTGTCAGGGGTGATTTGAATGCAATATTCCTGCTTCTTGGCAGAATGGGGTTGGACTGGATGATGGCCCATGAGGTCTCTTCCAACTCTAGGATTCTATGATTCTATAATATTTCCAAAGGAACTTGCTAAAGAAAATACCCAAAAGATGGTTAATTTATTGAGTGGCAGGACAAAGAAGGAAGGGGCTAATGTGGCCCTGGCTTTTTCTTCAGTATCTTTACACCAGGTATAGGCAAACCCAGGCCTGGGGGTGGATGTGGCCCCTTGGGCTCTTCTCTGAGGCCCTCCTCTCTCGCACCATCCTAGCTTTCCTTCTATCTCTCTTTCCTTCTTCCTTCCCTCCCACTTTCTTCATCCCTTCCACCCTTTCATCATTCCTCCCTTAATTCTCTCTTTTCTCCCTATTTGTCCCTCCCTTTTTCTTTCTCCCTTCCACCTTTTC
Source organism: Anolis sagrei (assembly GCF_037176765.1). Classification (NCBI taxonomy): domain Eukaryota; kingdom Metazoa; phylum Chordata; class Lepidosauria; order Squamata; family Anolidae; genus Anolis; species Anolis sagrei. The sequence goes on along the minus strand of NC_090024.1, from coordinate 241,883,353 downwards.
ATCCTTCCCCCCCTCCTTCCTTCTTTCCCTTTTGTCCTTCCTTCTCTCTTTCCTTCCCTCCCTCCCTTTCTTCCTTCTTTCCTTCCTTCCTTCCATCCTTCTCTTCCACCCATTCGTTCTTCCTTCACTCTTTCCTCCCACTCTCCCACTTTTTCCTTCCTTCCTTCCTTCCTTCCTTCCTTCCTTCCTTCCTTCCTTCCTTCCTTCCTTCCTTCCCTTTTGTCTTTCTGTCCTTCTCTCTTTCCTTTATCCTTCCCTTCCTTCCTTCCTTCCTTCCTTCCTTCCTTCCTTCCTTCCTTCCGTCCTTCCTTCTTCCCTTTCCTTCCACCCTTTCGTTCTTCCTTCTTTCCCTCTTTCCTCCCTCTCCCTCCTTTTCTTTCCTTTCTCTTTCCCTTCTTTTCTTCTTTTCTATCCTTCTCTTTTTCCTTCCTCCTGCCTTACCTTCTTTTCACCCTTCCCTTCCTTCCCTTTTGTTTTTCCTTCCTTCCCTCTCTCCTCCCTCCTTCCCTCTCTCCCTTTCTCCCTTTCTCCTTTCCTCCCACTCTCCCTCTTTTCCCTTCCTTTCTTGCTTCCCTTTTGTCTTTCCTTCCTTCTCTCGTTCCATCCCTCCCTCCCTCCCTTCCTTCTGTCCTTCCTTCTGTCCTTCCTTCTTTTCTTCCCTTCCACCCTTTTGTTCTTCCCTCTTTCCTCCCTCTCCTTCTTTTTCCTTCCTTCCTTGCTTCGCTTTTGTCTTTCCTTCCTTTTTTCTTTCCTTTCTCCTTCCCTTCTTTCCTTTTTTCTATCCTTCTCCTTTTCCTTCCTTCTTCCCTACCTTCTTTTCACCCTTCCTTCCCTTCTGTCTTTCTTTCCCTCCCTCCTCCCCTCTCTCCCTCTTTCTCCTTCCTTCCTTCCTTCCTTCCTTCCTTCCTTCCTTCCTTCCTTCCTTCCTTCCCGCTTTCCTTCCCTCCCTCCCTTCCTTTCTTCTTTCCTTCTTCCCTCCCTCCCTTCCAATCTTCTTTCTTTCCTTCCTTCCATCCTTCTCTTCCACCCTTTCATGTTTCCTTCCTTCACTCTTTCCTCCCACTCTCCCTCTTTTTCTTTTCGTGCTTCCCTTTTGTCTCTGTCCTTCTCTCTTTCCTTTATCCTTCCCTCCCTCCCTCCCTTCCTTCTATCTATCCGTCCTTCCTTCCTTCTTTCTTTCCCTTCCACGTTTTCGTTCTTCCTTCCTTCCCTCTTTCCTCCTTCTCTCCCTCTTTTTCCTTCCTTCCTTGCTTGCCTTTTCTCTCCATCCTTCTCTCTTTCCTTTATCCTTCCCTCCCTTCCTTCCTTCTATCTATCCGTCCTTCCTTCCTTCTTTCTTTCCCTTCCATGTTTTCGTTCTTCCTTCCTTCCCTCTTTCCTCCTTCTCTCCCTCTTTTTCCTTCCTTCCTTGCTTCCCTTTTGTCTTTCCTTCCTTTTCTCTTTCCTTTCTCCTTCCCTTCTTTTCTTCTTTTCTATCCTTCCTTCTCTTTTTCTTTCCTCCTTCCCTACCTTCTTTTCACCCTTCCCTTCCTTCCCTTTTGTCTTTCCTTCCTTCCCTCGTTCCTCCCTCCTTCCCTCTCTCCCTCTTTCTCCTTCCTTCCTTCCCTCTTTCCTTCTTCCTTCCCTTCCTTCCATCATTGGGCGGCCAGTCCTAGCAGTGAGTGCTAGCATGCGGTCCCCAAGGTAGAAAGTTTGCCCGTGCCTGCTTTACATTCAATGAATGCAGCAGGGAAAAAGAGGTGGAAGAACTTATTTCCTCCTGGGCATGCAAAAGCAAGCTGCTGCGGCCTCTCCTAACTTGCATGTTCTTCTCTATTCATAACTTTTGCTGTCTTGTCCGCACTCTGCCGTTGCTTAGCTGCGCTTGTCTGGGTTTGATTTGTGAAGCATTGGGAAGAGGAACATTTCGGGCAGGAATTGGGGCCTAGGACCACCACGGCTGCCCACTCCTGCCCTAAATAAGCAGTAAAATGGATTGAGGAACCACTGTGAAATACTTAAAAAGCCCAGGAGAAATTGCAATAACATGGTGCAGTGAAAGTTGGCAGTGAAGTTGAAGTGTGCTTGTGGGACAGGATTGGCCGAAGCCTGCGGCCCACATTTTGGGCAAGCCTCCATCCCAAGGAGCAAGTGTGAAATCTAAATATAGGGAGAAACAACCAAGAGCCAGTACTGAAGTAAGCTGTTAAGTCCACCAGAGCCCACCAACTATGTCTGGTGGTCTGCCAACTGGCTGGTCTATCTCCCACCAGTGACTTTGCAGACCACTTTTGCCATCTCTGCAAATTTGCTAGAACAGAGCTTCTTAATCTGTTTCAGCTTGTGCCCCCTTTCCATCTGAGAAATCTTTATTTGACTCCAGGTATACAGGTATATAAAATAGGTATAAAAATTAAACATGTACAGATAATAAACCAGCATTTGCAAGACTGGCTAAACAGGCTGATTTTCTGGGTTGTTGTAGGTTTTTTCGGGATATATGGCCATGTTCTAAAGGCATTTTCTCCTTGTGTATCTTGGAACAGTTTCTCCCCGTAGAGATGTTTAATGTATTGTCAAAGGCTTTCATGGCCGGAATCACTGGGTTGTTGTAGGTTTTTTTCGGGATATATGGCCATGTTCTAAAGCTGTTGTATCACCAGGTTCCAGACAGCGGTCACGCTAGCTGTGGATTTTTGGGAATGGCGCTCAGTGCCAGTTTGGGATTTCCATGTCAGTGTGCTACTGAATATGCCTTAGATTTTGATCTAAAACTTGAGAGGAGCTATCCAAGGTGCGGAACCTATTTTCATCACCTTGGAGAGCTCCATGAATGTCCAAACCAGTGTTTCCCAACCTTCCTAATGCCGCAACCTTTTAATACAGTTCCTCATGTTGTGGTGACACCTAACCATAACATTATTTTTGTTGCTACTTCATAACTGTCATTTTGCTCCTGTTATGAATAGTAATGTAAATAACTGATATGCAGACTATATTTTCATTCACTGGACCAAATTTGGCCAAAATACCCAATACACTCAAATTTGAATACTGGTGGGGTTGGGGGAGGGGATTGAGTTTGTCATTTGGGAGTTGTAGTTGCTAGGATCTATAGTTCACCTACAATCAAAGAGCATTCTGAACACCACCAACAATGGAATTGAACCAAACTTGGTATACAGAAAATACTGGAAGGGTTTGGTGGCACAAATACCTGATACACCCAAATTTGAATACTGGTGGGGTTGGGGGGAGAATTGAGTTTGTCATTTGGGAGTTGTAGTTGCTAGGATCTATAGTTCACCTACAATCAAAGAGCATTCTGAACACCACCAACAATGGAATTGAACCAAACTTGGTATACAGAAAATACTGGAAGGGTTTGGTGGCACAAATACCTGATACACCCAAATTTGAATACTGGTGAGGTTGGGGGGGAGAATTGAGTTTGTCATTTGGGAGTTGTAGTTGCTAGGATCTATAGTTCACCTACAATCAAACATTATTCTGAACGCCACCAACAATGGAATTGAACGAAATTTGGCACACAGAACTCCCATGACCAACAAAAAAATACTGGAAGGGTTTGGTGGGCATTGACCTTGAGTTTTGGAGTTGTAGTTCTACATCCAGAGAGCACTGTGGACTCAAACAATGTTGGATCTGGACCAAACTTGTCATGAATACTCAATATGGCCAAATGTGAACACCAGTGGAGTTTGGGGAAAATAGACCTTGTAATTCGGGAGTTGTAGATGCTGGGATTTATCATTCATCTACAATTAAAGAGCATTCTGAACCCCACCAATGATAGAATTTGGCCAAAATTCCCACACAGAAACTCCATGACCAACAGATGCTCCAGCTGCGCCCATATCTTGGGAAGTCTGACTTGGCACGGTGGTCCAAGCTCTGGTTACATCACGTTTGGATTACTGCAACACTCTCTACGTGGGGTTGCCTCTGAAGACTGCCCGGAAGCTCCAACTAGTCGAACGAGCGGCAGCCAGATTACTAACAGGAGCGGGGTACAGGGAGCATACTACTCCTCTGTTGCACCAGCTCCACTGGCTGCCAATTAGCTTCCGAGCACAATTCAAAGTGCTGGTGTTAACGAGAGACAGGGCCTTCTCTGTGGTGGCCCCTCGGCTGTGGAACGCCCTTCCCATGGACATAAGATCAGCTCCGACGTTAATGGTGTTTCGAAGAAAACTAAAAACCCGGCTGTTCGAACAGGCATTCAGATAAACAGTGCAATGAATACGATGAATATAGGAACAGAATTATAGACGACGAGTTGGATCACGATTCTAGTTACGAGACGTTAAATTTTGATATGACTGTCTTTTTGCTCTGTTGTGAACCGCATTGAGTCACCTACGGGCTGAGAAACTGTGGTATACAAGCAAAGTAAATAAATAATAAATTAATTAACCTATAAATCCCTAAACGACTCCGGCCCAGTTTACCTATCCGAATGGATTCTCCCCTATGAACCATCAAGATTGTTAAGATCGTCTGGAGGGGCCCTGCTCTCGGTCCCACCAGCCTGGTGGGGACGAGGGACAGGGCCTTCTCGGTGGTGGCCCCTCGGCTCTGGAACTCCCTCCCACTGGAGATTAGAACTTCCCCTTCTCTCCTGACTTTTAGAAAACAGGTGAAAAACCTGGCTCTGGAAACTGGCATTTGACGAGTGAGTCAATAACTCGTGGCTATATGGATGGATGGTGATGAACAACGATTTTATTGTGATGACTTGGCCATTGGAATTATATGATTGTATTTTTGGTATTTTAATGTGTTAGTGTATTACGGAATGTGATGTTTTTAAACGATTGCTTGTGATATTATTGTTGGAAACCGGCCTGAGTCCCTCCACGGAGGTGAGAAGACCGGTATACAAAAGTTCTAAATAAATAAATGGAGGTTCTGATGGTCTTTGGCAAGCCCTCTGACACCCCCCTCATGACTCCAGGGGTCCCAACCCCCAGGATGAGAAATGCTGGTCTAAAAAAAGCCAGAGTGGATTCACTAGCCACCACTGGTTCTGGTCCCTGAAAGGACCTTTGTTAAGCTCTGCTTCATCTTAGACCTCCCTCCTGATATCCATCCAAATCAGACCATATTATTCACCCTATAATCTACGAAAACACCTTCTCCCCTTAACTGCCCGACTCTGGCCATGACAGAAGGCAACCTTCCACAACTCAGGGCCCTCCAGAGGTCCATGAGCTTAGGTCAGCAGAGAGTTGTGGGAGCTAGAGTCCTGAAGGCAAACTGTTGTATCATAGAACAATAGATTTGGAAGAGACCATATGGGCCATCTAGTCCAACCCCCTGCCACGCAGGAAAAGCACAAAGTACCCCCAACAGATGGAAGGGTAGTTCCATGAACCCATTTATTTATCGAGTCATCAGCAACCAGTCAATTATATTACGTTTCTAACAGAAAAAACCAAACAAACAGACTTAATACAAAATGTGTGAGTTTGGTAGTTGATTAAATGTCCTTTGACCAGTATCTGGCCACTTGGAGTGCTTCTGGTGTTGCTGCAAGAAGGTCCTCCATTGTGCATGTGGCAGGGCTCAGGTTGCATTGCAACAGGTGGTCAATGGTTTGCTCTTCTCAACACTCGCATGTCGAGGATTCCACTTTGTAGCCCCATTTCTGAAGGTTGGCTCTGCATCTCATGGTGCCAGAACGCAGTTTATTCAGTGCCTTCCAAGTCGCCCAGTCCTCTGTGTGCCCAGGGGGGAGTCTTTCATTTGGTATCAGCCATTGGTTGAGGTTCTGGGTTTGAGCCTGCCACTTTTGGACTCTTGCTTGCTGAGGTGTTCCAGCAAGTGTCTCTGTAGATCTTAGAAAACTATTTCTAGATTTAAGTTGTTGACATGCTCGCTGATACACAAACGGGATGAGCTGGAGATGTCTCTGCCTTGGTCCTTTCACTATTGGCTGCTACTTCCAGACGGATGTCAGGTGGCGCAATACTGGCTAAGCAGTGTAATTTCTCCAGTGGTGTAGGGCGCAGACACCCCGTGATAGTGCAGCATGTCTCATTAAGAGCCACATCCACTGTTTTAGCGTGGTGAGATGTGTTCCACACTGGGCATGCGTACTCAGCAGCAGAGTAGCATAGCGCAAGGGCAGATGTCTTCACTGTATCTGGTTGTGATCCCCAGGTTGTGCCAGTCAGCTTTCGTTTGATATTGTTTCTAGCACCCACTTTTTGCTTGATGTTCAGGCAGTGCTTCTTGTAGGTCAGAGCACGGTCCAGAGTGACTCTCAGGTATTTGGATGCAGTGTAATTTCTCCAGTGGTGTAGGGCGCAGACACCCCGTGATAATGCGGCATGTCTCAGTAAGAGCCACATCCACTGTTTTAGTGTTATTATTATTATTCCATGAACCCAGCAATAATAATAATAATAATAATAATAATAATAATACTTTATTTATATACCGCTCCATCTCCTTGAGGGGACTCAGGTAACATCACAAAACATACAAAGTAAAAACAACATAACCATAAGATTAACAAAACAAACTATAAGCATAAAAATTGTTGCCATAACACACATATATTAAAAGTAATCCTGCCTGTTTAAGGCAATTTAAAAATTTAAAAGGCCGGGCCAAGATTTGTGCAAGCCCAAAAATTTTAGGGGCCCCGCGAACTAAGTGCAATGCTATGGCAGGCAACAATAATATTAGGTAGGGGTCTGTGGCTGCTCATTCCGGGGTCAATTAGAGGAAGTGATCTGGGTAATTGGAGGGAAGAATAAGGCCATATTCGGCAATGTGTAGGGCTGAGTTAGGAGTAGTCATTTTCAAAGGCTTGTTGAAACCACCAGGTCTTCAAGCTCTTACGAAAGGAGGGGAGGGATGGGGCCTGTCTTATTTCCCTTGGAAGGTTGTTCCAGAGGCGGGGGGGCCACCACTGAGAAGGCCCTATTGTCCCCACCAACCGCGCTTGAGATGATAGTGGGAAAGATCTTAGAGCTCGTGCCGGTTCATAGAAGGAGATGCGACTGCGGAGATAGGCGAGCCCCGAACCGTTTAGGCCTTTATAGGTCATGACCTACACCTTGAATTTGGCTCAGCAACTTATCATAGAATCATAGAATCAAAGAGTTGGAAGAGACCTCATGGGCCATCCAGTCCAACCCCATTCTGCCAAGAAGCAGGAATATTGCATTCAAATCACCCCTGACAGATGGCCATCCAGCCTCTGTTTAAAAGCCTCCACCACACTCCGGGGCAGAGAGTTCCACTGCTGAACGGCTCTCACAGTCAGGAAGTTCTTCCTCATGTTCAGATGGAATCTCCTCTCTTGTAGTTTGAAGCCAATGAAGCTGTTTTAATAGGGGTGTTGTATGCTCCCTATAGTTTTCTCCAGTAAGGAGCCTGGCTGCCGCCCGTTGTACCTGTTCAAACTTCCGAGCCATCTTCAAGGGCAGCCCCACGTACAGCACATTGCAATAGTCCAGTTTGGATGTAACCAAGGCGTGGACCACCCTGGCCAAGTCAGACTTCACAATGTGACACACAAGAGACACTCTGCACATGATCAGTAGTTGTCTCATTGTGCTCCATAGCTGGCTGAAACCATTTAGCATGAATTATAAACTCACTACCCCTGAGGATGCTTGCCATAGATGCAGGCAAAACGTCAGGAGAGAATGCCTCTAGACCATGGCCATATAGCGTGAAAAAAACCCTACAACAACCCAATTATAAACCCTGTTGCTAGTCTTGCTGGGATGCCACGACAAGGAGGAAGCCAGCATATAGGAAATGATGCCAACAATGTAATCAAAGACTAGTTCTTGTTTCTTCCAAACCTGGGTGTGTGAGAGCACATGTGGGAATTCAGTGAACATTCAGGTGCAATGTTGGATTTTGGGTAACCCTGGGTGCCAAAGAGCAACTTGAGAGGTGCATCAAGGTCACTTTTCCAAAAGGCCAGGCTGGGGATTGATGCTTCTCCCTGCAAAGGCGCATGCTCCCAGCCCATCGGTTCACCCTGCTTTGCCCACAGAGTTCGCTGTTATCTCACGCCTGACTTCCTTCGTGTTGGGGGCCCTGCATTTTTCTGAGCAGGATCTCACTCTTTCCACTCGCCCGGCCACCGCCTCTTGCCAACTTTCCACTCCTTTCTTTTCCTCCTCCCCTCCCTCCTTTTCCACCTCCCGCTGCCGGATGAGAACATGGGTTTTTCCCACTTTTGCAGTGGCGGGGAGCATCAGAAGAGGGGGAAAAAGAAATGTTAGGGATGCATCAGGGCAGCTGGATGTCCTTCTGATGAAGGCAGAAAAACCAGGGCAGAGGGGAGAAAAGTGGCCTCTCCTCCAACAATAACAAGGACTTTTAAGAGCCTGACAGTTTACAGAAATCTTATTCCCAGGAGGGGACCAAGTGAGACTGGGGTTGTCCCAGAGGGACCAAGCAAAAGGCTTACATTTCAGAATCACAGAGTTGGACGAGACCCCCAGAGGCCATCCATTCCAACCTCATTCTGCCAGGCAGGAAGACACAGTCCAAACCCTCTGGGCACCACAATTCAAGAGAGATATAGACAAGCTGGAATGTGTCCAGAGGAGGGCAACTCAAATGATCAAGGGTCTGGAGAACAAGCCCTATGAGGAGCGGCTTAAAGAGCTGGGCATGTTTAGCCTGAAGAAGAGAAGGCTGAGAGGAGATATGATAGCCATGTATAAATGCGTGAGAGGAAGCCACAGGGAGGAGGGAGCAAGCTTGTTTACTGCTTCCATGAAGATTAGGGCAAAGAACAATGGCTTCAAACTACAAGAAAGGACATTCCATCTGAATATGAGGAAGAACTTCCTGTGTGAGCCGTTCAGCAGTGGAACTCTCTGCCCCAGAGTGTGGTGGAGGCTCCTTGGCAGGGGGTTGGACTGGATGGCCCATGAGGTCTCTTCCAACTCTTGATTCTATGATTCTATGACAGATGGCCATCCAACCTCTTCATAAAAATCTCCAAAGAAGGAGACTCCACTGGACTCCAACTAGCAGTGTATTCCACTTCTGAACAATCTTACCAAAAAGAACTCCTTCCTAATGTTTAGGGGAAATCTCTTTTCCTGCAGCTTGAATGCACAGGAAACAAGCTTGCCACATCCAAACTAACATGGCTATCCTATCCCCTCTCAACCTTCTCGCCACCAAGTAGAACATCCCTAAGCAGCTCTTCTCAGAAATTTATGATTTCCAGACCTTTGAACATTTTAGTCACCTTTTTCTGGACCCCTTCCATCTTGGCTATCTCTTTCTTGAATTGCTTTGCCCAGAAATGGACACAGGGTTATAATTCCAGGTAAGGTCATAGAATCCTAGAGTTGGAAGAGACCTGGTGGGCCATCCAGTCCAACCCCATTCTGCCAAGAAGCAGGAAAATTGCATTCAAAGCACCCCCGACAGATGGCCATCCAGCCTGAAGGGGCCTCCACCACACTCCAGGGCAGAGAGTTCCACTGCTGAACTGCTCTCACAGGAAGTTCTTCCTAATGTTCAGACGGAATCTCCTTTCTTGTAGTTGGAAGCCATTGTTCCATTGCGTCCTAGTCTCCAGGGCAGCAGAAAACAAGCTTGCTCCCTCCTCCCTTTGACTTTCTCTCGCATACTTATACATGGCTATCATGTCTCCTCTCAATCTGATCTTCTGAAGGCTAAACATGCCCAGCTCTTTAAGGGCTCCTCAAAGGGCTTGTTCTCCAGACCCTTGATCATTTTAGTCGCCCTCCTCTGGACACATTCCAGCTTGTCAACATCTCCCTTCAATTGTGGTGCCCAGAACTGGACACAATATTCCAGGTGTGGTCTAACCAAAGCGGAATAGAGGGGCAGCATGACTTCCCTGGATCTAGACACTAGACTCCTATTGATGCAGGCCAAAATCACAATGGCTTTTCTTGCCACCACATCACATTGTTGGTTCATGTTTGACCAAAGCAGAACAGTGTTGTACTATGACCTCCCTTGATCTGGACACGATATTTCTATCGATGCAGTCTAATATCTCATTAGCTTTTTTAAGTTGCCATATCACACTGTTGATTCCTGTTCAGCTTGTGGTCTACTAAGACTCCTAGACACCTTTCATATGGACAGTTTTCAAGGCAATTTTTGCATTTCATCCCCCCCCCCCCCGCCCTGTGCATTTCCTTTGGGTTCCCTTAAGGCCAGCAGCAAGGCTCAGATGTTCAGTGGCTACAGGGCTAACCTTAGACAACTGTACAGTTTGAGTATCGCTTATCCTAAATGTTTGTGTCCAGAATTGTTTTGGATTTCTTTCCTACTCTCAGATTTTGAAACGCCTGCATATAGTATATCTTGGAGATTGGTCTAAATGCAAAATTCATTTATTTTTCCTATATACCTTACTGCCTGAAGGTTTTTTATATGCAATAGTTCAATAATTTGTGGTAGGAAACCCAAATTTCCTAGTTCCAACAGTCCTCACAACCTCTAAGGATACCTTCCCGAGATGCAGGCGAAACGTCAGGAGAGAATGCTTCTAGAACATGGCCATATAGCCTGAAAAACCTACAACAACCCATGATTGTGAGTTGCTTGAGCTCTGGTTAACCAAGAGTCTACCGTAATTAACTTAAGTTACAATTCTGAGTGTGCGGTCCTTGACATTCAGAGTTTCGCAATGGTTAGCCACACTGGGTCTCAATCCAGAGAGGAAAGTGGGATACAAATAAATATCATCACCACCATCACTATCTCCATACCCAACCCATCTAAAACACAGACATGTGCCTTTCATCTCAAGAACAGAGAAGCATCTTGAGCTCTGAGGATCACCTGGGAAGGAATCCCACTGGAGCATTGCAGCGCACCCAAATACCTGGGAGTCACTCTGGACCATGCTCTTACCTATAAGAAGCATTGCCTGAACATCAAGCAAAAAGTGGGTGCTAGAAGCAATATAATACAAAAGCTGACTGGCACAACCTGGGGATCACAACCAGATACAGTGAAGACATCTGCCCTTGCACTGTGCTACTCTGCTGCTGAGTATGCATGCCCAATGTGGAACACATCTCACCACACTAAAACAGTGGATGTGGCTCTTAATGAGACATGCCACATTATCACGGGGTGTCTGCGCCCCACACCACTGGAGAAATTACACTGCTTAACCGATATTGCACCACCTGACATCTGCTGGGAAGTGGCAGCCAATAGTGAAAGGACCAAGGCAGAGACATCTCCAGCTCATCCCCTGTTTTGGGTATCAGCCAGCACGACAACGACTTAAATCAAGAAATAGTTTTCTAAGATCTACAGAGACACTCGCTGGAACACCTCAGCAAGCGAGAGTCCAAAAGTGGCAGTCTCAAACCCAGAACCTCAACCAATGGCTGATACCAAATGAGAGACTCTCCCCTGGGCACACAGAGGACTGGGCAACTTGGAAGGCGCTGAACAGACTGCGCTCTGGCACCACGAGATGCAGAGCCAACCTTCAGAAATGGGGCCACAAAGTGGAGTCCTCGACATGCGAGTGTGGAGAAGAGCAAACCACTGACCACCTGCTGCAATGCACCCTGAGCCCTGCTACATGCACAATGGAGGACCTTCTTGCAGCAACACCGGAGGCACTCCCAAGTGGCCAGATACTGGCCAAAGGACATTTAACCAACTACCAAACTCACAAGTTTTGTATTTTGTCTGATTGTTTGCTTCATTCTGGTTGCTCTGACACGACAAATAAATAACTATCTCCATCATCCCTGGGATTTCAGGAGCAGATTGTTTGAATCCTGTACTGCAGATGGGAGTTGAAGAAACATGTTGCTTTCATAGAATCATAGAATCATAGAATCAAAGAGTTGGAAGAGACCTCCTGGGCCATCCAGTCCAACCCCATTCTGCCAAGCAGGAATATTGCATTCAAATCACCCCTGACAGATGGCCATCCAGCCTCTGTTTAAAAGCTTCCAAAGAAGGAGCCTCCACCACACTCCGGGGCAGAGAGTTCCACTGCTGAACGGCTCTCACAGTCAGGAAGTTCTTCCTCGTGTTCAGATGGAATCTCCTCTCTTGTAGTTTGAAGCCATTGTTCCATTGCGTCCTAGTCTCCAGGGAAGCAGAAAACAAGCTTGCTCCCTCCTCCCTGTGGCTTCCTCTCACATATTTATACATGGCTATCATATCCCCTCTCAGCCTTCTCTTCTTCAGTCTAAACATGCCCAGCTCCTTAAGCCGCTCCTCATAGGGCTTGTTCTCCAGACCTTTTATCATTTTAGTCGCTCTCCTCTGGACACATTCCAGCTTGTCAATATCTCTCTTGAATTGTGGTACCCAGAATTGGACACAATATTCCAGATGTGGTCTAACCAAAACAGAATAGAGGGGTAGCATTACTTCCCTAGATCTAGACACTATGCTCCTATTGATGCAGACCAAAATCCCATTGGCTTTTTTTGCCGCCACATCACATTGTTGGCTCATGTTTAACTTGTTGTCCACGAGGACTCCAAGATCTTTTTCACACGTACTGCTCTCGAGCCAGGCATTGTCCCCCATTCTGTATCTTTGCATTTCATTTTTTCTGCCAAAGTGGAGTATCTTGCATTTGTCACTGTTGAACTTCATTTTGTTAGTTTTGGCCCATCTCTCTAATCTGTCAAGTCCAATCTGCTTTGGACTCCAGCCCCCAGTTTCCCCGACTGAATGTGCTAGGCAGAAGGTGATGGTATTTGAGGTCCCTGCTCCCCCCTCCCCAAACAAAGCAAAACAAATCCCAGATGATTTGCAACTGTTGGTTAGAAAGCCCTGTGACAGTGATGTATGCAACAAGGCACCAGGGATTGTTTATTTGTGTGGCTCTAGGGGAGGAAAGAGTACAGTTGGGACGGTTGCTCTCCTTCTCCTCCTCCTCCTCTGACAAGACAAATGCTTGTGAAATGCTGGCGCTCAGCCTCTCCTTCTCCTGGGCTTTGCCTCCTTAAACAATCCCCACCAGCCATGGAAACTTCTGACCTGACCCGGGAGGAAAAGAGACCGGTCCCTGAGCCACAAAACCTGGCGCTGGGCCCGGGCTTTTCCGATTCTCTCGCTGCAAGTGTCCCAGCAGCAAAGGGTTTCGGGGAAGGAGAGCTGGGACACGCAGCATCGCTGAGTTTGTTTGGAGGAAAGCAGCCAGTGGTGTCCGTGTCATACCGCCGGCTTTATTTACAAATGTACAAGCAGTGCCGATAGGAATCAAACAAGCAGATGGCTCCTTATTTTTAAAGGCAGCAGAGGAAAAAACGGCTCATCCAATGTTGTGTTTACATATATATACACACACACAGAGACCCAGCTGGAAACTATCTGCTGGCTTCAAGCTGGACTCTGCTGAGTCTCTCAAACCTCTAGCAGCCCTCTTTGGTTTCTCGAGCCTCAAGTGGACATCATCTCCAAAGTCCTGCATCCCTGGCTTCCCAAATGGGAAAAGTGTGCCAATGGGCAGCGTTCAGCCCTTAGCAGTATATGGCCCATGATCAGCCCATAGAGTTGGACGAGACCCCAAGGGACATCCAGTCCAACCCCCTTCTAGCATCAAAGTCCTCTTAGTAGTTGACCATCCAGCCTATGCTCAAAAACCTCCAGAGAAGGAGACTCCACCCTCTTTGGTTTCTCGAGCCTCAAGTGGACATCATCTCCAAAGTCCTGTATCCCTGGCTTCCCAAATGGGAAAAGTGTGCCAATGGGTAGCATTCAGCCCTTAACAGTATATGGCCCATGATCAGCCCATAGAGTTGGACAAGACCCCAAGGGACATCCAGTCCAACCCCCTTCAAGCATCAAAGTCCTCTTAGTAGATGACCATCCAGCCTATGCTCAAAAACCTCCAGAGAAGGAGACTCCACCCTCTTTGGTTTCTCCAGCCTCAAGTGGACATCATCTCCATAGTCCTGCATCCCTGGCTTCCCAAATGGGAAAAGTGTGCCAATGGGCAGCATTCAGCCCTTAACAGTATATGGCTCATGATCAGCCCATAGAGTTGGACGAGACCCCAAGGGACATCCAGTCCAACCCCCTTCTGCCATCAAAGTCCTCTTAGTAGATGACCATCCAGCCTATGCTCAAAAACCTCCAGAGAAGGAGACTCCACCCTCTTTGGTTTCTCGAGCCTCAAGTGGACATCATCTCCAAAGTCCTGCATCCCTGGCTTCCCAAATGGGAAAAGTGTGCCAATGGGCAGCATTCAGCCCTTAGCAGTATATGGCCCATGATCAGCCCATAGAGTTGGACGAGACCCCAAGGGACATCCAGTCCAACCCCCTTCTGCCATCAAAGTCCTCTTAGTAGATGACCATCCAGCCTATGCTCAAAAACCTCCAGAGAAGGAGACTCCACCCTCTTTGGTTTCTCGAGCCTCAAGTGGACATCATCTCCAAAGTCCTGCATCCCTGGCTTCCCAAATGGGAAAAGTGTGCCAGTGGGTAGCATTCAGCCCTTAACAGTATTTGGCTCATGATCAGCCCATAGAATCCTAGAGTTGGACGAGACCCCAAGGGACATCCAGTCCAACCCCCTTCTGCCATCAAAGTCCTCTTAGTAGATGACCATCCAGCCTCTGCTCAAAAACCTCCAGAGAAGGAGACTTCCCTCTGATGTAGCATATTCCACAGTTAAACAACTCTCATTATTAAAAAGTTCTTCCAAACTTTTAGATGGAAACTTCTGTCCAGTTTGAATCCATTGCTCTGTATCTCAGTCTCTAGAAAACCTTGACCATTTTGGTCATCCTTTTCAGGATGCCTTCCATCTCGTCAATCTTCTTTTTCAATTGCTTTGCTTAGAACTGGAGGTAGAACTATTCCAAGTAAGATCTGACCAAAGCAAAAGAGAAGGGGACTAGGACTTCCCTTGATCTAGGCTCTTATTGATGCAATGCTTAGAATTGCATTGACTTTTTAAGCTGCTGCATCACACAGTTGGCTCATGTGCTAAGACTTCTAGATCCCTTTCACATGGAACTGTTGTCAACCAGTGTAGTACTGTAGCTAAACTCACTGGACTCACTGGAAGATCTTTCAAGAGGCCATGGTGGCATCCCAGAAGTCTTTAGGGTGAGGAAAATTGGGAAAGATGATGTCCCATATTGTGCTGCTCTCTGTAACCCCAATGATGAAAAGGACAAAAACACCTGTTTCCAACCATCTATGCATCCAATGCCAGAATCCATGCCATGTGCTGCCTTCGTAGTCATAGTGCTGGGTGGCTACTCCATTGATCCAAGGCTTCTGCTTGCCCTTTCTGTCCCCTTTCTCCTGGCTGCCCATTGTCCTTTGCATTTCTCGACCAGCCAGTCCTCTCCTGAGAGCCACCAGCAAAGAAGAGAGATTGCAAACCCCAAGGTAGAGGCAGGGAGGAAGGTTGGAGAGGAAGAGGAGGCGAGGATGGGCCTCCAGAGCGCTCACAGCACCGAGAGGTCGTGGCAGGACTTGGAGCGGACCTTGCGGGCCACCTTCTTGTTGTTGCGGGCCACCAACCGGTCCAGGAAGCGCCGCACCTTCTTGGTGAGGCTCTCCTTGCGCTTGTAGAGCGACATGCGCCGGGCGTTGGCCTCCTTGCTGTCCCGGCGCAGGCGGATCTGGCGCACCACCCCTTCGAAGAGCTCCGTCACGTTGTGCTGGAGGGTGGCTGATGTCTCGATGAACTTGCAGTCGAAAACAACAGCACACGCCCGGCCCTCTGCCAAGGGAGAGAAAAGGACCCAAGTGTGAAGAGAGGAAAACGCAGCTTATCTATCCGAATGCATCTCTACCTACGAACCCTCCAGGAATTTGAGATCGCCCGAGGAGGCCCTGCTCTCGATCCTGCCTGCTTCGCAAGCACTTCTGGCGGGGACGAAAGACAGGGCCTTCTCTGTGGTGGCCCCTTGGCTGTGGAACTCCTTGCCTAGGGACATTAGATTAGCCCCCTCCCTCCTGACCTTTCAGAAAAGAGTAAAAACTTGGCTCTTCGAGCAAGCATTTGGAACCTCCGAATAAATAGACAAACTTGAATTGGAAAATGACCCAAGACGATGGAACGGATCAGGACTTGAATGAGAGGATATAGTTTTTAGTTTTTAAAATGGTTATTATGCACTGTCTTATGTCTAAACGCACTATAATGGTTCTTTTTGTTTATCCATGTATGTATTTTTATGGCATCGAATTGTGCCGATTGTGTACGCTGCTCTGAGTCGCCTTCAGGCTGATATGAGCGGGGTAGAAATAATGCAAATAAATAAATAATAAATAAATAAATGGTCTGCAAGCTTGAAGGAGACTCTGCTTTCAGAGGCTCCCCAAGCCCTGATTTCCCCAACCCTGAATCTAATTGATCCCAAAATATATTCATATATGTTAAATTGGATACCAATGCTTTTATGTCAAGCCGCTTTAAGTCCCTTTTGGGGAGGTAAAACGGGGAATAATAATAATAATAATAATAATAATAATAATAGCAATAATAATATACTGGAATAGTGTTGCTGTGAGTTTTCCGGGCTGAATGGCCATGCCGGTATCTTTAGAGGTTCTGTAGACAGTGAAGAACCCTTGTTTGTTTAAAGCAAGTGCGAAGGTTGCAATTAGCAAGCTTAAATAGCATTGAGTAGCCATGAAGTTGGAAGGTCAGTTAGTGAGATAGCCTGGCCTTTGTTGCCTGGGGGCATCCTCTGTTTGCATTGTTGTAGCTTTTTCAGGCTATATGGCCATGTTCTAGAGGCATTCTCTCCTGATGTTTCACCTGCATCTATGGCAAGCATCCTCAGAGGTTGTGAGGTCTGTTGGAACTAGGAAAATGGGTTTATATATCTGTGGAATGACCAGGGTGGGACAAAGAACTTCCACAGATATATAAACCCATTTTCCTAGTTCCAACAGACCTTACTACCTCTGAGGATGCTTGCCCTAGATGCAGGCGAAACGTCAGGAGAGAATGCCTCTAAACATGGCCATATAGACCGAAAAAATCTACAACAACCCAGTGATTTCGGCCATGAAAGCCTTCAACAATACATCCTCTGTTTGGGTGTTGTTAACTGGCACTTGATTGTTAGCTGTCTGGAGTTCTCCTCTTTCTGAGTAGTGTTCATTCTTTTAAATATATATATTTTATTAATAAATTTCAGTTATTTATAATATCTATAAAAACCAGGGTTCTTTCTTGACTGTCTTCATAATGGTGTTTTTTTAATACTGGTAACCAGATTTTGTTCCATTTTCTTGGTTTCCTCCTTTCTGTTGAAACTGCTCACATGCCTGTGGATTCCAAGCTACCCCTATGCAGATACCCTCACTGATTGACATTACAGCTTCATAGCTACTCAATGCTATCCAAGTTTGCTAATTGCAACATTCACACATGCTTCAAACAAGTGACTCTTCTTTCTCCACCCTTGGACATTATTCCACAGGTATATATACACACTCTACTTGTCTCACTGCCAACAGCCCTCTGAAGATGTTATTAGCCACAGATGTAGGTGAAGCATCAGGACAGAATGCTACTGGAAACCACCTTTACATGGACTCACCTTCCACGGACACCTCCCGGCAGCGCACCAGGTCCGTCTTGTTCCCCACCAAGATGATGGGGATGTTCTCCGCCTGGCGCGTCCTCCGCAGCTGGATCCGCAGCTCCGAGGCGCTCTCAAAGCTTCCCCGGTCGGTGATGGAGTAGACGATGACGTAGGCGTTGCCCACCTGCATGCAGTAATTGTGGAACCAGTTGTCCTCCTCCGGGACCTGCGGAAATGAGAGGAAAGAGCCATTTAGTGAAGTCAGGCATGGGCAAACTTGGCAGATACATGAACCTCACTGTCATTCCCAACATCCAGAGTGCCCTAATCATTAGTCACAATCACAGGCTGAACTCCAACAGTTCCTTTAAAGCAGGCATGGGCCAACTTGGGCCCTCCCTCCAGGTGTTTTGGACTTCAACTCCCACAGTTCCTAACAGCCGGTATCTAACAATGCAGAGAATGACAATGGAATTCATGCTCAAAGTGTCTTTTCTGATGAGAATGTTCCTGAAGAGTTTGGGGATGATGGTATGGTTCCTGGAAGAGGGCCTGAATTGCTACCAGGTAATTCCCATGACGTTGAGCCTGAGAATAGCTCAGTACCTGGACCAGCTGCAGAAATTAATGAGCCAGTAGATAGAAGGCATGTTTTTAGTCAGCACAGGCAAACAAACCAATCTCTCAGGCATTCTGCCAGACCAAGAGAGAGATTGATAACAGAGTCAAGGCTGAAATGAAATCAATTCCTGGCCACTTGGGATATAGAGTAGATTAGGGGATAAAAGTGCCAAGTACAGAATCTGTAGTCAGACGAAGCATTATTTGAACTGAGTCAAGACATCTTTCCTGGTCCTTGGAAGGCTTGCCTTGGATAGATTCGTGTTTAAGTGCCTTGTTTGATTCATGATTCCAGTTTTGGGATTTTACCTTGGAAGTTGCATCCACTGGTGTCTGGGAGTCCAGTGAAGTCTCCTCCTCTATTTTTAAAAGAGGCTGGATGACCATCTGTTGGGAGGGTTTGGATTGTGTTTTCCTGAATTGCAGAATGAGGTTAGACTGGATGGCCTTTGCAGTCCCCTCTGATTTTAGGATTGTAGACATTCTTCATGTCCAGCAGGGGAAAAAAATGATTCTAACCCTAGAGAGAAGCCTTACCTTCCATTTCAGGTGGATGCATCTACACTATAGAATGAATGTAGTTTGAAAACACATTAAGTGTCATGGCTCAATTGCTAAGCAATCTTGGTATTCATACGAGGGTTGAGTAAAAAGTAATGCCTCTACCTTCATAACTCCTCAACAGATGGCAGTACTGATATGCGGCAGATACTGGCTTGTTCAGTAGACTCTCCTCTACAGTTTCATTTTGGCAGGAAGCCTTAGCATTGAATGGTTATGTTGTTAAAGTGCGAAGTATGGAACCCTGCGCAGAAGGTCGGTCAATGCGACTTAAGCAACGTGCAGTCATTAAATTCTTGACAGCAGAAGGGGTCACCTCAATATCTTTAAACTTTCTCGTGCAACAACGCACAGTACTCACATCAACACAATCACCATAAACAGCTTTCATTCTCAGATGAATCTCCTTTGGAGTGACACCTTCTGCTGTCAAGAATTCACTGACTGCACGTTGCTTAAGTCGCATCGACCGACTGTCTGTGCAAGGTTCCATACTTTGCACTTTAACAACACAACCATTCAATGTTAAGGCTTCCCTCCAAAAGGGAACTGTAGAGGAGAGTCTACTGAACAAGCCAGTACCTGCTGCATACCAGTACTGCCATCTGTTGAGGAGATATGAAAGTGGAGGCATTACTTTTCATTCAACCCTCGTAGTTTGGTGTTTGCAGCTTGGCAGACAAGGCTAGAGTCCTTGTAAAACCGCAGCTCTCATGATTTCAATACAAGGAGGTGGAGTCAAACTGCATTCATTCCGGGAGCCTGATTTGCAAAATGGCAAGACTGTGTATTGAGATATGAAGTCTGTGATTATGAATCCAGGGCAAATGGGCAAGACGGCACCGTCTCCATCTTTTGGGTGGCAGAAGCCTATCTGACCCACGCCATCGACCTCCGGCCAGGAAGCACCCCTGCCTTTCCACTTGGCTGAACTGACCATCTGCAGATTAAAAGCTTTCTGCCTCCGGGCTGCGTTTGACACAGTCTCCCCGTCAGTGGCAAATTCCAGCCTCTGCTTTGGAGCACACCGATTGCACAGGCAGAGCGAGGCCGACAAGGAGAGACCCTCCAGTGGGAAGACCCAGGGAAAAAACTAGCAGATGCCAAGTGAAAACCCTGACTTTGTCTATAATGTGCATAATGCCTTGCTCGTAATTTGGGCACTGCCTGTATTTGATCTCTCATACCTGGAAATATGGAAAGAAATACAGTCAAAGTTACCTCTAGGTCAGGCATGTAGCGGGGGGGGGGGGGGGGGGGGCGCTTGGGGACCTTTAACCCCTTCCCCCAAAATTCTCATAGTGGTCTGCGAAAAGGCCTTGCTGGTACATTATTTCAACGGTTATGTTTATTCATATCATCATCTGATCACGCATTATCACGGGGTGTCTGCGCCCTACACCACTGGAGAAATTACACTGCTTAGCCGGTATTGCACCACCTGACATCCACTGGGAAGTAGCAACCAATAGTGAAAGGACCAAGGCAGAGACATCTCCAGCTCATCCCCTGTTTGGGTATCAGCCAGCACGCCAACGACTTAAATCTAGAAATAGTTTTCTTAGATCTACAGAGACACTCGCTGGAACACCTCAGCAAGCGAGAGTCCAAAAGTGGCAGGCTCAAACCCAGCACTGGGTTTGGTATCAACCAATGGCTGATACCAAATGAGAGACTCCCCCCTGGGCACACAGAAGACTGGGCGACTTGGAAGGCATTGAACAGACTGCGCTCTGGCACCACGAGATGCAGAGCCAACCTTCAGAAATGGGGCTACAAAGTGGAATCCAGAAGATGCGAGTGTGGAGAAGAGCAAACCACTGACCACCTGCTGCAATGCAACCTGAGCCCTGCCACATGCACGATGGAGGACCTTCTTGCAGCAACACCGGAAGCACTCCAAGTGGCCAGATACTGGTCAAAGGACATTTAACCATCTACCAAACTCACAAGTTGTATATTTTTCTGTTTGCTTTGTTCTGTTAGAAATGTAATATAATGGACTGGTTGCTCTGACATGACAAATAAATAATCTGATCACCATGCTCAATATATTCCATATGCATGAGGGTATTGAGGTAACGATACAAAAGGTTTGCTAGGATAGACCCTCTTTCACTCAGACTCAGCCCCTCCCCTCCCCCAAATCAAAATCCTGGCTACGGGCCTGCTCTAGGTCATCCCTTCCTACTCTGCCATACTCCACTTAGGCAGAAAAAACAAACTGCAAAAATACGGAATGGGGGACGCATCGCTTGAGAGCAGTACGTGTGAAAAAGATCTTGGAGTCCTTTTGGACAGCAAGTTAAACATGAGCCAACAATGTGATGCAGCAGCAAAAAAAAGCCAATGGGATTTTGGCCTGCATCAATAGGAGTCTAGTGTCTAGATCCAGAGAAGTCATGCTACCCATCCTCTATTCCACCTTGGTTAGACCACACCTGGAATCACACTGTGTCCAATTCTGGGCATCACAATTCAAGAGAGATGTTGACAAGATGGAATGTGTCCAGAGGAGGGCTACTAAAATGATCAAGGATTTGGAGAACAAGCCCTATGAGGAGTAGCTTAAAGAGCTTGGCATGTTCAGCCTGCAGAAGAGAAGGCTGAGAAGAGACATGATAGTCATGTATAAATATGGGAGAGGTAGTCACTGCAATTGGAGAGAGATGTTGACAAGGTGGAAAGTGTCCAGAAGAGGGCTACTAAAACAATCAAGGATTTGGAGAACAAGCCCCATGAGGAGCGGCTTAAAGAGCTGGGCATGTTCAGCCTGCAGAAGAGAAGGCTGAGAAGAGACATGATAGTCATGTATAAATATGGGAGAGGTAGTCATAAGGAGAAGGAAGTGAACTTATTTTCTGCTACACTGGAGACTAAGACGCAGAGCAATGGCTTCAAACTACAGGAAAGGAGATTCCATCTGAATATGAGGAAGAATTTCCTGACTGTGAGAGCTGTTCAGCAGTGGAACTCTCTGCCCCGGAGTGTGGTGGTGGAGGCTCCTTCTTTGGAAGCTTTTAAACAGAGGCTGGATGGCCATCTGTCAGGAGTGCTTTGAATGGAATTTTCCTGCTTCTTGGCTGGATTGGATGGCCCATGAGGTCTCTTCCAACTCTATGATTCTATGATCAAAGCAGATAATACACATGATCTGCCTAGAACTGGGTTACTTCAGTCTACACTGCCATATAATCCAGTTCAAAGCAGATAATCTGGATTTTATACGGAAATGTAGAAGGGGCCTGAGTTCCATCTTATAGGATGTGCTTATAGGGAGAAATTACTATTGCTACCAGGACTACAATCTGCTCCCATGTACCTGCTATTAATCCTGTGAGGGCAAAAGAAGAGGAATGGTGGTGATGATGATGAGGATGATGTTTCCAGAAGGCTTTGCCTTTTCATAATACACAGATTGAGCATCCAAGATCTTAAATGCTTAGGACCAGAGGTGTTTTGGATTTTGGAATACCATTATATGCATAGCACTGAAAGTGTTGTCAAACTACACTAACTCGACAGCATAGATTAGGCATGGGCCAACTTGGACCCTCCCTCCAGGTGTTTTGGACTCCAACTCCCACAATTCCTAACAGCCGGTAGGCTGTTAGGAATTGTGGGAGTTGGAGTCCAAAACGCCTGGAGGGAGGGCCCAAGTTGGCCCATGCCTAGCGTAGAGGCACCCAGGATCAGAGAAATATCCAACCAACCAATATTTTTCAAAATATTGATAATATCACAGTGGATGTCTTTACTCCCTCTGGAAAAAAAATAATTTTCCTCCTTTTTAAGTTTTATGACTACTCCCCTGGCAAAGGTGGTTGGACTAGATGGCCTCTGGGGGTCCCCTCTGACTACGATTTGGTGACTCCCGCCTTTTGTGCTGCTCCGTCTGATGGAATGTTTTGTATTTGTTCCGAATCGATTGCCATCCCCGAACCAAAGCTTTGGAGAAAGAAGCCGGGTGACAAATTTAAACCACAATCGATGGGATGCTGGCTTCCCACGTGGAGCCAAGCTGGACGCCCCGAGGGGAGAGCGAGGGAGAGAGCCATTCTCTATGGCTGAAAAAGGGAAAAAAAACCTTAATGTTTGATATGAGAAAATAGGACACTCGGGGATAGTTACTCGGAAAGTAACTTCCCCGATATCTGATTAATCAATGCAATTGTTCTGGGCCAGCAAGTCCTTTTTGCATTGCTTTCCAGGATGCATCTGCACTATAGAGTTAATGTCACATGGAATCCTGGAAGTTGTGGTTTGATACCAGCGCTCTTTGACATGGGACGAAGCCCAAACTATAAATCCCGTCTTTCCATAGTTAAAGTGGTGCCAAAACTAATTTAATATCAGTTTAATAGGGGCACTTTATATAATAATAATAACAACAACAAAAACACTTGGGAAGTGTTCGACGTGTGATCTAATACAACAGCCAGCAGAGTGATCTAACAACAACAACAACAACAACAACAACAACAACAACAACAACTGGGTTGTTGTAGGTTTTTCTGGGCTATATGGCCATGGTCTAAAGGCCTTTTCTCCTGACGTTTCGCCTACATCTATGGCAAGCATCCTCAGAGGTTGTGAGGTTTGTTGGAACTAGGAAAATGGGTTTATATATCTGTGGAAAGACCATGGTGGGACAAAGGACTCTTGTCTGCTGGAGCTAGGCGTGAATGTTTCAACTGACCACCTTGATTAGCATTTGATTGCTTGGCAGTGCCAGGGTATCAAATAACAATAACAACACTTGGGAAGTGTCCGACGTGTGATCTAATACAACAGCCAGCAGCGTGATCTTGTCTGCTGTGGACTCATCTTGTTGTGTTTCAAATAATAATAACAACAACAATAATAATAATAACTGGGTTGTTGTAGGTTTTTTCGGCCTGTATGGCCATGGTCTAAAGGCATTCTCTCCTGACGTTTCGCCTACATCTATGGCAAGCATCCTCAGAGGTAGTGAGGTCTGTTGGAACTAGGAAAAAGGGTTTATATATCTGTGGAAAGACCAGGGTGGGACAAAGGACTCTTGTCTGGTGGAGCTAGGTGTGAATGTTTCAACTGACCACCTTGATTAGCATTTGATTGCCTGGCAGCGCCAGGCTATCAAATAACAATAACAACATCAACACTTGGGAAGTGTCCAATGTGTGATCTAATACAACAGCCAGCAGAGTGATCTTGTCTGCTGTGGACTCATCTTGTAGTGTTTCAAATAATAATAACAATAATAATAATAACTGGGTTGTTGTAGGTTTTTTCGGCCTGTATGGCCATGGTCTAAAGGCATTCTCTCCTGACGTTTCGCCTACATCTATGGCAAGCATCCTCAGAGGTTGTGAGGTCTGTTGGAACTAGGAAAAAGGGTTTATATATCTGTGGAATGACCAGGGTGGGACAAAGGACTCTTGTCTGCTGGAGCTAGGTGTGAATGTTTCAACTGACCACCCTGATTAGCATTTCATGGCCTGGCAGTGCCTGCAGAAATCTTTTGTTGAGAGGTGATTAGATGTCCCTGATTGTTTTCCCTCTGTTTTCCCTTTGATAGCAGTGCCAGGCTATCAAATAACAATAACAATAACAACAACAACACTTGGTAAGTGTCCGATGTGTGATCTAATACAACAGCCAGCACAGTGATCTTGTCTGTTGTGCACTCATCTTATTTTATTTATTTATCTTGTTGTGTTTCAAATAATAATAACAATAATAGTGTTGTATTTGCTCCTATTAAGGACCTTAATATAATGAAGCTTTGGGGTTCACACCACTTGCAATGGCACAGAAGTAGCTCTGCTTGTAATGGGTCTCATTATTATTATTATTATTGACACGAAAGCACAGTATGTCAAGGCAAACGAGATCCATATGCTGGATTTCATATCACAAAATCTATTATTATTATTATAATTATAATTATTATTACTGTGTTAGAATAATAATAATAATAATAATAATAATAAGGCCCATAACAAGCAGAGCTACTTCTGTGCCATTGCAAGTGGTGTGAATCCCAAACATCCATTATATTTAAGGTCCTTAATAGGAGCAAATACAACACCGCCTGAGCTCTGCGAGTGCAGCCTTTTTCAGAATGAAGCAGAGAGTGTTTGAGGACTGGGACATCCGTAGGGATACTTGTTTATAGAGCTACTGTCCTCCCAACCCTGCTCTATGCTTGCGAAATGTGGACTATCTACAGACATCACATGCAACTCCTAGAATGATTCCATCAGTGTTGCCTCCAAAAACTTCTTGCAATTTTCTTGGGAAGACAAGGGGACAAATGTCAGCATGCTGGAAGAAGCAAAGACCACCAGCATTGAAGCAATGGTCCTCCGGCATCAACTCTGCTGGACCGGCCACATTGTCCGAATGCTTAACCACCGTCTCCCAAAGCAGTTGCTCTACTCTGAGCTCAAGAATGGAAAACGGAATGTTGGAGGACAGGAAAAGAGAGTTAAAGATGAGCTCAAAACCAACCTTAAAAACTCTGGCATAGACACTGAGAACTGAGAAGCCCTGGCCCTTGAGTGCTGTAGCTGGAGGTCATCTGTGACCAGCAGTGCTGTAGAATTTGAAGAGGCATGGATGGAGAGCAAAGGAGGGAAACGTGCCAAGAGGAAGGTGTGTCAAGCCAACCCTGACCAGGACCGCCTTCCACTTGGAAACCGATGCCCTCACTGCGGGAGAATATGCGGGTCAAGAATAGGGCTCCACATTCACTACGGACCCACCACCAGGAGACAATCTTGCTTGGTCAATGAGGGATCGGCTAAGTAAGTAAGTTAATAGGAACCCCATTAATTGTGCTATCATAGTAGTAATTATAAAGTGAGTCCCCAGTATCATTTGGGGCTTGGTTCCAGGATGACAAAGATCCATGGTTGCTCAAATCCCAGGTTGGATCTACACTGCCATATAATCCAGATTAGTGGTTCTCAATATATATTCGAGCCATGAACAAGTGAATCAATAGATGCAAAAACTGTGAAAACAGGTTGCCAATCACACTGGGAAGTCTTTAAAGTGACATTGTTGGATCTCAATGGAAGATCTTGCTGAATCTGCAACCTACCTAAGTTGTAATTTGTATTGTTTTCAATGTTTTGAGCTGCTCTGAGTCTTGTTTAGGACCGGAACACGGATATAAACAAACATAATAATAATAATACCCGCTTCTCAGCCTCCCAGGTGTCCATCACCATCAAGGTGGTCTCCTCGCCGTCCACAGACAAGGTGCGCTCATAGGTATCTTCTGAAAAGAGCCAGAGAAGAGGCAGGTATCAGCTATGAATCAGGGCCAACCTTCCAACCTGTCTATTTTGGGGATTCTGGGATCTGTAGTCCAAGACAAGTAACTGCTTCTAGGGGTGCATATACAGTGGAATGAATGCAGTTTGAAAACACGTTAGTGCTATGAAATCCTGGGAGTTATAGTTTCACAAGGTCTTTCGGCTTCTTTGCCAAGGAGTGCTGCTGCCTCATCAAACTACAAATCCCAGTATTCCATAGCTTTAGCCATTCTGGCTACAGGTGGTTTCGAACTGCATTTATTCTACAGTGTGGATGCAGTGTAGGAAGATCATAAGCAGGCTGAGTGAGGTTGGGTCTACACTGCCAAATAATGCAGTTTCAGAATGCAATTGAACTGGATTATAGGTGTATACACCAGGCATGGGCAAACTTGGGCCCTCCAGGTGTTTTGGACTTCAACTCCCACAATTCCTAACAGCCGGTAGGCTGTTAGGAATTGTGGGAGTTGAAGTCCAAAACACCTGGAGGGCCCAAGTTTGCCCATGCCTGCTATACCCCTTTGATACCAATGTTTGACTGCATCCTAGGATTTGAAGTTTGCCAAGGCCTTTTCAGAGAAGGCTAGAGAACTAGGATTCTTATGATTCCATAGCACTGAGCCCTGTAATCAAAGTAGTACCAAACTGCATCAATTCTACAGTGTGGATGCCACTCCAATTCCCCCCAATTCCCATCCGTCTTACCAATCTGTTGCTCTGGCACATCCTTGTCTTGAACACCAGCAAACAGGTTGACCAAGCTGGTCTTGCCCACGCCGGAGTCGCCCAAAAGCACCACTCGGTACAACGAAGCCCAGGATCCGTCCGAGTCAGAGGATCCAGAAGACCAGCTGCCTCGGGGTTCGGGTCGTGATCCTTGGGGTTCGCAAGAGGAGGAGTGTCCCAGCTGTGGGTGGCCGGATGCGGTCTGGTTTGGACGGACGCTCAGCATACCCGACCGGGAAATAGGCAAAGGGGTGCTGGCTCTTCTCTGGACCGGACTCATGATGTTGTTATTATCTCTTCCTCTTCCTCCTCCTCTTCTCTGAGTGTTGAGAGTCATCTTCTTCTCCCCAAAAAGAAGAGCGGTGGATGAAAGAATCAGTCCCAATCGAGGGCACTTCTTTGTGCCAAAACTGCCTCGGAGGAGCAACAGTCCTTGCAGCAAGCAGCTCCGCTTCTGGTCGTCTGCACTGGAAACAAGCCCAGAAGAGCACACAGGCATAAATCAGATCTCTCTGGAGAATCCTCCATCTAAACAATATCCAAAACCGAGGTTAGGGCTGGAAGAGATGCCAGCAGCAGCTTGCCAACGGCCACTATGTCATGTCCAGGGGCAACTTTGGTGTCCTAGGACACGCTAAGTGACATGTTGGGTCACATAAGACAAGAAAAGGGTCATGGAACCCAACCGTTGGAAAAGAGTCCAAAGGCCATCCAGTCCAACCCCATTCTGCTATGCAAAGGCACATTCCAAGCCCTCTTGACAGATGGCCATCCAGATTCTGTTGAAGAGTTGGAAGAGATGCCAGCGACAGCTTGCCAACGGCCACTATGTCACGTCCAGGGGCAACTTTGGTGTCCTGGGACACGCTAAGGGACATGTTGGGTCACATAAGACAAGACAAGGGTCATGGAACCCAACCGTTGGAAAAGAGTCCAAAGGCCATCCAGTCCAACCCCATTCTGCTATGTAAAGGCACATTCCAAGCCCTCTTGACAGATGGTCATCCAGATTCTGTTGAAGAGTTGGAAGAGATGCCAGCAACAGCTTGCCAATGGCAACTATGTCACGTCCAGGGGCAATTTTGGTGTCCTGGGACACGTTAAGGGACACACTGGGTCACATAAGACAAGAAAAGGGTCATGGAATCCAACCATTGGAACAGAGTCCAAAGACCATTCAGTCCAACCCCCATTCTGCTATGTAAAGGCACATTCCAAGCCCTCTTGACAGATGGCCATCCAGATTCTGTTGAAGAGTTGGAAGAGATGCCAGCAACAGCTTGCCAATGGCCACTATGTCATGTCCAGGGGCAACTGTGGTGTCCTGGGACACGCTAAGGGACATGTTGGGTCACATAAGACAAGAAAAGGGTCATGGAACCCAACCGTTGGAAAAGAGTCCAAAGGCCATCCAGTCCAACCCCATTCTGCTATGCAAAGGCACATTCCAAGCCCTCTTGACAGATGGCCATCCAGATTCTATTGAAGAGTTGGAAGATATGCCAGCAACAGCTTGCCAATGGCCACTATGTCACGTCCAGGGGCAACTGTGGTGTCCTGGGACACGCTAAGGGACATGTTGGGTCACATAAGACAAGAAAAGGGTCATGGAACCCAACTGTTGGAACAGAGTCCAAAGGCCATCCAGTCCAGCCCCCATTCTGCTATGCAAAGGCATATTCCAAGCCCTCTTGACAGATGGCCATCCAGATTCTTTTGAAAAACTTACGGAGAAGGAGACCTCATCATACTCCCAGGCAGTGCTTATCCTTGTGGGTTTTGGAAAGGCATGACCTTTTAGAAATCATAACCTTTTGGGAAACAAGGAATCTCCATAGCCTTTTAGAGATTAGTTGGCATTCACACTATAAAGAGAACATAGTAAAGGAGAGCTCTACTCTCTACTCAGAAATAATGATATTCAGGAACTTAGTAACCAAAGAAGGACAGGAGAGTTATTAAATCTGACAAAGAGACAGCATGAGAAGCTAGTAGAGCCTATGCAGGCTGAACTACACCTAACTGATCCTGGCTTGAATAACCGTAGCCCAAAAGCCTCTGCTCAGACTGAACTTCTGCACATCGGTAATGATTCAGATCTATCAACACCAGCGTGACAATTACACCTGCTATCCTGGAATATAATGGGATGGACAAATAAGTTTCATGATGCAGATTTTGCAATTTATCTGCAACAATTCAAAATTATTTCTTTGCAGGAGACATGGGGCACTGAAACTAATCTACCTTCCCTTCACGGTTTCAGAGCACATTCAGTTCCAGCAGTGAAAACAAGCTCAAAAGGCCGTGGTAGCGGGGGCCTTACCATATTTATTTCAGTAGATCTGCGCGTGGATATTCAACCTTTGGATAGCTCCATCCCACAATATATACAGGCCCTCCCCGTTAAGAGCAAGTATTTTAGTTATGTCTATTTTCCACCTAGATTATCAAAAAATGGAGACCCTAATAATGTCTGGTTTAGACTATCTGAAACCCTCACCTGTTTGGAATGCCAATACCCCTCCACAAAGCTCCTCTTGTGTGGAGATTTTAATGCTAGAATTGGGATGGGTGTTAAACAGGTGGAAGGCACTAACTTCGGACAAGATGACCAGGTTACGTCTGCTGACAGAGTCTCTCAAGATACCATCAGAAACAAGGCTGGTCTGAGTTTCTTAGAGATGCTCTCCTTGCATCAATTGCACTGCCTTAATGGGACACAGTACGACATGAAAGTGTACCCATTGTTCACAGATCTTCCGATAGCCAAGCGAAATAATAATGTGACCCACACGTTCTTGTGAAATGCCGATTATGCTTGAAATTTCTCTCTGAGTGATACAGCAATCATCCTGAATCAATCTGTCAACCTTTTGCTTGTGAAACTCGGTGGTTGCTGTCATAGGACGTCCAACTCTTTGTTTGTCATGCAAGTCAGATGTTCCCACCTCAACACTGTTAAACTTTCTTGCCCAATTTTTTTTTGTCGTGTCAGGAGCGATTTGAGAAACTGCAAGTTGCTTCTGGTGCGAGAAATTGGCCGTCTGCAAGGACGTTGCCCAGGGGACACCTGGATGATTTGATGTTTTTTATCATCCTTGTGGGAGGCTTCTCTCATGTCCCTGCATGAGGAGCTGGAGTTGATAGAGGGAGCTCATCCGCCTCTCCCCGGATTCGAACCTGCAGTCCTGCTGGCACAGGGTTTTAACCCACTGTGCTACCGGGGGCCCTTGACCGGGGGCCCAATGATGCACAGTACTCACATCAACACAATCACCATAAACAGCTTGCATTCTCTGATGAATCTCCTTTGGAGTGACAACTTCTGCTGTCAAGAATTCAATGACTGCACGTTGCTTAAGTCGCATTGACCAACCATCTGCGCAGGGTTCCATACTTCACAATTTAACAAAACAACCGTTCAATGCTAAGGCTTCCCACCAAAATGGAACTGTAGAGGAGAGTCTACTGAACAAGGCAGTACCTGCCGCATACCATTACTGCCATCCATTGAGGAGTTACAAAGGTGGAGGCATTACTTTTCATTCAACCCTCGTATTATTTGAATCCATTGCTCTGGAAGGTCGTGTTCCCTTCCCTCAACCTTCTCCTTTCCAAGCTAAACATTTCCAGCTCCTTAATCCAGACGGATTCATTGTTTTCAGACTTTTGACCATTTTGGTCATCCTTCCCCATCTTGTCCCTCTCCTTCTTGAATTGCTTTGCCCAGAACTGGACACAGTGTTATTCCAGGTGCAAAATAAAGCGATGGTTCAAGTTCCCTTGATCCATGTCCAGGTCTTCTTCTTCGGTGCCTTTTCCTGTCCTTTGCCCATTTCGAGATTTTTTTACTCTTTGAGTCTCTTCGGCTGCTTTTTGAGTCCATGGCCGGCCTGATATCTTTAGCTAGCGATCAGGCAGGATATAAATAATTTAATTAAATCAATAAACACATAAATAATGAAACAACAGGGCTGTGTTATTCCTAGGAGCCGTTTGTGGTCCCTTTTTTGGATACAGAAAGCTTTCTCGTGACATAAAGCAACAATGAAGTTTAAAATGGGTTGATTAGGGACTGGATTTGAATCTAAGAGTCGTCACTTTTGTTTTGGACCTAAATTCCTAAGTTTGGGGAGAAAAAAAATCATAAATTAAAAAGTAACTTTTCAACAATGCTGAAAAGTGTAATGATCGAATGTAATTTTCTCTGTATTGTCGAAGGCTTTCATGGCCAGAATCACTGGTTGTTGTGAGTTTTCCGGGCTGTGTGGCCATGTTCCTGAAGCATTCTCTCCTGACGTTTTGCCTACATCCATGGCAGGCATCCTCAGAGGTTGTGAGGTGTGTTGGAAACTAGGAAAATGCTTCTTGGCAGGAGGTTGGATGGGATGGCCCATGAGGTCTCTTGCAACTCTATGATTCTATGAATTCTATGCAAAATAAGTCTTGCATGCTGCAAGTTGCTTCTGGTTGCTTCTGAGGCGAGAGAAACAGCCGTCTACGAAGACGTCGCCCAGGGGACGCCCGGATGTCTTGCAATTCTGCAAGGAGGCTTCTCCCATGTCATGATCGTGCCATTACCGCTCAAGCAGGGAGCTTTGAGATGGTAGAACAGAAGCTCTCCGAAGCTCTAGGTGCTCTACCTCCTATTACAGGGAAAACCAACTGATCCCTAATCCATCTCAAACACGGACATGTGCCTTTCACCTTAAGAACAGACAAGCATCCCGAGGATTACCTGGGAAGCAATCCCACTGGAGCATTGCAGCGCACCCAAATACCTGGGAGTCACTCTGGACCGTGCTCTGACCTACAAGAAGCACTGTCTGAACATCAAGCAAAAAGTGGGTGCTAGAAACAATATCAAACGAAAGCTGACTGGCACAACCTGGGGATCACAACCAGATACAGTGAAGACATCTGCCCTTGCGCTATGCTACTCTGCTGCTGAGTACGCATGCCCAGTGTGGAACACATCTCACCACGCTAAAACAGTGGATGTGGCTCTTAATGAGACATGCCGCACTATCATGGGGTGTCTGCGCCCTACACCACTGGAGAAATTACACTGCTTAGCCGGTATTGCACCACCTGACATCCGTCGGGAAGTTGCAGCCAATAGTGAAAGGACCAAGGCAGAGACATCTCCAGCTCATCCCCTGTTTGGGTATCAGCCAGCACGTCAACGATTTAAATCAAAACATAGTTTTCTTAGATCTACAGAGAGATTCGCTGGAACACCTCAGCAAGCAAGAGTCCAAAAGTGGCAGGCCCAAACCCAGCACCTCAATCCATGGCTGATACCAGATGAGAGACTCCCCCCTGGGCACACAGAAAACTGGCCGACTTGGAAGGCGCTGAACAGACTGCGCTCTGGCACCACGAGATGCAGAGCCAATCTTAAGAAATGGGGCCACAAAGTGGAATCCTCGGCATGCGAGTGTGGAGAAGAGCAAACCACTGACCACCTGCTTCAATGCAACCTCAGCCCTGCCACATGCACAAGGGAGGACCTTCTTGTGGCAACACCAGAGGCACTCCAAGTGGCCAGATACTGGTCAAAGGACATTTAACCAATTACCAAGTTTGCAAAATCTGTGGGGTTTTTTTAAATGTGTTTGTTTGTTTTGTTCTGTTAGAAATGTAATACAATGGTATGGTTGCTGAAGACACAATAAATAAATAAATAAATATTCGATGAATATATCTGTGGAATGAATGTCCAGGGTGGGAGAAAGAACTCTTGTCTGTTGGAGCTAGGTGTGAATGTTTCAATTGGCCACCTTGATTAACATTTAATCTCTGAGGACGCACAAGAACCCAGTGATTCTGGCTAGGAAAGCCTTTGACAATACAAACTCTAAAATCATAACAGCAAATAAAGAACAATAGTCAAAAGCAGGGGAAGTCCAGACAAGAAACAATCAAGGCCAGCTAATCATAGAATCAAAAGCCATCCAGTCCAACCCCCCCCCCCCCCCCCGGCCAAGAAGCAGGAATACTGCATTCAAATCACCCCTGACAGATGGCCATCCAGCCTCTATTTAAAAGCTTCCAAAGAAGGAGCCTCCACCACACATGCTTTGAAATACTTGCAGGACTTTACAGTGTTCTATTTGTTGGACTGCACCTTCCAGCTGGCCAGGAACTAATGGGATTTGTAGTCCCCAGAATATTTTTTTTGCAAGGCTTTCTTTGTTTTTGGAAACCCGAGTTTCCTTCAGATATCAGGATGTTATTTTAGCCCAAACTGTCCTTTACTAATGGGATTTGTAGTCTCTGCTATGGGATTTGTAGTTCCCAGGATATTTTTTTGCAAGGCATTCTTTGTTCTTGGAAAGTTGAGTTTCCTTCAGATTTCAGGATGTTATTTTAGCCCAAACTGTCCTTTACTAATGGGATTTGTAGTCTCTGCTATGGGATTTGTAGTTCCCAGGATATTTTTTTGCAAGGCATTCTTTGTTCTTGGAAAGCTGAGTTTCTTTCAGATTTCAGGATATTATTTTAGCCCAAACTGTCCTTTACTAATGGGATTTGTAGTCTCTGCTATGGGATTTGTAGTTCCCAGGATATTTTTTTGCAAGGCATTCTTTGTTCTTGGAAAGTTGAGTTTCCTTCAGATTTCAGGATGTTATTTTAGCCCAAACTGTCCTTTACTAATGGGATTTGTAGTCTCTGCTATGGGATTTGTAGTTCCCAGGATATTTTTTTGCAAGGCATTCTTTGTTCTTGGAAAGCTGAGTTTCTTTCAGATTTCAGGCTGTTATTTTAGCCCAAAATGTACTTTTTAAAATATTATAATCCCTTTTGTACCCTTCCACACAACCATATAACCCAGAATATCAAACCATATGCATATATGTTATAAAATATATGTATTGTTTGAGACTCTTATCAAGGGTTGGTTATAAGGCTCTGGTTTCATCACCGTGGGACCGAGTAACCCAACGCCCGGCAGGCTTTTGCCAGCCTCTCCAAAACATGGTTAAAAATTCAGAAGGAAAGTTGTTTGCCGTGAAACACGCCATTGTCACGACCGGAGTGGCATTGAATTACACACAATGCGCACAACTATCCCTATGAACAAAGCCCAGCTCTCTTTGCAACCAGGTCTGAGTCTGACCGAGTTGCATGTTGAACATGTGCAAAGCGCATTCCCCTGTTTGGGGAGGAAACCACACTGAATGCACCCCTTCAAGGTCAGACATTGATGCATCTTCTACACCAGGCATGGGCCAACTTGGGCCTACCTCCAGGTGTTTTGGACTCCAACTCCCATCATTCCTAACAGCCTCAGGCCCCTTCCTTTTCCCCCTCAGCCGCTTAAGCGGCTGAAGGGGAAAAGGAAGGGGCCTGAGGCTGTTAGGAATGGTGGGAGTTGGAGTCCAAAACACCTGGAGGGACAAGACTGCCCATGCCTCTTCTACACTTCTACACTAATGCAGTAGAAGAGACATGGGCAGTCTTAGTGTAGAAGAGGCATGGGCAGTCTTGTCCCTCCAGGTGTTTTGGACTGCAAGTCCCACCATTCCTAACAGCCTCAAGACTGCCCATGCCTCTTCTACACTAAGACTGCCCATGCCTCTTCTACACTTCTACACTAATGCAGTAGAAGAGGCATGGGCCGTCTTAGTGTAGAAGAGGCATGGGCAGTCTTGTCCCTCCAGGTGTTTTGGACTGCAAGTCCCACCATTCCTAACAGCCTCAAGACTGCCCATGCCTCTTCTACACTAAGACTGCCCATGCCTCTTCTACACTTCTACACTAATGCAGTAGAAGAGGCATGGGCCGTCTTAGTGTAGAAGAGGCATGGGCAGTCTTGTCCCTCCAGGTGTTTTGGACTCCAAGTCCCACCATTCCTAACAGCCTCAAGACTGCCCATGCCTCTTCTACACTAAGGCTGCCCATGCCTCTTCTACACTTCTACACTAATGCAGTAGAAGAGGCATGGGCCGTCTTAGTGTAGAAGAGGCATGGGCAGTCTTGTCCCTCCAGGTGTTTTGGACTGCAAGTCCCACCATTCCTAACAGCCTCAAGACTGCCCATGCCTCTTCTACACTAAGACTGCCCATGCCTCTTCTACACTTCTACACTAATGCAGTAGAAGAGGCATGGGCCGTCTTAGTGTAGAAGAGGCATGGGCAGTCTTGTCCCTCCAGGTGTTTTGGACTCCAAGTCCCACCATTCCTAACAGCCTCAAGACTGCCCATGCCTCTTCTACACTAAGACTGCCCATGCCTCTTCTACACTTCTACACTAATGCAGTAGAAGAGGCATGGGCCGTCTTAGTGTAGAAGAGGCATGGGCAGTCTTGTCCCTCCAGGTGTTTTGGACTCCAAGTCCCACCATTCCTAACAGCCTCAAGACTGCCCATGCCTCTTCTACACTAAGGCTGCCCATGCCTCTTCTACACTTCTACACTAATGCAGTAGAAGAGGCATGGGCCGTCTTAGTGTAGAAGAGGCATGGGCAGTCTTGTCCCTCCAGGTGTTTTGGACTGCAAGTCCCACCATTCCTAACAGCCTCAAGACTGCCCATGCCTCTTCTACACTAAGACTGCCCATGCCTCTTCTACACTTCTACACTAATGCAGTAGAAGAGGCATGGGCCGTCTTAGTGTAGAAGAGGCATGGGCAGTCTTGTCCCTCCAGGTGTTTTGGACTCCAAGTCCCACCATTCCTAACAGCCTCAAGACTGCCCATGCCTCTTCTACACTAAGACTGCCCATGCCTCTTCTACACTTCTACACTAATGCAGTAGAAGAGGCATGGGCCGTCTTAGTGTAGAAGAGGCATGGGCAGTCTTGTCCCTCCAGGTGTTTTGGACTCCAAGTCCCACCATTCCTAACAGCCTCAAGACTGCCCATGCCTCTTCTACACTAAGACTGCCCATGCCTCTTCTACACTTCTACACTAATGCAGTAGAAGAGGCATGGGCCGTCTTAGTGTAGAAGAGGCATGGGCAGTCTTGTCCCTCCAGGTGTTTTGGACTCCAAGTCCCACCATTCCTAACAGCCTCAAGACTGCCCATGCCTCTTCTACACTAAGACTGCCCATGCCTCTTCTACACTTCTACACTAATGCAGTAGAAGAGGCATGGGCCGTCTTAGTGTAGAAGAGGCATGGGCAGTCTTGTCCCTCCAGGTGTTTTGGACTCCAAGTCCCACCATTCCTAACAGCCTCAAGACTGCCCATGCCTCTTCTACACTAAGACTGCCCATGCCTCTTCTACACTTCTACACTAATGCAGTAGAAGAGGCATGGGCCGTCTTAGTGTAGAAGAGGCATGGGCAGTCTTGTCCCTCCAGGTGTTTTGGACTCCAAGTCCCACCATTCCTAACAGCCTCAAGACTGCCCATGCCTCTTCTACACTAAGACTGCCCATGCCTCTTCTACACTTCTACACTAATGCAGTAGAAGAGGCATGGGCAGTCTTGTCCCTGCATTAATGCAGTTTGGTACCGCTTGCAACTTCCATTCCTCAGTGCGAAGGCATCATGGGAGTTGCAGTTTGGTCACTTTTTAACAGAAGAGGTTGAAGTCCTTGTAAAACTGCATATCCCAGGAGCCCATAGCATTGAGCCACTGAAGTTCAAGTGTGGCCAAATTGCATTCATTTAATTACAACACAATGTAAGAAATGTATTGTCGAAGGCTTTCATGGCCGGAATCACTGGGTTGTTGTAGGTTTTTCCAGGCTATAGGGCCATGTTCTGGAGGCATTTTCTCCTGACGTTTCGCCTGCATCTATGGCAAGCATCCTCAGAGGTAGTGAAGTCTGTTGGAACTAGGAAAAAGGGTTTATATATCTGTGGAAAAACCAGGGTGGGACAAAGGACTCTTGTCTGCTGGAGCTAGGTGTGAATGTTTCAACTGACCACCTTGATTACCATTTAATGCTTGGAAGTGCCTAGGGGGAATCTTTTGTTGAGAGTGATTTGATTTGCCTGATTGTTTACTCTCTGTTGTTTTGCTGTTGCACCTGATGAACCAATCTGGACACAAAATGTTATTTGAGAACACAGAAGTGCTGGACCACTCTCACAACCACCATGTCAGGCTACACAGAGAAGCCACTGAAATCCACAAGCATGTGGACAATTTCAACAGAAAGGAGGAAAACATGAAAATGAACAAAATCTGGCTACCAGTATTAAAAAACTCAAAAATTACAACAGCACAACAACACAGAGGAAACAAACTACACAACTCATGATCAATCCCCACCAAACCCTTCCAGTGTTTTTTGTTGGTCATGGGAGTTCTGTGTGCTAAGTTTGACTCAATTCCATCATTGGTGGAGCTTAGAATGCTCTTTGATTGTAGGTGAACTATAAATCCCAGCAACTACAGCTCCCAAATGACAAAATCAATCCCCTCCACCTCCAACCCCACCAGTATTCAAATTTGGGCGTATCGGGTATTTGTGCCAAATTTTGTCCAGTGAATGAAAATACATCCTGCATACCAGATATTTACATTACGATTCATAACAGTAGCAAATTTACAGTTGTCAAGTAGCAAGAAAAATAATTTTGTGGTTGAGGGTCACCACAACATGAGGAACTGGATTAAGGCATTGTGGCATTTGGAAGGTTGGAGTCCCCGGTGGCGCAGTGGGTTAAACCCCTGTGCCAGCAGGACTGAAGACCGACAGGTCGCAGGTTCGAATTCGGGAAGCAGTGGATGAGCTCCCTCTATCAGCTCCAGCTCTCCATGCGGGGACATGAGAGAAGCCTCCCACAAGGATGATAAAAACATCAAATCATCCGTGTGTCCCCTGGGCAACGTTCTTGCAGACGGCCAATAATCTCACACCAGAAGCGACTTGCAGTTTCTCAAGTCGCTCCTGACATGACAAAAAAAAAAATTGGAAGGTTGAGAACCACTGACTAAGGATAATATTTTGGTGACATATCTGGGACCTTTAATAATAGTACTAGTAATAATAATTTCATGTCCTTTGATATCTTTCAGCTTTGTAGAACAGCCACTAAGGATAATGTTTTGTTTACTAATCTGGGCCCAATAATAATAATAATAATAATAATAATAATAATAATAGATCATGTTAAAACACAAAGTATGGATTTATTGTCAAAGGTTTTCATGGCTGGAATCACTAGGTTCTTGTGGGTTTTTTCGGGCTATAGAGCCATGTTCTAGAGGCATTTCTCCTGACGTTTCGCCTGCATCT
The DNA here is from genome assembly GCF_037176765.1 of Anolis sagrei. NCBI lineage: Eukaryota > Metazoa > Chordata > Lepidosauria > Squamata > Anolidae > Anolis > Anolis sagrei. The sequence continues at coordinate 241,845,418 of NC_090024.1, read as the reverse complement.
ATGGCACCTCTGAGGATGCTTGCCATAGATGCAGGCGAAACGTCAGGAGAAATGCCTCTAGAACATGGCTCTATAGCCCGAAAAAACCCACAAGAACCTAAAGTATGGATTGTCGATGTTGCAATCCTAGGTGACAGCAGATTGAAGAAAAACAACTGGAAAAGTTGGCACAATATGAGGATTTAACGATAGAACTGCGAAGATTGTGGCACAAACCAGTCAAGGGGTCCCAGTGGTGATCGGCACACTGGGTGCAGTGCCTAAAGACCTTGGCCTGCGCTTAAACACAATCAGCACTGACAAGATTACCATCTGCCAGCTGCAAAAGGCCACCCTACTGGGATCTGCACGCATTATTTGGCGATACATCACTCAGTCCTAGACACTTGGGAAGTGTCCGACATGTGATCCAATACAACAACCAGCAGAGAGTGTGCTGTGGACTCATCTTGTTGTGTTTCAAATAATAATAATAATAATAATAATAATAATAATAATAATTTCATGTCTTATGGCAGAGTATTTCATCTTTGTAGGGGAGCCACTAAGGATAATGTTTTGGTTACTTACCTGAAACCAATAATAATAATAATAATAATAATAATAATAATAATAATAATAATAATAACAATAATAATAATAAATGGAGACTTTCAGCTTTGGAGAGGAGCCACTAAGGATAATATTTTGGCAACTTACCCTGGACATTTCCACAAGGCTGGAAGGAAAGTCCTGCTTCCCCACCACAATTCCCAACATCCCCCAACCAGTGTAAACTAGGGGAGTGTACTAGAGAGAAGCCTGGGAATAGCTCTATTCTCCCCACTACATCTCCCACCATCCCCAATCAGTACAGCTGAAAGGAGAGAATAACTTGGGACTGGCTTCCTAGGCTTTCCTGAGAACTTTTGGCACAGAATTGCTTAACTGGGGGGAATGCTGGGAGTTGCAACCAAAAGTAGGGAGGAGAGTGGGGAAGAGTTGTATTTTTCTTCCCACTCTAGCACCCATCATCCCCATCCCTGGAGGAAGAGAAGGGAGAAGACTTTGGGATAGGCTTTCCTGGTTGGGAGATGCAGGGAGTTGCAATCCGAAGCCAGAACTCATTCTCTGTGTGTGTCTTACTCTTGCTTCTGGCTTTGTTTGCAAGGGAAGAAAGTGGGGGAAAGTTATTTTTCTTCCCACTCCAGCACCCATCATCCCCACCCCTGGAGTAAGAGAAGGGAGAAGACTTTGGGATTGGCTTTTTCTGGTTGGGAGATGCAGGGAGTTGCAATCCGAAGCCAGAACTCATTCTCTGTGTGTGTCTTACTCTTGCTTCTGGCTTTGTTTGCAAGGGAAGAAAGTGGGGGAAAGTTATTTTTCTTCCCACTCCAGCACCCATCATCCCCACCCCTGGAGCAAGAGAAGGGAGAAGACTTTGGGACAGGCTTTCCTGGTTGGGAGGTGCAGGGAGTTGCAACCCGAAGCCAGAACTCTCTCTCTGTGTGTGTGTGTGTGTGTGTGTGTGTGTGTGTGTCTGCCTGCCTGCCTGCAAGGGAAGACAGGAGAGGAGGGGTCCCTATAACACTCTGCACATGCTCGAGGGAGCTGGGCTACCTGGCTGCTCTCAGCGCCGCTTCTCCTCCTCCTCCTCGGGCTCCATCCGACTTTGGCCGCATCCTCTGCTCCTCCCGTCCGGCTCCATCGCGCTCCAGCGGCGGGACAAAGCAGGCGTCCCGTTTAAATCCAGGGAAGGAGGAGGAAGAGGAGAAGGCAAGGCAGGGCAGGGCTGGGCTGGGGGGAGAGCAGAGCTATGGGACACTCCCCCTCCGCTGCCCTCCCTCCTTCTCTCCCTCCCTCCGCGCCTCTGAGCATGGACAGAGGGCGCAGGGACCCGGAGTTCGCCTTTCCTAGCATCCCAGAGTTGGAAGAGACCCCCAGGGGCCATCCAGCCTGACCCCCTTCTGCCTTCAGGCAGAGAAAGCACACTCAAAGCCATCCAAACTCTAGGAGAGTCCAGTAGAGAGTTCAACAGCTCTTCTCATGGTCAGCAAGCTCTTCCCACAGTTCTCCTTTCCTGTCACTAGAACCCATAGGCAAACTGAGATGATAACAGTCTTCAGGCCTCCTATACTAGTTCCTTGTTATGTATATCAGGTGTCAAACAGGGAAAACAAAAACAAACAAACAAAACAAACAAACAAAACACAAAGTTTGGAAGCTTGGTAGTTGATTAAATGTCCTTTGACCAGTATCTGGCCACTTGGAGTGCTTCTGGTGTTGCCGCAAGAAGGTCCTCCTTTGTGCATGTGGCAGGGCTCAGGGTGCATTGCAGCAGGTGGTCAGTGGTTTGCTCTTCTCCACACTCGCATGTCGTGGATTCCACTTTGTGGCCCCATTTCTGAAGGTTGGTTCTGCATCTCGTGGTGCCAGAGCGCAGTCTGTTCAACACCTTCCAAGTCACCCAGTCTTCTGTGTGCCCAGGGGGGAGTCTCTCATCTGGTATCACCCATGAATTGAGGTGCTGGGTTTGAGCCTGCCACTTTTGGACTCTCGCTTGCTGAGGTGTTCCAGCGAGTGTCTCTGTAGATCTTAAAAAACTATTTCTTGATTTAAGTCGTTGACGTGCTGGCTGATACCCAAACAGGGGATGGGCTGGAGATGTCTCTGCCTTGGTCCTTTCACTATTGGCTGCTACTTCCCGGAAGATGTCAGGTGGTGCAATGCTGGCTAAACAGTGTAATTTTTCCAGTAGTGTAGGGCGCAGACACCCCGTGATAATGCAGCATGTCTCATTAAGAGCCACATCCACTGTTTTAGTTGGCTCAAAGCCAACCTTAAAAACTCTGGCATAGACACTGAGAACTGGGAAGCCCTGGCCCTTGAGCGCTCCAGCTGGAGGTCAGCTGTGACCAGCAGTGCTGCAGAATTTGAGGAGGCACGAATGGAGGGCGAAAGGGAGAAGCGTGCCAAGAGGACGGCGCATCAAGCCAACCCCGACCGAGACCGCCTTCCATCTGGAAACCAATGCCCTCACTGCGGAAGAAGATGCCGAGCAAGAATAGGGCTCCACAGCCACATACGGACCCACAAGAATATTGTAAGACAATCATCCTCGGAAAGCAAGGGATCGCCTAAGTAAGTAACTGTTTTAGTGTGGTGAGATGTGTTCCACACTGGGCATGCGTACTTGGCAGCAGAGTAGCACAGCGCAAGGGCAGATGTCTTCACTGTGTCTGGTTGTGATCCCCAGGTTGTTCCAGTCAGCTTTCATATGATATTGTTTCTAGCACCCACTTTTTGCTTGATATTCAGGCAGTTCTTCTTGTAGGTCAGGGCATGGTCCAGGGTAACTCCCAGATATTTGGGTGCGCTGCAGTGCTCCAATGGGATTCCTTCCCAGGTGATCCTCAGAGCTCGAGATGCTTGTCTGTTCTTGAGGTGAAAGGCACATGTCTGTGTTTTAGATGGGTTAGGGATCAGTTGGTTTTCCCTGTAATAGGCAGTAAGAGCACCTAGAGCTTCGGAGAGCTTCTGTTCAACCATCTCAAAGCTCCCTGCTTGAGCGGTGATGGCACGATCATCAGCATAGATGAAACTCTCTGTCCCTTCCGGCAGTGGCTGGTCATTTGTGTAAATGTTGAACATGGATGGAGCGAGTACACTCACCTGAGGCAGGTTGTTTCCGCCATCTGCTTCTCTGGCCCTGGAACTCAACAAAAAAGCTCCTGTTTTGTAGCAGGTTTCCTATGAGGCGGGTGAGGTAGTCGTCCTTTGTGATATTATACATTTTTCTCAGGAGGAGGCGGTGGTTTACAGTCTCATAGGCTGCTGACAGGTCTATGAAGACAGCTCCTGTGATCTGCTGCCTGTCAAAGCCATCTTCTATGTGCTGAGTCAGGTTCAGTACTTGCGATGTGCAGCTTTTGCCTTTCCTGAAGCCAGCTTGCTGTGGAATCAGACAGGGGTCTATTTTTCCATAATTCTATGCAAAATAAGTCTCTCCAGAACTTTGTAGAGGTGGCACAACAGGGAGATTGGTCTATAGCTTTTTTGATCATTACGGTCTTTGCCTGGCTTCAAGATGGCAATGACTCTTGCTTTCCTCCAGATTTTGGGGATCTGACGGAATGCAGTGCAGTTGTTCATCAGCTCCTGCAGCCAGTGCCTTGCTTTGGGACCAAAGTTCTTGATTTGTTCCATCCATAGGTCATCCAAGCCAGCTTACATTTATTGAGAGCCATGTCCAATTCAGTAGATGTAAAGGGTTCATGAAGGTTGTTGTTCTCAATCTCTTGCTGTGTGGCTATTGGTTTCTTTCCTACTTTGGTGGCAAGGTTAGGTTTCCCATTCTTCAAGAGTTGGTGTGCTATCTGATCAGCCCACAGTCTTGTGTGCTGATCAAATCAAACTATGCATGATTTTCATTTCGTCACATTATTGTTAATTATTTGATTTTATTTTGGCACAAAGGACTTTTCCCCACGGAGTTTTGGCCTAACAATAAGAATGTCTTAAGTATATGAAAGCTAGTGTTTTGTAGTGACTGGAGAGCTGGACTCAGGCACCGAGAGGCCACCAAAGCTTTATTACCAATCTTTGTTTGCACAACAAGCCAAGTTCTTCAAAATCTATTTCTCAGAGGGACAGAAAGGATGATGAACAGGGGTGCAAAGAGCAAAACAGCCTTACATATGCTATCTAAAGCACACACATAGAATCATAGAATCATAGAATCAAAGAGTTGGAAGAGACCTCCTGGGCCATCCAGTCCAACCCCATTCTGCCAAGAAGCAGGAATATTGCATTCAAATCACCCCTGACAGATGGCCATCCAGCCTCTGTTTAAAAGTTTCCAAAGAAGGAGCCTCCACCACACTCCGGGGCAGAGAGTTCTTTCATTATTGGGAACAGATGGAAGGCAGACGGTGCTAAATCTGGACTGTATGGAGGATGTCGTACAGTGGTGAGATCCAGTCCTGGAAGTTCTGCTGTACCAATTGTTCACAAACCTTCCGATAGCCAAGCAAAACAATAATGTGACCCACACGTTCTTGTGAAATGCTGATGATGCTTGAAATTTCTCTCTGAGTCATAGAATCAAAGAGTTGGAAGAGACCTCCTGGGCCATCCAGTCCAACCCCATTCTGCCAAGAAGCAGGAATATTGCGTTCAAATCACCCATGACAGATGGCCATCCAGCCTCTGTTTAAAAGCTTCCAAAAAGGAGCCTCCACCACACTCCGGGGCAGAGAGTTCCACTGCTGAACGGCTCTTACAGTCAGGAAGTTCTTCCTCATGTTCAGATGGAATCTCCTCTCTTGTAGTTTGAAGCCATTGTTCCATTGCGCCCTAGTCTCCAGGGAAGCAGAAAACAACCTTGCTCCCTCCTCCCTGTGGCTTCCTCTCACATATTTATACATTGCTATCATATCTCCTCTCAGCCTTCTCTTCTTCAGGCTGCCCTGCTCCTTAAGCCGCTCCTCATAGGGCTTGTTCTCCAGACCCTTGATCATTTTAGCCGCCCTCCTCTGGACACATTCCAGAGGAGGGCAACTAAAATGATCAAGGGCCTGGAGAACAAGCCCTATGAGGAGCGGCTTAAGGAGCTGGGCATGTTTAGCCTGAAGAAGAGAAGGCTGAGAGGAGATATGATAGCCATGTATAAATATGTGAGAGGAAGCCACAGGGAGGAGAAAGCAAGCTTGTAGTTAGAAATAACCTTTCAAAAGGACCTGTTCCAATTTACATACAGATTCAACTTAAGATCAAAACTACAGAACATATCTTGTTTGCAACTTGGGGACTGACTGAAACAGGTTGCCTGACTTGAAAACTTTAGGAGGGCCTAAACAGGAGATGCTGTTTGGTTTGGTTTCACTGCAAAGAAAGTGGACAATCCTCCATATTAAATATGTATTGCACTTTTGATGGGCTTCAGTGCAAGAAAACCAGAGGATAGTGTTAAAAGTAAGTAGGAACCTTCATCCTTCCAGGGAAAAAAGAAGAGGGACAGTTGCCATCCAGTGGCAAACCGTGAGACTGCATCCGGGTGCATTCAATGATGCACGGTCAGCGGTCCAAATGTGTAAGCTTGACTTTTGTGGATCTAGTCATGACAGTTAAAGTGGTATCAAACTGGGTAGAACAGGCACGGGGAAATTTTGTCTCTTTGTTTTGGAGGGCTAAAATTTGCCCATGTCTGATGTAGACCTTAAACCATAGAAGAGTTGGAAGAGACCCCATGTGTTGAAACATGTTAGTGTGTGTGTATGTGTATGTGTGTGTGTGTGTCTTTGTGTATCAACTGTAAAATAAGATGTATGAAGCTGATTGGTTGGGCTATTCCCAGGGAGATGGCTGAGCCTGGGACATTTGGATACTGTTACATTTATCAGACTGCAGACTGCAAGCCAGGAAATCAGCCAGAAACTAAGTGCTGTTTTAATATAATTGTTTTATACAAACTGGGTTTTTGTTTGGTTCATCTCTGCCTCTCTAAAGGTAGAGCCCTGGCATCATGACATAGAATAACTGCTTTGGGAAAGGGTGATCGGGCATTCAGACAACATGGCCAGTCCAGCGGAGTTGATGGCAGAAGAGCATGGCTTCAATGCTGGTGGTTTTTGCTTCTTCCAGCACGCTTACGTTTGTCCGCCTGTCTTCCCAAGAGATTTGCAGGATTTTTGGTAGGCAATGCTGATGGAATCGTTCCAGGAGTTGCATGTGACGTCTGTAGACAGTCCACGTTTCGCAGGCATATAGCAGGGTTGGGAGGACAATGGCTTTATAAACAAGCACCTTGGTCTCCCTACAGATGTCCCGGTCCTCAAACACTCTCTGCTTCATTTGGAAACTGGGCTTTTGTTTGGTTCATCTCTGCCTCTCTAAAGGCAGAGCCCTGGCATCATGATATAGAATAGCTGCATTGGGAGAGGATGATTGGGCATTTAGACAACATGGCCAGTCCAGCGGAGTTGATGGCAGAAGAGTGCTGGTGGTCTTTGCTTCTTCCAGCATGCTTACATTTGTCCGCCTGCCTTCCCAAAAGATTTGCAGGATTTTTTGGAGGTAATACTGATGGAATCGTTCCAGGAGTTGCATGTGACGTCTGTAGACAGTCCATGTTTCGCAGGCATATAGCAGGGTTGGGAGGACAATGGCTTTATAAACAAGCACCTTGGTCTCCCTACAGATGTCCCGGTCCTCAAACACTCTCTGCTTCATTTGGAAACTGGGCTTTTGTTTGGTTCATCTCTGCCTCTCTAAAGGCAGAGCCCTGGCATCATGATATAGAATAGCTGCATTGGGAGAGGATGATTGGGCATTTAGACAACATGGCCAGTCCAGCGGAGTTGATGGCAGAAGAGTGCTGGTGGTCTTTGCTTCTTCCAGCACGCTTACATTTGTCCGCCCTCTTCCCAAGAGATTTGCAGGATTTTTTGGAGGTAATGCTAATGGAATCGTTCCAGGGGTTGCATGTGACGTCTGTAGACAGTCCACGTTTCGCAGGTGTATAGCAGCGTTGGGAGGACAATGGCTTTATAGACAAGCACCTTGGTTTTCCTATGGATGTCCCAGTCCTCAAACACTTGGTCTCCCTACGGATGTCCCGGTCCTCAAACACTCTCTGCTTCATTTGGAAAAATGCTGCACTTGCAGAGGTCAGGCGATGTTGTAATTTAGTGTCAATGTTGACTTTTGTGGAGAGGTGGCTGCCTGACAGTAACATTGCCTAGCCCATATTTGATAACCCTATGTTATTTTTTCAGAATCCTTTTGAGTCACAATGGGTTGGAGGCAAGAACAGGGGCGGCTCATCCATTACGCAAAGTAAGTGGTCGCAGTACACTTTTTTTGCCAGGGGCGCAGAGGCGCCTATGTAAATGCCCCTCGACCACCACTTGAGGAGCGCCCCCTTGGCTCACAACAGCCCTAGCAGTCCTGGGGGAGCCTTGGCTTCCTTGCCTCACTGCTGGGGGATCCTCTTCCCGAGGGGCCAGGCCCTTGAGCCTCACCTAGCCCCTCTCGTTCTTGCTCCATATCAATGATTGGTTGGGGGGGGGGGCAAAATACTGTTTGCTTACTGTTGAAAATTACCTAGGGCCGCCTCTGGGCAAGAATTATCTTTAAAAAGACTGGAGAGTAAAAGCCACAATTCACAATTATTGGAGGAACTGAGTGGCTTTAATCTGAGAAATCTGTCTTTAATAAAAATCTAATTCTGAAAGACGGCAGGCTTAGATTACATTCCAACAGGGCTTCGTTGGCAGGCTTAAGGATTTCATCCTCGGTGTGAGGCATTTCCAGCACTGTTTGGCAAAGCAGGAAAGTCTCCAAAGTTGTGCCCATGTTTTCAAGGAACTTGACAACTAGAGGGGGAAATCCTCATCTGTGGGGATATCAAGAACGACATCCATGTCCGGCATGCACCTGGAAGGAAAAGGAAAAGAAGAAATGAAAGCAACTTTTGAAAAGAACGTGTTGTAATTCAATCAGCTGATGATGAGGATGAGGGGTTTGGAGGTGCAGGGTCTGATGCTCCTGGAGGTGCTCAGACTGATGGGATGTTGGAACGTGATGGTGATTCCCCGGTTGGGAGAATGGAGGGGGATTTGGAATTAGATGTTGATTCTCTGTGTGAAAATGAAACTGCTTTAGAAGCTGACAGGCAGAGAAGGGAGGAGGACATGAGCTCACCCGATGCAGGGGGGTTGGGCAGAGAATCAAGGCTGCTCCTGCGAAGGAGGAATTTGAGGTGCAAGCCAAGCCATGGGAAAGGGAGGCCTGGGAAAGAGAGCCAGAGACAGGCTCCTCAAGGCCAACGGAATGCCTTCATGCATTGCTATCTATTCTGTCACATGCTGGGCCTGTAAAGAATTGGCTTTAAAATAGGACGTGCAACTTGAACCCAGCAGGAAGTCAGGGACCCCTGAAGAGAAGTTCTCAAGGATTTTCCACCACAAATGGCCTTTAGATGGCTTGTGAAGTATAACAAAGTATAACAAAGTCCTTTATTAATGAACAATCAAACAGAAACTTCTCTTGTCTTCAATAAAGTTAAACAAATGCTTCCAGGCCTTTATGCAACTGGTAGCTTCCTAATCATGTCCTCGAGGGACAGGCAATTGTCTTCAATAACTGTTTCTTTACTTTAAGGAAAATCCCTTTTTAACTTCTCCCAGGCTGACTGTAATCTAAGCCTTACTGATGTGGGCTCCGATACCGGGTCGAACTGCGTCTCGAGCACCGAGTGGACCAACCAGTAAGGCCAGTAGATTCTCCAGCTGGAGTTCTTTGGTCTTCCAAACTGTTTACCCTCTGAAATTCCTCAAAGCTTTAGGGCTGCTTCCCTGGAAATCTTTGGAAATCTTTGGATGCTCTTAAGACTGTTCTCCCCGGAAAGTCTTAAGGGTTGAAGCTTTTGTACATGAGAAGCTTGTACACGTCCTCTACATTAGCTTTCCTTGCTGAGACTAACTAAAAATGGCTCCCTTCCCTTCCCAATTGCCCCAAACAAGGGGCGGAACCAAAACTTAACGATGGACAGGTGACTTGCCCTACGACTGCAACCAAAGGAAGCGACCTTTCTGCAGAATCCCTGAAACCTTGGACTACAAGCAAACATTTAATACAATGCAAATAAAGTTGGAGCTCCTGGTACAGCCGTACCAGCACACTGTCCTTAATTAGGAATAGGAAGTTCTTAGGTTTCAGATCAAGCAATTTTGTGAATGGAGTAAGAAGCTTCTGCCTTGTTCCTGGTAATATCTTAGCTTCAAGCCAAGTATCCTAGTCAAGTTTTGTTACCAGTCTTGGGGATTTTACCATGGCTGTTAGGAATTATGGGAGTTGAAGTCCAAAACACCTGGAGGACCCAAGTTGGCCCATGCCTGCTGTAGAGGAAAATTGAAGTACATGAGGTTGAATTGAGCATCCTTGGGTGCTTCTAAGAGCGGGCTGGAGGAAATTGCCACATTTTCAAGTGTTTGGAGAGTTTTCTACATGGTTGCTGGGTAAAATTATCTGAAAAAACTACTTTATAAAATGTATTGGGACTCTGGCCTTCCCTGTCTTATCCCAAGAAGGCATAGCCCCAGCTTTCAAGCACAAGCCAGCCCTACTGTTTGAGACTCAGGCCCAGGAACAAACCTACTTGGGTCTGCGGAGCAGGACGTCGGCAAAGATCACGTTTCGCGGATCCCCGGTGGAGTGGTGAAGCTTGATGATGCTCCGGTGCAATTCCTTGACTTCTTTCACCATCTCAGCAATTAACTGAAATAGGGGAAAAAAGATATTAGCAAATGAGGAGTACCAAAACCTCTGCCTGTGAATTCAGCCATGTCCAGATTATCGGCTTTGAACTGGATTATAGGAGTCTACACTGCCATATAATCCAGTTCGAAGCAGATCATTTGGATTTGATGTGGCGGTGTAGATTACTACACTGTCATATCTTAAGTTAAATTACTACAGTAATATACTTTTGTGTGATCTATTCCCAAACAGTTCAAAGGCATACATACTGCAAAGAATTACACGGCTGCAAGGCCATTCAATGCTAATCAAGGTGGCCAATTGTAACTATCACAACTGCTTCAAACAGATAAGAGTTCTTTCTCCCACCCTGGACATTATTCCACAGAGATATAAACCTCACTTATCCTAATTTCCAACAGACCCCACAACCTCTGAGGATGGCTGCCATAGATGTGGGCAAAACGTCAGGAGAGAATGCTTCTGGAACATGGCCAGACAACCCGGAAAACTCGCAGCAACCCAGTGATTCCGGCCATGAAAGCCTTTGACAACAACTTGAAGGCATACGACAACAACAGCAACATGCCTTAAAGTTGCTTGTTGATTTAAGGCGGCTCCAGATTTCATAGATTTTTTTTTAAGCAAAGATGAAATAATAATAATATTCCTATGAAATAATAATAATAATAATAATAATAATAATAATACTTTATTTATACCCCACCTCCATTTCCCAAGGGGACTCGGGGTGGCTTATATGAGGCCAAACCCAACAATTACAACAAAGCAAATATACAACATAAAAATACAGCAATAAAATGAAAATAATAATGCAAAAAAATACAAAGTAAACACAAAATGCAGTAAAATGTGGGCAAAATGTCAGGAGAGAATGCTTCTGGAACATGGCCAGACATCCCGGAAAACTCGCAGCAACCCAGTGCTTCTGGCCATGAAAGCCTTCGACAATATATCCATACATACTTTGGATGGAAAGAGGAAGGACCATTGCCCATAAAAATATAGTTACGTTAGTCTGGAATATCCACATGTAGAGATCTTGTATTGTCACTAGATCTCTTTACATGCTTCCTCTCTTCTATGAGGCATTTTCTAGGTTAAATCGTTGCCAAATTGGTACAATTTCTCGCTAAGTCTATTGATGAATTCCTTGCCTCCTTCTGTACTGCAATTTGTCTTTTCAACTCCAGGTTGTTCCTGTTCATTTGAGTCAGACCTTCATGGTACTTCATCAGTTGCTTCTGCACAAAAGAGAGGAAAAGGCACCTAAGAAGGAAACCTGGACACTGATCAAGAGAACTTGAATCATCACTTCATTTTGCACCTGGAATAATGCTGTGTCTGGTTCTGGGCACCATAATACAAGGAGGGTTATGGAGAAACTGGAAGGTGTCCAAAGAAGGGCCACCAAAACAATCAAAGGTCTGGAAGCCATAAATCCCTCTGAGGATCGGCTTAGGGAGCTGGGAATGTTCCGCTTGGAGAAGAGAAGGCGGATAGAAGGGGACACAAGAGCCATGTTTCAGTATCTGAAAGGAGGGAGGTCACTTTGAGGAGTGATGATCGTGCCATCACTGCTCAAGCAGGGAGCTTTGAGATGGTTGAACAGAAGGTCTCTGAAGCTCTAGGTCAGTGGTTTTCAACCTGGGGTCCCCAGATGTTTTTTGCCTACAACTGCCAGAAATCCTAGCCAGTTTATCAGCTGTTAGGACTTCTGGGAGTTGAAGGCCAAAAACATCTGGGGACCCCAGGTTGAGAACCACTGCTCTAGATGCTCTTACTGCCTATTACAGGAAAAACCAGCTGATCCCTAACCCATCTAAAACACAGACATGTGCCTTTCATCTCAAGAACAGACAAGTATCCCGAGCTCTGAGGATCACCTGGGAAGGAATCCCACTGGAGCATTGCAGCGCACCCAAATACCTGGGAGTCACCTTGGACTGTGCTCTGACCTACAAGAAGCACTGCCTGAATATCAAGCAAAAAGTGGGTGCTAGAAACAATATCATATGAAAGCTGACTGGCACAACCTGGGGATCACAATCAGACACAGTGAAGACATCTGCCCTTGCGCTGTGCTACTCTGCTGCTGAATATGCATGCCCAGTGTGGAACACATCTCACAACGCTCAAACAGTAGATGTGGCTCTTAATGAGACATGCCGCATTATCACAGGGTGTCTGCGCCCTACACCACTGGAGAAATTACACTGCTTAGCCGGTATTGCACCACCTGACATCCGCCAGGAAGTTGCAGCCAACAGTGAAAGGACCAAGGCAGAGACGTCTCCAGCTCATCCCGTTTGGGTATCAGCCAGCGCGTCAACGACTTAAATCTAGAAATAGTTTTCTAAGATCTACAGAGACACTCAGCAAGCGAGAGTCCAAAAGTGGCAGGCTCAAACCCAGAACCTCAACCAATGGCTAATACCAAATGAGAGACTCCCCCCTGGGCACACAGAGGACTGGGCAACTTGGAAGGCGCTGAACAGACTGCTCTCTGGCACCACAAGATGCAGAGCCAACCTCAAGAAATGGGGCCACAAAGTGGAATCCACGACATGCGAGTGTGGAGAAGAGCAAACCACTAACCACCTACTGCAATGCAACCTGAGCCCTGCTACATGCACAATGGAGGACCTTCTTGCAGCAACACCAGAGGCACTCCAAGTGGCCAGATACTGGTCAAAGCACATTTAACCAACTACCAAACTCACAAGTTTTGTATTTGTCTGTTTGTTTGCTTTGCTGTTAGAAATGTAATATAATGGACTGGTTGCTCTGACACGACAAATAAATACTTTGGAAACAGTTGTTCTGCTCCAGAAACTTCATTTCTGTGGCTGTCACAAACTAAGTTGAATTGGTTGAGTCTCTATGATAAAATATTCATTTAAAAACTATTGCAAAATGTGTTTCAGGATATCCTGCAATTTCTTTTTTGCAATTTCATAAACTTTCCCCATATTTTTTATGATAGAACCAATTAGGAAATATTTATACAAAAATGGTGTTCCATAGTGCTATTAAAGCTATCAAAATAGAAATATTCGAAGGAGGGAAAAATTCTCACTGACCTCTGCAATGTCCTGAAACACATGTTCCTCTTGCTCAAACGCTCTCCCTGACAAGTTCATAAGGGACTTTCGAGAATAATTCTGAAAACACTCCAATTCATCCTGAAAGAGACAGTGATACAAGGGAGCAAGAAGACATTAAAGCAGTCCAGACCTTTTTTTTGTTTAAACTGCAGTATCTGGAATCTCTAGTTGGCTGGCCAGGGTTTATGTTAGCATGCAGATTATGGATACTGTAGTTCCAAAGGTAACTTTTGTTGGAAATAGCAACCACTTTCAAGCCTCCACTAGTTATTTGTTATGTATATAATTTAGATTGCTTACTGTATTATATATGTGTGTATTGGTTTGCAGTTTTCCTTAACTCTATGTTATGGGAGGGGCTGCAGACCATGTGATCAGATCTGGGACTGTTCAGGACTCAGACTCCATTTTAGATACAATATGTTTTCAAACGCCAGTAGAAACAGTACAGTTTGTATATGCGTGCATTGGTTTGCAGTTTTCCTTAACTCTACGTTATGGGAGGGGCTGCAGACCATGTGATCAGAACTGGGACTGTTCAGGACTCAGACTCCGTTTTAGATACAGTATGTTTTCAAATGCCAGTAGAAACAGTACCATTTGTATATGTGTGTATTGGTTTGCAGGTTTCCTTAGCTCTGTTATTGGAGGGGCTGCAGACCATGTGATCAGATCTGGGACTGTTCAGGACTCAGACTCCATTTTAGATACAGTATGTTTTCAAACATCAGTAGAAACAGTACAGTTTGTATATGCGCGCATTGGTTTGCAGTTTTCCTTAACTCTATATTATGGGAGGGGCTGCAGACCATGTGATCAGATCTGCGACTGTTCAGGACTCAGACTCCATTTTAGATACAATATGTTTTCAAACGCCAGTAGAAACAGTACAGTTTGTATATGTGTGTATTGGTTTTCAGTTTTCCTTAACTCTATGTTATTGGAGGGGCTGCAGACCATGTGATCAGATCTGGGACTGTTCAGGACTCAGACTCCATTTTAGATACAGTATGTTTTCAAATGCCAGTAGAAACAGTACAGTTTGTATATGTGTGTATTGGTTTGCAGTTTTCCTTAACTCTACATTATGGGAGGGGCTGCAGACCATGTGATCAGATCTGGGACTGTTCAGGACTCAGACTCCATTTTAGATACAGTATGTTTTCAAATGCCAGTAGAAACAGTATATGTGTGTATTGGTTTGCAGTTTTCCTTAACTCTATGTTATGGGAGGGGATGCAGACAGTGTGATCAGATCTGGGACTGTTCAGGATTCAGACTCCATTTTAGATACAGTATGTTTTCAAACGCCAGTAGAAACAGTATAGTTTGTATATGTGTGTATTGGTTTGCAGATTTCCTTAACTCTATGTTATTGGAGGGGCTGCAGACCATGTGATCAGATCTGCGACTGTTCAGGACTCAGACTCCATTTTAGATACAGTATGTTTTCAAACACCAGTAGAAACAGTATATGTGTGTATTGGTTTGCAGTTTTCCTTAACTCTATGTTATTGGAAGGGCTGCAGACCATGTGATCAGATCTGTGACTGTTCAGGACTCAGACTCTATTTTAGATACAGTATGTTTTCAAATGCCAGTAGAAACCGTACAGTTTGTATATGTGTGTATTGGTTTGCAGGTTTCCTTAGCTCTATGTTATTGGAGGGGCTGCAGACCATGTGATCAGATCTGGGACTGTTCAAGACTCAGACTCCATTTTAGATACAGTATGTTTTCAAACGCGAGTAGAAACAGTACAGTGTTATATGTGTGTATTGGTTTGCAGTTTTCCTTAACTCTATGTTATGGGACGGGCTGCAGACCATGTGATCAGATTTGCGACTGTTCAGGACTCAGACTCCATCAGGGAGATTCCTGATTTTCCCAAAATGGTGGTGAATGCCATTCCCCGAAAAGGTCATGGAGATTTCCATTTCCCAAAAGGTTATAGCATCATTTTTCCAAAAAAAAAAAATAATTCCCAAGGCAAGTGAACGAAAGGTGGAAGAAGCCTCCTGTCCATACCTGTTGCTCTTCAATCAGGTTCCGGATGCTCCGCATCAGAGATGAAATCTGGACCGCTTTAACCGGATACTCCTTGTCCATGTAGGACCGCAAGAGATTGAGCTCATCCTGGAGGGACTGCACTTTCGTGTTCATGCGCGCCATCTCCGCATCTAGTTCTGGTCGTGGGAGGAAGGGGAAGACCAAGGCAAAGAAGATAAAGGTATGGAATTACTATTATTATTATTGTCTCAAAATGCCTCCAAATGGTCCCAGGAAGGGCAAAAACACCTGTTTTCCCATCCCTTCCTTTCAGCCCCAGGTCTTGTGGGATGCTGCTTACTTCCCATGTTCTTCTCCACTATTTTCTCTTTCTCCATGAGTTCCCTTTTTGCGATGCCAACCTGGTTCTGGGTCGAGTCCCGGAGGGTCGTGATGACTGTCTGCGGAGAGAAAAGCCAAAGGCTGTTAGGAATTGTGGAAGTTGAAGTCCAAAACACCTGGAGGGCCCAAGTTTGCCTATGCCTGCTCTAAACTGTAAAACCGAGCCTTACCCCAAACATTTCATACTGCTGGAGGAGATCCCTGGCGTCTTTGGCACTTTCATAATCCATTTCCTTGATCCACTCCATCAGCCCCAGGTTCTTCTTCAAGAGGACTTTGGAGTGGTGCTTCAGTTCATCCAAGCTGTGTCTCCGGCTCTTGGAAATCCGCTGGAAATATTTCCAAAAGGTTATTATAGTGGCTCATCTGTCCCTGCTCCATTCCTTCAGGTCCTGCAAGAGGACATTGTCCCATAATTGCTTGGGCTCCATGGCTGGCGCTCTCATGGCCCTTTCACGCCGCCGTATAACCCAGAATATCAAGGCAGAAAATCCCACAATGTCTGCTTTGAACTGGGTTATCTGAGGGCCCTTCCACACAGCCCTACATCCCAGAATATCATGACAAAAAATCATAGAATCATAGAATCCAAGAGTTGGAAGAGACCTCATGGGCCATCCAGTGCAACCCCATTCTGCCAAGAAGCAGGAATATTGCATTCAAAGCACCCCTGACAGATGCCCATCCATCCTCTGTTTAAAAGCTTTCAAAGAAGGAGTCTCCACCACACTCCAGGGCAGAGAGTTCCACTGCTGAACGGCTCTCACAGTCAGAAAGCTCTTCCTCATGTTCAGATGGAATCCCACATTATCTGAGTGTGGACTCAGATAATCCAGTTGAAAACAGATATTGTGGGATTTCCTGCCTTGATATTCTGAGATATAGGGCTGTGTGGAACAATCCTGAGTCCACACTGCCATATATTCTAGTTCAAAGCAGAAAATGTAGGATTTTTTTCCAGCTGTGTGGAAGGGTCGTCACTCCCAATTTTACATAAGCAAAGGGTTTCAAATTTTGCTGTCTTCAAAAATATGAGACACAGACTCCATCTTATGTGAGTTGCAGAGGAAATGTAGGCCCTTTCTACACTGCTATATAAAATCCTGATTGTCTGCTTTGAACTGGATTATATGATACTGTAGACTCATATAATCCAGTTCAAAGCAGATAATGTAGATTATCGGTTTTGATCAACTGGATTGTATAGCAGTGTAAAAGGGGCTTTAGTTCCACCCATCAAATCTCTTAATTGTGTGTGTGTATATGTGTGTGTGTATGTATATATATGTGTGTGTGTATATATATATAAGGGCCGACCAAGGGCAAGATGGATGGATGGCATCCTTGAAGTGACTGGACTGACCTTGAAGGAGCTGGGGGTGGTGACGGCCGACAGGGAGCTCTGGCGTGGACTGGTCCATGAGGTCACGAAGAGTCGGAGACGACTGAACGAATGAACAACAACAATTATATATATATATATATATATATATGTATGTATGTATATGTATATGTATAATGTGGTATGGGCAATCCATGGTTCTAAGCGGTTCTAAAGTACAAAACTAGGGGGCGTTGGTGCTTTGCTTCTAAAATGTTGCTAAAGTTCTGGTGGTGAAAATTTCAGAACTCTAACAAAACTTTCAAAATTTTGTTATAAATGGCAACTCCTAAATGGTTCTGTCATTAAAATTGCCAGTAATAAAATAATGACATTTTGAAAGTGTTGTTAGAGTTCTGAAATTTTCACCACCAGAACTTTAGCAACAAGTTGTTGTAGGTTTTTTCGGGCTATATGGCCATGTTCTAGAGGTTACCTCACTACCTCTGAGAATGATTGCCATAGGTGCAGGCAAAACGTCAGGAGATAATGTCTCTAGAACATGGCCATATAGCCCGAAAAAACCTACAACAACACAGTGATTCCGGCCATGAAAGCCTTCGACAATGCACTTTAGCAACACTTTAGAAGCAAAGCACCAGCGCCCTCTAGTTTTGTAAGTACTTTAAAACTATTTAAAACCATGGATTGCCCATGCATAATACATATACATCTATCTATCTATCTATCTTCTATCTTATCTATATAAAATGTAATGTTTGTTGGTGTTGGGGTTCAGCCTGATCCTGATCTGTGTGAACAGGATTCTCTGATAGTTTTTCAAACTGAGCAAGCTCTCCCTGACTCTGACAGTGTGGAATCTGTTGTTGATGCAGAGGTCAGTGGAAATGAAAATGAAACCCAACAGTTAGAAGAGAATGTTTTGGAAGTTAGCCGTGATATCTCCCCACCTGGGCTTGATAACGAGGTCCGGAGAGAACAGATAGTCAGAGATAGATTTGTTTCTCAGTCTGTACGAAGGTCACAACGCCTTCAGCAGAAAGAGGCCCAAACAGAAAAGTCAAGGGGCGTTTCTAAGAATAGCTTCTTTGGTTTAAGAGCATCCCTGCCGGGTGCTTCTTTAGGTCAAGCAACATTCAGGACTGTGGCTGGTCTTGGCAGAATTCCTGTGTTCCATGGCCAGTAATCCCAGAGGCTTATAGTTTCCAAGTTCATGGTTAGTAAAAGGCTATCAGACTCCTGGTTATTGTTTTGTGGCTTTTGAAGTTTTGTTCAAGTTCAGAGATCCTATTGACTACTGTGGTTTTCTGTGGCTTTTTTACTCTGCATTTACCTTTCTTTTGTAACCAATTTTTCATCAATAAACAAGGATTGCTTTTCCTACAGTCCAGAGTGGTGGATTTAATCTTATGGTCTTGTTTCTTGAACTGGGATGCAACAGTTGGTGGGATTAACATAACCCAAAGACCACTGGACGAATTGAC
This sequence comes from Anolis sagrei, assembly GCF_037176765.1. Lineage (NCBI taxonomy): Eukaryota > Metazoa > Chordata > Lepidosauria > Squamata > Anolidae > Anolis > Anolis sagrei. The sequence goes on along the minus strand of NC_090024.1, from coordinate 241,826,834 downwards.
ACCAAATTTGGACACAAGACACCAAACAGGCCAACAAGTCACCATCACTCATAAAAACACTGGAAAACATAGCAGAAAAGGCTTAAAAAGCCAAAAAACGAAAAATAAATTACAACGCACATGCAAAACCACACACACACACACATATATACGCAAACACACATATACACAAATATATACACACACAAAACACATATACACAGAGTGGGCCACAACAACATATGGCAGGGGGCAGCTAGTAGATATTATATGTGTGTGTGTGTGTGTATTATCTACAAGACACCAAAATAAAACTAAAGGAGCACCCAATATCAAGAACTGTACTGGTCCTCCTTAAGCCTGTAATCCAATAGGCTGCATTATATATTTTATACATTTTATACTCTGAATTAAAATACAGGTTCAGATATAATATAAATGTTCACTCTATGGATACTAAAATATCCTAGAAACTAATGTGCCTACACTAAAAATGTCTGTACACAAACAAAAACATGCATGGATAGCAAGATACCCATGTGGATACAATGATTCTCCCAAATAATATATGTAATCATGTTGGAATAAATAACGTAAAGGAAATACAACCACCTGCTGTTCATTCTCTTATATTAAATTTTCTAACCTGCCTGTGTTTGAGATACTTCTAAAAGTGTTGATGTTAAACCACCTGTTTAACCAGTGCTGTGGTTGTCAAGCTAAAGGCCCAACTATTCAAAAATGAACGTAAACATTCCAGATAATTGCAGATTGGTTGACACTAATAAACAACCTTCGGTCTCGGAGATTTGTAAAAAGGTGTTTCCGTATCAATAGCATCAACACTGATGAATCCCAGAACAAAGCTTTGGTGCACCTGCAAAATTTTGATGTTCTCCAAGCTCTTTGCCAACTTCATTTCCTTTGCCATGGCCTGTGAGAAATGGACCCTCTGTTTCACGGGGAGCGGCATCTTCAAGCCAAAGACTGGGCTTCTTTCGCTCACTAGAAGAAAACAAACATTATGCCTTTGCAAAAAGCCCAGTTTCCAGTTTGTGTGCAAAGTAACAGAGGAGAAAGCAAGGCATGGAAACAAAGCCCTCCTGCTCCCAGGCAAGAAAAAGATGACATATCACTCATGGGCCATCCGGACCAACCCCATTCTGCCAAGAAGCAGGAATATTGCATTCAAATCACCCCTGACAGATGGCCATCCAGCCCCTAGAATCATAGAATCAAAGAGTTGGAAGAGACCTCATGGGCCATCCAGTCCAACCCCATTCTGCCAAGAAGCAGGAATATTGCATTCAAATGACCCCTGACAGATGGCCATCCAGCCTCTGTTTAAAAGCTTCCAAAGAAGGAGCCTCCACCACACTCCGGGGCAGAGAGTTCCACTGCTGAACGGCTCTCACAGTCAGGAAATTCTTCCTCATGTTCAGATGGAATCTCCTCTCTTGTAGTTTGAAGCCATTGTTGTTCCTTGTCCTAATCTTCATGGAAGCAGTAAACAAGCTTGCTCCCTCCTCCCTGTGGCTTCCTCTCACATATTTATACATGGCTATCATATCTCCTCTCAGCCTTCTCTTCTTCAGGCTAAACATGTCCAGCTCTTTAAGCCACTCTTCATAGGGCTTGTTCTCCAGACCCTTGATCATTTTAGTCGCCCTCCTCTGGACACATTCCAGCTTGTCAATATCTCTCTTCAATCGTGGTGCCCAGAATTGGACACAATATTCCAGGAAAAGTGGTCTAACCAAAGTGGAATAGAGGGGTAGCATGACTTCCCTAGATCTAGACACTATGCTCCTATTGATGCAGGCCAAAATCCCATTGGCTTTTTTTGCCGCCACATCACATTGTTGGCTCATGTTTAACTTGTTGTCCACGAGGACTCCAAGATCTTTTTCACACGCACTGCTCTCGAGCCAGGCATTGTCCCCCATTCTGTCTCTTTGCATTTCGTTTTTCCTGCCAAAGTGGAGTATCTTGCATTTGTCCTTGTTGAACTTCATTTTGTTAGTTTTGGCCCATCTCTCTAATCTGTCAAGATCGTTTTGAATTCTGCTCCTGTTCTCTGGAGTATTGGCTCTCCCTCCCAATTTGGTGTCGTCTGCAAACTTGATGATCATGCCTTCTAGCCCTTCATCTAAGTCATTAATAAAGATGTTGAACAGGACTGGGCCCAGGACGGAACCCTGCGGCACTCCGCTCGTCACTTCTTTCCAGGATGAAGAGGAGGCATTAGTGAGCACCCTCTGGGTTCGTCCATTTAACCAATTTCAGATCCACCTCACCGTAGTTTTGCCTCGCCCACATTGGACTAGTTTCCTTGCCAGCAGGTCATGGGGGACCTTGCGAAGGCCTTCCCGAAATCCAGACACGCCACATCCACGGCATTCCCCGCATCTACCCAGCTTGTAACTCTATCGAAGACAGAGATCAGATGAGTCTGGCATGACTTGTTTTTGATAAATCCATGTTGACTATTAGCAATGACCGCATTTGTTTCTAAGTGTTTGCAGACCACTTCCTTGACAATCTTTTCCAGAATCTTGCCCGGTATCGACGTGAGGCTGACCGGACGGTAGTTGTTTGGGTCATCCTTTTTTCCCTTCTTGAAGATTGGGACCACATTGGCCTTCCTCCAATATGCTGGGACTTCTCCCGTTCTCCAAGAACTCTCAAAGATGGTTGCCAATGGTTCCGAAATGACTTCCGCCAGTTCCTTCAGTACTCTTGGGCGTAGTTGATCTGGCCCTGAAAGGGGACTTGGACTCATTAGAGTGGCCAGGTATTCCTGGATGACTTGTTTCCCAATTTGGGGTTGGATGTCCTCTAATCCCTCATCCATTCTATCTTGCTGAGGTTGAAGATGACTTTCTTTTTGTGAGAAGATCGAGGCAAAGAAGGCATTAAGCATACTGTTCTCAAAGCATACTGGCGTTTGAAAACATACTGTATCTAAAACGGAGTCTGAGTCCTGAACAGTCCCAAGTCTGATCACATGGTCTGCAGCCCCTCCCATAACATAGAGTTAAGGAAAACTGCAAACCAATACACACATATACTGTTTCTATTGGCGTTTGAAAACATACTGTATCTAAAATGGAGTCTGAGTCCTGAACAGTCCCAGATCTGATCACATGGTCTGCAGCCCCTCCAATAACATAGAGTTAAGGAAAACTGAAAACCAATACACATATATACTGTTTTTACTGGCGTTAGAAAACATACTGTATCTAAAATGGAGTCTGAGTCCTGAACAGTCCCAGATCTGATCACATGGTCTGCAGCCCCTCCAATAACATAGAGTTAAGGAAAACTGAAAACCAATACACACATATACTGTTTCTATTGGTGTTACAAAACATACTGTATCTAAAATGGAGTCTGAGTCCTGAACAGTCCCAGATCTGGTCACATGGTCTGCAGCCCCTCCAATAACATAGAGTTAAGGAAAACTGAAAACCAATACACATATATACTGTTTCTACTGGCGTTAGAAAACATACTGTATCTAAAATGGAGTCTGAGTCCTGAACAGTCCCAGATCTGATCACATGGTCTGCAGCCCCTCCAAAAACATAGAGTTAAGGAAAACTGAAAACCAATACACATATATACTGTTTTTACTGGCGTTAGAAAACATACTGTATCTAAAATGGAGTCTGAGTCCTGAACAGTCCCAGATCTGGTCACATGGTCTGCAGCCCCTCCAATAACACAGAGTTAAGGAAAGCTGCATACCAATACACACATATATAATACAGTAAGTAATCTGAATTGTAAACATAACAAGTCACTAGTGGAGGCTTGAAGAAGGTTGCTATTTCCAAGACTATCAATCTCCCACATGTTCATCAAATAGTATCTTCTCTATAACAAGAAGTGGTGTGCCATTTCTAGCTAACACCCCTTACCTGATTTACTTCTTCCTTCCTTCTTCTCTTCTGATCTATTGAGTGGTGGTAAGTCTAGACGTGGCGTTTGCTTCCTAGCTTTTCTTTGCCACGGGCTATAATCCTAAATGCAGCAAAATTGGAATTAGTTTCCAGGAAAGAAGCAAGCAATCTTCCATGGACTCCTTAGTCTTGACACGCACAACGGGGGAACCAAGAAAGCACCCCTGAGAACATGCAAAGTTAGAATGCTTTTCTGATTACCTTTCTGATGACACTCCCAACCAAAGGATGTCACACTGGACTCACCCATCTTAACCTTTCATAGGGAGGTAAAGCATTTTCGTAACATGGTGGCAATCCACCAAATATGGATGATCATACTCAGGGGAGTAAAAGGTAAAGGTTTCCCCCTGACATTAAGTCTAGTCGTGTCCAACTCGGGGTGGTGGTGCTCATTCCCATTTATAAGCTGAAGAGCTGGCGTTGTCCATAGACACCTCTAAGGTCATGTGGCCAGCATGACTGCATGGAATGCCTTTACCTTCCCTACAACTCCCAAATTCAAGGTCAATGCCCACCAAACCCTTCCAATATTTTCTGTTGGCCATGGGAATTCTGTGTGGCAAGTTTGGTCCAACTCCATCGTTGGTGGGGTTCAGAATGCTCTTTGATTGTACGTGAACTATAAATCCCAGCAACCACAACTCCCAAATGTCAAGGTCTATTTCCCCCAAACTCCACTAGCATTCACATTTGGGTATACTAAGTACTCATGCCAAGTTTGGTCCAGATCTATCATTGTTTGAGTCCGCAGTCCTCCCTGGATGTAGGTGAACTACAACTCCCAAACTCAAGGTCAGTGCCCATGTTGGTCATGGGAGTTCTTTGTGCCAAGTTTGGTTCAATTCCATCATTGGCGGAGTTCAGATTGCTCTTTGGTTGTAGGAGAACTATAAATCCCAGCAACTACAACTCCCAAACTCAAGGTCAATGCCCACCAAACTCTTCCAGTATTTTCTGTTGGTCATGGGAGTTATGTGTGCCAAGTTTGGTTCAATTCCATCATTGGCGGAGTTCAGATTGCTCTTTGGCTGTAAGAGAACTATAAATCCCAGCAACTACAACTCCCAAACGTCAAGGTCTATTTCCCCCAAATTCCACTAGCGTTCACATTTGGTTATACTAAGTATTTGTGCCAAGTTTAGTCCAGATCCATCATTGTTTGAGTCCACAGTGCTCTTTGGATGCAGGCGAACTACAACTCCCAAACTCAAGGTCAGTGGCCACCAAACCCTTTCAGTATTTTCTGTTGGCCGTGGGAGTCCTGTGTGCCAAGTTTGGTTCAGTTCCATCATTCGCGGAGTTCAGATTGCTCTTTGGTTGTGGGAGAACTATAAATCCCAGCAACTACAACTCCCAAACTCAAGGTCAGTGCCCACCAAACCCTTCCGGTATTTTCTGTTGGTCATTGGAGTTCTGTGTGGGAAATTTGTCCCAATTCTATCGTTGGTGAGGTGAACTATACATCCCAGCAACTACAACTCCCAAACGACAAGGTCTATCTCCCCACCAACCCCACCTGTATTTAAATTTGCGCCTACTGGATATTTGTAGGGTTTTCCACAAAGAAAGTGCCACCACATTGTCAAGGAAGAAAGAAACCACACCAAATCCCTTGTACTTTAAGTACTACAGAGCCATCTTCTCTGTCTGGGACTCACCGGGTTCTTCAAACTGCTAAGCATGCTCTTGGGCAGGATATTCGAATATGGATTCCCAGCAGACATCTTTGAAGCCAGGAAGAGATGCTGCAAAGAGAGCACATGCAAACAGAAGGGGGGAAAATGCCTTCAAAACAATGCAAATTCCACAGAGGGTGCCTCCAGGCAACAATAGCCAGGCCACCTCTATGCAGATACCATCACTGAATGACTTTGCAGCCGCAAGGCTACTCAATGCTAATCAAGATGGCTAATTGCAACATAAAAATGCCTTCAAAACAATGCAAACAAACAAGAATTCCACAGAGGGTGCCTCCAGGCAACAATAGCCAGGCCACCTCTATGCGGATACCCTCACTGATTGACTTTGCAGCCGCAAGGCTCCTCAGTGCTAATCAAGATGGCTAATTGCAACATATAAATGCCTTCAAAACAATGCAAACAAACAAGAATTCCACAGAGGGTGCCTCCAGGCAACAATAGCCAGGCCACCTCTATGCGGATACCCTCACTGATTGACTTTGCAGCCGGAAGGCTACTCAATGCTAATCAAGATGGCTAATTGCAACATAAAAATGCCTTCAAAACAATGCAAACAAACAAGAATTCCACAGAGGGTGCCTCCAGGCAACAATAGCCAGGCCACCTCTATGCGGATACCCTCACTGATTGACTTTGCAGCCGCAAGGCTACTCAGTGCTAATCAAGATGGCTAATTGCAACATAGAAATGCCTTCAAAACAATGCAAACAAACAAGAATTCCAGAGAGGGTGCCTCCAGGCAACAATAGCCAGGCCACCTCTATGCGGATACCCTCACTGATTGACTTTGCAGCCGCAATGCTACTCAATGCTAATCAAGATGGCTAATTGCAACATAAAATGCCTTCAAAACAATGCAAACAAACAAGAATTCCACAGAGGGTGCCTCCAGGCAACAATAGCCAGGCCACCTCTATGCGGATACCCTCACTGATTGACTTTGCAGCCGCAAGGCTACTCAGTGCTAATCAAGATGGCTAATTGCAACATAGAAATGCCTTCAAAACAATGCAAACAAACAAGAATTCCACAGAGGGTGCCTCCAGGCAACAATAGCCAGGCCACCTCTATGCAGATACCCTCACTGATTGACTTTGCAGCCGCAAGGCTACTCAGTGCTAATCAAGATGGCTAATTGCAACATAGAAATGCCTTCAAAACAATGCAAACAAACAAGAATTCCACAGAGGGTGCCTCCAGGCAACAATAGCCAGGCCACCTCTATGCGGATACCCTCACTGATTGACTTTGCAGCCGCAAGGCTACTCAGTGCTAATCAAGATGGCTAATTGCAACATAGAAATGCCTTCAAAACAATGCAAACAAACAAGAATTCCTCAGAGGGTGCCTCCAGGCAACAATAGCCAGGCCACCTCTATGCGGATACCCTCACTGATTGACTTTGCAGCCGCAATGCTACTCAATGCTAATCAAGATGGCTAATTGCAACATAAAATGCCTTCAAAACAATGCAAACAAACAAGAATTCCACAGAGGGTGCCTCCAGGCAACAATAGCCAGGCCACCTCTATGCGGATACCCTCACTGATTGACTTTGCAGCCGCAAGGCTACTCAGTGCTAATCAAGATGGCTAATTGCAACATAGAAATGCCTTCAAAACAATGCAAACAAACAAGAATTCCACAGAGGGTGCCTCCAGGCAACAATAGCCAGGCCACCTCTATGCAGATACCCTCACTGATTGACTTTGCAGCCGCAAGGCTACTCAGTGCTAATCAAGATGGCTAATTGCAACATAGAAATGCCTTCAAAACAATGCAAACAAACAAGAATTCCACAGAGGGTGCCTCCAGGCAACAATAGCCAGGCCACCTCTATGCGGATACCCTCACTGATTGACTTTGCAGCCGCAAGGCTACTCAGTGCTAATCAAGATGGCTAATTGCAACATAGAAATGCCTTCAAAACAATGCAAACAAACAAGAATTCCTCAGAGGGTGCCTCCAGGCAACAATAGCCAGGCCACCTCTATGCGGATACCCTCAGTGATTGACTTTGCAGCCGCAAGGCTACTCAATGCTAATCAAGATGGCTAATTGCAACATCCACACTCGCTTCAAACAGTAAAGAAGCCATAACTATAGCAAACAATAGTTCTACTACTATTTTACCAGGCAGTGTCGTAGCCACCTCTTTTTTTCCCCTCGCGTCCCTCCGTCTCCTAGCAACCCCCGAAGGCCCGTCGTTTCCATGGTGACCGTCGGAAGCCAACATGGCTGCGGGGTTCTTGTGACGTTAGGGTCCGTCTCAAAAGTCCTTCACGAGATCAAAACGCAAAGCATCCTGAATCAACCTAGCTTCTTAGGTTTCCGTTCTGAAACATAAATATTTAGAATCCTCTTGTTGTCTTTAGTCATTTTATTCCTTCCTCGGCCCACGAGTGAGGTATTTCCAGTTTCTGATTTTGAGGTAGTTTGTAGATAATCCCTTGTTGGTAAGTGGGCGGGGCCTTAGTTCTGATTCCACTCATTCTCCTAGTGGAGGCAGACCAAGGCTGCGCATGCGCATCTTTGTGTTCAGTCGCCTTAGTTCTGACTCCTCCCATTCTCCTAGTGGAGGCAGACCAAGGCTGCGCATGCGCACCTTTGTGCTCAGTCTTCTCCCCGCACGCCCAGTCTGATGGAAGAGCCACAAAACAATGGCGCATGCGTACTTCCTCTTTGTCTTTTCTGCAATGGTGTCTTGCTTCCTAAGCCTCATTTATGCAAAATATCAGAAATATCTTGGATTTAGGATTTTATATATTTTATATATTTCATTTTATATCAATATAAAATATATAATATTATATAAAAATATAAATATAAAATATATAATATTATATAAAAATATAAATATAAAATAATATTTATATTTATATTGATTTATTTTTATTTTCCTTGATTAAAATCATCTGTAACTTGCTGTGGTTTTTAAGGGCATTAAATACTAAACACGAGTCGTGTTTGACGCTGCGTCTGGTGGTCCCTATGTAGTCCCCCAGGCAGCAACCAGCCAGGCTTTGAAGCTGAAAGGCCATTCAGTGCTAATCAAGGTGGCCAATTGCAACATTCACACTTTTCTCAAGCAGACAAGAGTTCTTTCTCCCACCCTGGACATTATTCCACAGATATATCAACCCTACTGGCCAAGTTTCCAATAGACCTTACAACCTCTGAGGATTGCCTCCCAGGGATGTGGGATAAATGTCAGGAGAGAATGCTTCTGGAACATGGCCATACAGTCAGAAAAAGATTCCAGTCATGAAAGCCTTTGACAACACAGTTTTTATTCTGTTTAATACTGTTTATATTTAATATTCTTTTAATGTTTGCATATTTTCAATTGTATTGTTTATTCATTCAGCCGTGTCCGACTCTTAGTGACCTCATGGACCAGCCCAGGCCAAAGTACCCTGTCAGCCGTGGCCACCCCCAGCTCCTTCACAGTCAAGCCAGTCCTTTCAAGGATTTTTATTTATTTATTTACAGTATGTATATTCTGCCCTTCTCACCCCGTAGGGGACTCAGGGCGGATTACAATGTACACATGTATGGCAAACATTCAATGCCAAAGACACACAACAGATACAGACAGACGTCCGAGGCTATTTAAGTTTTTCTGGCCGCCAGGGGAGCTGTCGCTTTCATTGTCCATCTGCGACACTGATGAAGTACTTCCACGTTCCCCGCATGCTTTTGCTGGAGTGCTTTGCATGGCCTCGTAAATTAGTTAAATTAGCCTCCCCACACATAGGTGGTATCTAATTTTCCTACTTGACAGATGCAAAGGTCTTTCAGGTTGCAAAGGTCGACAACAAGCTACACAATTGGTCGGAAGCTCACTCCAACCCGGGCTGGCTTCAAACTCATTATCTTTTGGTCAGAAGTGATCTTAATGCAGCTGACGCTCGGCGAGCTGTGCAATTTTTGGAAGAAGGGGGGCTAAAGCCTTTCAAGAAAAACCCTCCCCAGAAGAGGGTAGGGAGAAACTACATCCATCCATCTTGCCCTTGGTCGGCCCCTCTTCCTTTTTCCTTCCTTTCCCCCCAGTATCATTATCTTCTCTAAGCTTCTCTGTCTCCTCATGATGTGGCCAAAGTACTTCAACTTTGTCTCTATTATCCTTCCCTCCAATGAGCAGTCGGGCTTTCTTTCCTGGAGGATGGACTGGTTGGATCTTCTCGCAGTCCAAGGCACTCTCAGAACTTTCCTCCAACACCACAGCTCAAAAGCATCGATCTTCCTTCGCTCAGCCTTCCCTAAGGTCCAGCTCTCACATCTGTAGGTGACTATGGCGAATACCACTGCTTTAACTATGCGGAGCTTCATTGCCAGCGTGATGTCTCTACTCTTCAGTATTTTATCGAGACGGGTCCTTGCTCTCCTCCCAAGAAGTAAGCGTCTCCTGATTTCCTGGCTGCAGTCTGCAGTCATCTTTGCACCTAGAAATACAAACCCTCTATTTCCCAGTTGTCAATCACTCCAGTTGCCATAATCTTGGTTTTTTTTATGTTTAGCTGCAACCCAGCTTTTGCACTTTCTTCTTTCACCTTGATTAGAAGACTCCTCAGCTCCTCTTCGCTTTATTATTATTATTATTTTATTATTATTATTATTACTTTATTTGTACCCCGCTAGCATCTCCCGCAGGATTCGATGCGGCTTACAATAGGCCGAAGCCCAACACAAACAACAATACAATATCTAGCAAATAAAAACAGTTAAGCAGAAAAACAATAACAGTAGCAATACGATAAGACAATATTAAAAACTGGGTCGGCCAGAGTAGGTTAAAAAGTGCTGATGTGTCGGAGGAGTATGGGATTATGATATAAGTGCGGTGTGCGGTGTGTGGTGATTTTGGTACTAAAGTGCTTCTAGGATTTGGTACAGGGAGATTCCTAATCTGAAAAGGCACGTTGGAACAGCCAGGTTTTCAAATTCTTCCTGAAGACTGCCAGTGTAGGGGCTTGTCTGAGATCTTTCGGGAGGGTGTTCCAGAGGCGGGGAGCCACCACGGAGAAGGCCCTGTCTTGCGTCCCCACCAAGCGCGCTTGTGACGCGGGCGGGATCACGAGCAGGGCCTCCCCAGATGACCGTAGTGAGCGTGTGGGTTCATAGACAGCGATGCGGTCACGCAGGTAGGATGGTCCCAAACCGTTCAGGGCTTTGTAGGTAAGCACCTGCACCTTAAATTGGGCTCGGAAAATAAACGGCAGCCAGTGGAGCTCCTTGAACAGGAGGGTTGACCTCTCTCTGTAATGGGCCCCAGTTAACATCCTGGCTGCTGCCCGTTGGACCAATTGGAATTTCCGAGCCGTTTTCAAGGGCAGCCCCACGTAGAGCGCATTGCAGTAATCCAGTCTAGAGGTGACTAAGGCATGGACCACCCCGGCCAGATCAGCCTTAGCGAGGTACGGACGTAGCTGGCGCACAAGTCTCAGTTGTGCAAAAGCCCTCCCGGTCACCGCCGAAGCCTGAGCCTCAAGCGTGAGCGATGAATCCAGGAGGACTCCCAAGCTAAGGACCTGTGGCTTCAGGGAGAGTGTAACCCCGTCCAACACAGGTTGCCACCCTATACCCCGATCTGGTTTCAGCCATCAAAGTGGTGAGTTGGTGCAACTGATCACACTGTACATAGATGAGGTTGGCTTGATGCACCTTCCTCTTGGCATGTTTCTATCTTTCCCCCTCCATTCATGCCTCTTCAAATTCTACAGCACTGCTGGTCACAGCTGACCTCCAACTGGAGTGCTCACAGGCCAGGGCTTCCCAGTTCTCAGAGTCTATGCTTATAAACTACAAAGAGTAAACTACTTGTTCTTTATTGTTCACTTGTGTTGCATATTTTCTTTCTCCGGGAAGAAAGTGTGTGGGCTTATCAACGTGAACTACACGTGGTTTATTTTACATTATGCCACAATCCATACTTATGTGTCATTGACTTAAAGTGTTTTTATCTTTATTAGGAACTAATATGATAGATATAGGCAACAATTTCCAAATTCTTCTTCTTTTTCAAACCAAGGAAGTGTGACACAGACCAGTCTGAATGTCTCTTGTAAATGTTATCTTTGTAATGTATATTTCTTAATTTTGGTTTTTTTCAAGTGGCAAAAAAAAAAAAGAACAAGGAGGAAAGAATACAAAAACCAAAGAAGAGAAGTACATACACTGTAGAATGAAGGCAGTTTGATACCACTTGAACTGCCATGGCTCAGTGTTATGCAAACATGAGATTTGTAGTTTAGCAAGATACCAGCACTCTTGGGCAGAGAAGACTAAAGATTTTTTTTTTTCATGTCAGGAACAACTTGAGAAACTGCAATTCGTTTCTGGTGTGGGAGAATTGGCTGTCTGCAAGGACGTTGCCCAGGGGATGCCTGGATGATTGATGTTTTACCATCTTTTTGGGAGGCTTCTCTCATGCCCCCGCATGGGGAGCTGGAGCTGACAGAGGGAGCTCACCCATGCTCTCCCCAGATTCGAACCTCCAACCTGTCGGTCTTCAGTCCTGCCGGCACAAGGGTTTAACCCACTGCGCCACCAGAGGCTCCTGTAAAGATCTTGAGATACTGTAACTCCCATGATTCCATAGCATTGAACTGTGGCAGTTCATGTGGTGTCAAACTGCATTGTTTCTGCAGTGTGGATGCACCCACAATCCCTTCCCATCAAAAATAGTCCTATGACTTTGACTCTATGCATCGTGGCTCCACTTTATCACTGTTCAGTGGTTAATGGACTGGGTGACTATGGGTGCAATTAGAACTGGGAGTTGTAGTTTGGTGAGAAGCTAGCACTATCTGGCCTAGAAGGATTGTAAAACCATGTCTCTCATTATTCCATAGCATTGAGACAGGGTGGTTAAAGTGAAGTCAGACCCTTAATTGTATAGTGCAGATCAGGCATGGGCAAACTTTGGCCCTCCAGGTGTTTTGGACTCCAACTCCCACAATTCCCACAGGCTTGAGTTTTGGCAGTTGGGATTTGTCAGTTGGGAGATAGTCGGTTGGTGTTCACAGTTGGATAGTGCTAGATAGGAGAACCGGGTTAATCTTTTGTAGTATTCAAGGGTTAGAGGAATTAGCCAGGAATACTGCAGTAGGAACAGGACCTTGCTTATGGTCTGCTTCTTTTATTCCTGAGGAAGGCAAGGCCAAGGTTGTTAGACTAGATTCCAGAAAGTGGGAATTTGGTTTGGAATTATCATCAGAGATTAGTTTCCTGAGATAATATCCTGTTTTGTTAACTCTAGATTTGAACCCAGTATTTATTTATTTGTTTACTTCATTTATATACCGCTTTTCTCAGCCCTTGGGCGACTCAAAGCAGTACCCATCTAAGAATTGTACATCAAACGTAACCAAAAGCTTTTCTGCTATTCACTTACAGAAACCATTACGCATTTGTACCAGAAGAGTTTAAGCCTGTTAAATAAACGTTTTATTATAGTTAACACATTACAACAGCCTGTGTGTGAACATCATTGGTATTTAAACCCTCTGAGGACAACAAACACCATAGTAACACAGAAGGGTGTTACTAAGTATCCTCTCCACATATATATCTCAGCCTGAATACTAAGCAATAAGGTGGCAGCGTACCCCAATTGAAGAAACAGTTTCAAAACCTCTCATTTCAGGCTTAATTCAAATACATATTTATTTACCTCCTTCCTGTGATATTCATTATAATTTTGGTGAAGCAGCATTGGGATTATTCTTATATCTTTCCCTGTCTGATAAATTCAAAATATTTTAATACCTTCTCTACTATTCGGCCTTCCTCTCCTGATAAACCATTCATAATTATAAAGGCTGTTAGGCATGGTGGGAGTTGGAATCCAAAACACCTGAAGGGCCAAAGTTTGCCCATGCCTGGTGTAGATGGACCATAAAGAAGTAGTAAAGTAGGAAAGGTAAACCACTGACCAATATACATTTTGGTGTCTCAAATGTTAGCACCACTTCTGGGTCTATTTGACTTGCTGATTATAAAAATTGCACCATTTCTCCCCTATCAGCTCTAGTTTTTGAGATACAGAACGTATGCCATCTTCCAGTTGCCATCTGCTCACCCCTAGAAAAACATGATAACCATGTGTAAGAAACTAGAGCTGATGTGGTCTATCTATACAATTTTGTTTTGGTTGGGCTGTGATATCGTTTAGGTTTCGGGCCCCCATTGTGTCTAGATTGCGGAAGGCGGCCTGGTCCACTTGCTGCCCCATACAATTGCTCATGTGCTTCCTTGGCTCCACCATGAACATCTAGAGATGCTTTCAGGCTCCATTCTGGTAGTGGGTCTCCATTTCTTTCCACTTGCCACAGTCCAGGCTGCCCACTATTTCAGTGAGGAGTGTTTGAAGCATGGACGTCCGCCTCTTGCTGACCTCCAAGACGCTGTGATGGTCAACGTTTGCCTTCGCATTGTAGTCTTTGACCACTTTGTTGGTGATCAGCGAGAGGCCAAAGACACGGAGGCCGCAATGCCTGGCCACAACGACCTCCGCTGCAGTGCTCATGCCTGGAAGGACAGAAGGAGACAGTTTTTAGCATCTGATCCAATCCCAAATGTCCCAGATCAAGACTCTCGTGGGGATGCCAAGATGCTTATTTATATAGCTATTGTCCTTCCAACTCTGTTGGCTCCCAAAGTGACCCATTTAAGATGGAATCAGGTGTCAAACAGGGATGTGTTATTGCCAAACCTTATTTTCCATCTTCATCGCTATGATAATCCATCTTGTTGATGGGAAGCTTCCCACCAGAGTGGAAATCATCTATCGGACAGATGGCAAGCTGTTTAACCTCAGCAGACTGAAAGCCAAAACCAAGGTTACAACGACATCTGTTATAGAACTCCGATATGCTGATGACAACACCATCTGTGCGCATTCAGAAGACGACCTACAAGCTACTCTAAACACCTTCGCAGAAACACGAGAAGCTTGGCCTGTCATTGAACATTGAGGAAACCAAAGTGCTCTTCCAGCAGGCACCAGGCAATCACTTTGCAATGCCAGAAGTACAGCTTAATGGTGTAACATTAGAAAATGTTGACCATTTCCGCTACTTTGGCAGCCACTTCTCTGCAAAAGTCAACATTGACACTGACATACAACACCGCCTGAGCTTTGCGAGTGCTGCATTTTTCCGAGTGTTGTATTTGCTCCTATTAAGGACCTTAATATAATGGTTTGGGGTTCATACCACTTGCAATGGCACAGAAGTAGCTCTGCTTGGAACAGGCCTTATTATTATTATTATTATTATTATTATTATTATTATTATGTTAGAATAATAATAATAATAATAATAATAATAATAATAATAAGGCCCATTACAAGCAGAGCTACTTCTGTGCCATTGCAAGTGGTGTGAATCCCAAACCTCCATTATATTTAAGGTCCTTAATACGAGCAAATACAACATTGCCTGAGCTCTGCGAGTGCAGCATTTTTCCGAATTAAGCAGAGTGTTTGTGGACTGGGACATCGGTAGGGAGACCAAGGTGCTTGTTTATAAAGCAGGAAAATTGCATTCAAAACACCCCTGACAGATGGCCATCCAGCCTCTGTTTAAAAGCTTCCAAAGAAGGAGCCTTTACGACACTCTGGGGCAGAGAGTTCCACTGCTGAACAGCTCTCACAGTCAGGAAGTCCTTCCTTTCTTGTAGTTTGAAGCCATTGTTCCATTGTGTGAGACTTGTTTATAAAGCTTCTTTATAAAGCTATTGTCCTGCCAACCCTGCTATATGCCTGCGAGACGTGGACTGTCTACAGACATCACATGCAACTCCTGGAACGATTCCATCAGCACTGCTTCCGGAAAATCCTGCAAATCTTTTGGGGAGACAAGAGAACAAATGTCAGCGTGCTGTAAAAAACAAAGAACACCAGCATTGAAGTGATGGTCCTCTGCCATCAACTCCACTGGACTGGCCACGTTGTCCAAATGCCCGATCACCGTCTCCCAAAGCAGTTGCTCTACTCCGAACTCAAGAACAGGAAACAAAATGTTGGAGGACACAAAAAGAGATTTAAAGATGGGCTCAAAGCCAACCTTAAAAACTATGGCATAGACACTGAGAACTGGGAAGCCCTGGCCCTTGAGTGCTCCAGCTGGAGGTCAGCTGTGACCAGCAGTGCTGCAGAATTTGAAGAGGCACGAATGGAGGGCGAAAGAGAGAAATGTGCCAAGAGGAAGGTGCATCAAGCCAACCCCAACCGGGACTACCTTCCACCTGGAAACCAATGCCCTCACTGCGGGAAAACATGCTGGTCAAGAATAGGGCTCCACAGTCAACTACGTACCCATCTCCAGGACACCAGTCTTGGAGGACAATCCTACTCGGACTACGAGGGATTGCCTAAGTAACTCTTTTCTACACCTGCGAAATGTGGACTTTCTACAAACGTCATTCGACTTCCATTTTAATTCTTGCACTTTTAATGTCTGTATTTTTTGTGATGTTGTTTAATGCCTCAAGCCGCGAGAAGAGGCAAGCAACAAATAACAATATATTATATTTATTACACTATGTAGCGTATTTTTTTTCCCTGGGTTACAAATGCCATTTCCTAATTGGTTCGATCATTAAAAAAAATGGGGAAAGTTTATTAAATTGCAGAAACTTTGTTTTTGTGAGAAGGCTATCCTGCTATAGCACATTTTGCGATAGTATTTCAATGAATATCTCATGGAGTCTCAAACAATTCAACATAGCTTGTGGTGGCCACAAAAAAGGAAGTTTCTTGAATGGAACAACTACTACTGATGTAAAAACCACACAGTTAAACAGGAAACAAACAAGGGCTGGATGGCCATCTGTCAAGAGTGCTTTGATTGTGCTTTTCCTGTATGGCAGGGGGTTGGAATAGATGGCCCATGGGGTCTCTCCTATCTCTATGCTTCTAAGTGTCTTACCCACAGCGTCTGCTCCCAGTAAGTGCAACAGCCGAGCCTCTGCGACGGATTCAAAGGTGGGTCCCCCCACCATGCAGTAGACCCCTTCTCTGACAAAGGAGGTGTAGCCCAGGTGCCTAGCGGTCTCCAGGGCCAGCGCACGGATCTTCCTGTCGTAAGCGTCCGAGAGGGCAGGGAAGCGGGGACCAAACCTGTAGAAAGAAGAGGATGCTCTCAACACACTGTACTCATACCACATTTTCCATTATAAGTATCTTTGAACATAATTTTTCTAATCTTACTGCAATATTTACATTGTATTGCTGAAGGCTTTCATAGCCAGAATCACTGAGTTGCTGTAAGTTTTTTGGGCTGAATGGCCATGTTCCAGCAGCATTCTCTCCTAATGTTTCACCTGAATATGTGGCTAGTGTTTCTATTGACAGTGAGGTAAGTGGGGTGCATACATACCTGTGGAATAATGTCCAGGGTGGGAGAAAAAAGGTGTAATGCTCCCCATGCTCTATTCTGCCTTGGTTAGATCACATCTGGAATCACTCTCTGTGAAATTCTGGGCATCACAATTGAAGAGAGATATTGACAAGCTGGAATGTGTCCAATTAGCAAGCCTGAATTAGCATTTAAGTAGTCATGAAGCTGCAAGTCAATCAGGGACAGTAGAATCATAGACTCATAGAGTTGGAAGACACCTCGTGGGTCATCCAGTCCAACCCCATTCTGCCAAGAAGCAGGAAAATTGCATTCAAAGCACCCCAAACAGATGGCCATCCAGCCTCTGTTTAAAAGCTTCCAAAGAAGGAGCCTCCACCACACTCCATGGCAGAGAGTTCCACTGCAGAACAGCTTTCACAGTCAGGAAGTTCTTCCTCATGTTCAGATGGAATCTCCTTTCTTGTAGTTTGAAGCCATTGCTCCATTGCGTCCTAGTCTCCAGGGAAGCAGAAAACAAGCTTGCTCCCTCCTCCCTGTGGCTTCCTCTCATGTATTTATATATGGCTATCATGTCTCCTCTCAGCCTTCTCTTCTTCAGACTAAACATGCCCAGTTCTTTAGGGCTTGTTCTCCAGACCCCTGATCATTTTAGTCGCCCTTCTCTGGACACATTCCAGCTTGTCAATATCTCTCTTCAATTGTTATGCCCAGAATTGGACACAGAGTGATTCCAGATGTGATCTAACCAAAGCAGAATAGAGGGGTAGCATTACTTCCTTAGATCTAGACACTAGGCTCCTCTTGATGCAGGCCGAAATCCCATTGGCTTTTTTTTGCCACCACATCACATTCCTGGCTCATGTTTAACTTGTTGTCCACGAGGACTCCAAGATCTTTTTCACACGTACTGCTCTCGAGCCAAGCATTGTCCCCCATTCTGTCTCTTTGCATTTCACTTTTCTTGCCAGAGTGGAGTATCTTGCATTTGTCCCTGTTGAACTTCATTTTGTTAGTTTTGGCCAATCATCTCTCTAATCTGTTAAGATCATTTTGAATCCTGCTCCTGTCCTCTGGAGTATTGGCTATCCCTCCCAATTTGGTGTCATCTGCAAACTTGATGATCCTACCTTCTAGCCCTTCATCTAAGTCATTAATAAAGATGTTGAACAGGACCGGGCCCAGGACGGAACCCTGCTGATGGCACTCCGCTCGTCACTTCTTTCCAGGATGAAGAGGAAGCATTAGGGAGAATCACCCTCTGGGTTTGTCCGCTTAACCAATTACAGATCCACCTTACTGTAGTTTTGCCTAGCCCACATAGAATCATAGAATCATAGAATCAAAGAGTTGGAAGAGACCTCATGGGCCATCCAGTCCAACCCCATTCTGCCAAGAAGCAGGAATATTGCATTCAAATCACCCCTGACAGATGGCCATCCAGCCTCTGTTTAAAAGCTTCCAAAGAAGGAGCCTCCACCACACTCCAGGGCAGAGAGTTCCACTGCAGAACAGCTCTCACAGTCAGGAAGTCCTTCCTCATGTTCAGACGGAATCTCCTTTCTTGTAGTTTGAAGCCATTGTTTCACGTCCTAGTCTCCAGGGAAGCAGAAAACAAGCTTGCTCCCTCCTCTCTATGAATTCCTCTCATGTATTTATATATGGCTATCATGTCTCCTCTCAGCCTTCTCTTCTTCAGACTAAACATGCCCAGTTCGCTGCTCCTCATAGGGCTTGTTCTCCAGACCCCTGATCATTTTAGTCGCCCTCCTCTGGACACATTCCAGCTTGTCAATATCTCTCTTCAATTGTTATGCCCAGAATTGGACACAGAGTGATTCCAGATGTGATCTAACCAACGCAGAAAAGAGCATGGGGAGCATGACACTAGACTCCTATTGATGCAGGCCAAAATCCCATTGGCTTTTTTTGCCGCCACATCACATTGTTGGCTCATGTTTAACTTGTTGTCCACGAGAACCCCAAGATCTTTTTCACACGTACTGCTCTCGAGCCAGGCATTGTCTCCCATTCTGTATCTTTGCATTTCGTTTTTTTCTGCCTAAGTGGAGTATCTTGCATTTGTCCCTGTTGAACTTCATTTTGTTAGTTTTGGCCCATCATCTCTCTAATCTGTCGAGATTGTTTTGAATTCTACTCCTCTCTTCTGGAGTATTGGCTATCCTTCCCAATTTGGTGTTGTCTGCAAACTTGATGATCTTGCCTTCTAACCCTTCATCTAAGTCACTAATAAAGATCCTGAGCAGGACCAGGCCCAGGACGGAACCCTGTTGATGGCACTCCACTCATCACTTCTTTCCAGGATGAAGAGGAAGCCTTGGGGAGATTCACCCTCTGAGTTCGTCCGCTTAACCAATTACAGATCCACCTAACCGTAGTTTTGCCTACTCCACATTGGACTAGTTTATTTCGCCAGAAGATCATAGAGGTAGCTTGGCTGTTATTGCCTGGAGGCATCTTCTATTTGGGAGTTGTTAACTGATACTTGTTTGCTTGCTGTCTGGAGTTCTCCTGTTTCTGAGCGAGTTCTTTATTTACTGTTTTGATTCTGGTAACCGGATTCTGTTCATTTTCATGGTTTCCTCCTTTCTGTTGAAACTGTCCATGTGCTTCTTGTGGATTTCAGTGGCTTCTCTATGCAGCCTGACACGGTGGTTGTCAGAGTGGTCCACCATTTCTGTATTTTCAAACAATATTCTGTGTCCAGGTTGGTTCATCAAGTACTCTGCTATAGGTGACTTCTCTGGCTGAATCAGTCTGCAGTGCCTTTCATGTTCTCTGATTTATGTCTGCGCATTATTGCGTTTGGGGGTCCTTATATAGACGTGTGTAGACTCCACTTGCTTCACTGCCAACAGAAGCTCTGAGAATGCTTGCCACAGATGCAGGCAAAATGTTAGGAAATAATCTTGTGGCCCAATAAACTCACAGCAACCCAATATTTACATTGGGTTCACCATTTTTTATCCATTCCATATAAATCCACCATTTCTCTTTGCCCATGCCTGAGCTGGACTGAAATCAGTGCTGCGCTTGGTAAGTGCTTCGGCCTAAGTTATGGTTTGCTATCTGCTTGCCTTCCTGCTCAATTTCGGGGCTCATCTCCCACCTGGGAGGAAACAGTAGGGCTTTCGAGAGGGAATCTGGAGCACTTACCGCTCCTCATTGGGGCCCCGCAAAGGGTTTTCCCCAGTGAGGCCCAACAAGTTGATGTGATCCTTGATGATCATGAGGTCGCCAACGTTGTAGGAATCTGCCAAGCCGCCCGCCGCATTGGTGACCAGTAGCGTCTCGATACCCAAGAGCTTGAATACCCGGATTGGGAAAGTCACCTGATCCAGGGAGAAAAGGTAATAGATTTAAATACATTGTAATGAGATGTCCTTCTGTGCATCATCATTATAGTTTGCATCCTACTTTTCCACATAGAACTAGATTTAACTCTGCTCCCTCCAAAAGCAGTAGGATCTATATAGCAATATTAAATGACCACTCACAAGCCGGTTTTGCTTTGAAATGGATATATTGCATGTATCTCTGCAGCAAAGAAAGATACTACTGACTTTTTCCCACCACCACTTCCTTTTATACACCTTTCCTGCCCATCTCCCCCTCTTCTCAGTTTCCTTATTAGAGCTTGTTGCTTCACAAGTTCCAATACAAGGTGTCCAGCACCCTCTGCTGTCTTCAAAATGTCACAGAGAGAGAATTGAGACAGCCAGGATGATTCAGTCAGGATGTCACGGAGGGAATTTGTGATGTCTTCACGATGTCAGAAATTGACTCCTGACAACATGGCTCCCTTCCCAAGATGATTAATCAACTCTGAGTTTTAGTCTCAATTTTAAATGGGATCAAGTCGAGCCTTTTGGACAGCTCTTTGGAACATTCACTGTGTAGATTAATGGGAACTGGATCTAACTCTGGGCGATTTCAACATACTTGGAAATACTTACAATTTTTTTTAGTGCTATTTGTGTTTAATTCTGTTTTACTGTTTGTATGATAGCATATTTTAATTTGTCTAGTGATGCTTTTATGTCAAGCCACTTTGAGTCCCCTTTGGGGAGACAAAGCGGAGTATAAATAAATATAGTTATTATTGGGTTACTGTAGGTTTTTTCGGGCTATATGGCCATGGTCTAGAGGCATTCTCTCCTGACGTTTCGCCTGCTTCTATGGCAAGCATCCTCAGAGGTAGTGAGGTGTTTTGGAACTAGGAAAAAGGGTTTATATATCTGTGGACCCAGTGATTCCGGCCATGAAAGCCTTCGACAATACATAGTTATTATTATTTATTATTAATGCACAACAAGTCACACTCTCTCTGCCTCGGAGAATGTGGACACTGCAAATCTTCACTAAATAAGTACTGCCAAGAAAACCCTAAGACATAAATTTGGGCTCCAGTGTGGACTAATTTAAGTATTGGATTAGGACTCTGGGAGACATGGGTTCGAATCTCTGCTCAGTCATTGAAATTCATTTTGTGACCTTAAGCAAGTCATGCTCTCTCAGCCTCAGAGGGAGGCAAAAGCAAGCCTCCAATAAATCAATCTTTTCAAGAAAAACTTGAGAAATGGGTTGCCGTAAGGAGCTCCTTACCTTCCAGAGCGGGTACCCCTCGTACATGTGGAAGCGCCCTTTCATGCAGACACATTGCTTGCCTTTCAGTCCCCCGAAGATGAGGTGGCCATCGTGGCCGGCCACTGAAGAAAGAGACGGTGAGCCACATTAATGCCCTCACTATTGACAGTCCACACTAAAAGAGTTTGTTTTGAGGATAGCATATAAATAAATAAATGTAATGTAATGTAATGTAATGTAATGTTAGTTTGTGGGATTAACACAACTCAAAAACCACTGGACGAATTGACATGAAATTTGGACAATATACCCCTAACAGACCAACGAGTGACCATCACTCACAACTCCCCCCCCCCAAAAAAAAACAGCAGAAAGAACTTAAAACCCCCAAAAAGCTAAATAATGAAAAGAGGGAGGGAAAGAAAGAAAGAAGGAAAGAGAGAAGGAAGCATGGAAGCAAATAGCGAAGGAAAGGAGGAAGGGAGGAAGGAAGGAAGGAAGGAAGGGAAGAGGTAGAGAAGGAAGAAAAGAGATAAAGCAGAAGGAAAAGAAAAAAGGGGGAAGGAAGGAAAGAGATAGAGAAGGAAGGAAAAAGGAAAGGAGGGAAAGAGGGAGCAAAGGAAGGAGGGAAAGAAGGAGAGAAAGAGGGAGGGAAGGAAAGAGAGAAGGAAGGATGGAAACAAAAAGCAAATGAAGGAAGGAAAGAGAGAAGGAGGAAAGGAGAGAAAGAGGAAGAGGAAGAAAAAGAAAAAGGGGGAAAGGAAGGAAAGAGGT
This sequence comes from Anolis sagrei, assembly GCF_037176765.1. Taxonomy (NCBI): domain Eukaryota; kingdom Metazoa; phylum Chordata; class Lepidosauria; order Squamata; family Anolidae; genus Anolis; species Anolis sagrei. Next base: position 241,804,442 of record NC_090024.1, on the reverse strand, counting down.
GGAAAAGAAAGGAAGGGGAGAAGGAAAGAAGAAAAGGAAGGGAGGGAGGAAAGAGGGAGTGAAGTAAAGAGGGGGGAAAGGAGAGAAAGAGGGAGGGAAACACCAGCAACGCCTGGTGGGTACAGCTAGTGTGTGTGTGTGTGTGTGTGTGTGTGTGTGTATGAGTGTGTGTATACACACACACACACACACACAGGGAGAGAGGGAGAGAGAGGTGCATCTTGACACCACTTTAACTACCATGGGAGTTGTAGTTATTTTGTTTAGCATTATTATTATTATTATTATTATTATTATTATTATTATTTCCAAAATGTATACATGATAATATAACTATTGGTTTGTAAAGTCCCCAATTAACAGTTGTAATTATACACTTTCTAACAATAGTAAAACATGAGTATCTTATTTGATACTTTAGAAATAAAGCAATACAGTGTTTTCAGAATAATTGGAAGCCTTTCACAGAATATATAGGTAGAATATTTAAAGATTGATCCATAATAATTGCATTGAGTGATTAAAAATAGATTGTTGGAAAGGAGAGCTAGGGCCCTTCCACACAACCCTGCATCCAGGAATATCAATGAAGAAAATCCCACAATATCTGCTTTGAACTGGGTTATCTGAGTCCACACGGCCATATAATAGAGTTTGAAACAGATGTTGTGGGATTTTCTGCCTTGATATTCTGGGATATAGGGCTGTGTGGAAGGGCCCTCAAACCTAAACTGGGATGGAGTCTTACAATATTTGGTCCTATCAAAGCTCTTAGCTTATATATGCGTGTGTGTGTAAAATTTACATAAAGTATTCAAAGGTGACCTAATTGTATCACATTTTATAATTCCCTTGGGATGATAAAGAAATAGTTTTCTAAGATCTACAGAGACACTCGCTGGAATACCTCAGCAAGCGAGAGTCCAAAAGTGGCAGGCTCAAACCCAGAACCTCAACCAATGGCTGATACCAAATGAGAGACTCCCCCCGGGCACACAGAAGACGGGGCAACTTGGAAGGTGCTGAAAAGACTGTGCTGTGGCCCCACGAGATGCAGAGCCAGCCTTAAGAAATGGGGCCACAAAGTGGAATTCACAACATGCGAGTGTGGAGAAGAGCAAACCACTGACCACCTGCTGCAATGCAACCTGAGCCCCGCCACATGCACAATGGAGGACCTTCTTACAGCAACACCAGAAGCACTCCAAGTGGCCAGACACTGGTCAAGGGACATTTAATCAACTACCACGCTTGCAAACTTTGTGTTTTTGTCTGTCTGTCTGTTTTGTTCTGTTAGAAATGTAATACAATTGCCTTGTTGCCCCTGACTTGACAAATAAAATTCCCTTGGGGTCCTTCCACACAGCCCTATATCCCAGAATATCTAAGTAAACTTCTGATTTGTAAGGTAACTCTTTTATTCACCTCTACCTTCTACCTTTTATTTTCCAGTGATTGGTTTGGGGAAGGGGGGAGGGTGCCAAAATATTGTTTGCTTACACTTGAAAATTACCTAGGGCTGACCCTGATCAAGGCAGAAAATCCCACAATATCCAAGCGTGGACTCAGATAACCCAGTTCAAAGCAGATATTGTGGGATTTTCTGCCTTGATATTCTGGGATGCAGGGCTGTGTGGAAGGGCCCTAGCTCTGCTCTCCAACAATGTACTTTTAATCACTCAATGCATTTATTTATTTATTATTTACTACGTTTATATGCCACCCTTCTCACCCCGAAGGGGACTCAGAGTGGCTTAAAAGTTATAATTGTTTCTGATTTGTGCGCTATTTTCTTTGGAATTCAATCTGGTCTTGCTCTTATATAATAAAGACACAAAGAGTCATTCAAGAGGTGTTGCTATGGCCAGGCAGCCGGGCTGTTGAAGCACTCTGGCCGCAAGGATGTGGGAGCCATGGAGGCGCCCTGCCCAGGAGTTGTAAGCCAGCAGGGCCAAAGAGGTTTATTATGGCCCCAGGCAGGCGTTGCTATGGCCGGAAGTGGGCAGTTAGGCCATTGAAGCACTCTCCCCGCAAGGTTGTGGGGACCATGAAGGCGCCCTGCCCAGGAGTAGTACAAGGGTTGAATGAAAAGTAATGCCTCCACCTTCGTTACTTGGGTCCGGATGGGAATATTTTAATAAATCAAACACAGAAATAATCCTTAGAATGTGATCTTTAACTACCACTGTTCACTTTTCCACATAATCACCAGACAATTGGATACATTTCTGCCAACAATGAACAAGTTTTCTGAAGCCGTCACAGAAGAAGTCGACACTCTGTTTCCGCAACCAGCGGTTCACAGTCCTCTCAATGTCTTCATCAGAAGCATAATGATGTCTCCGCAGATCTTCTTTCATTATTGAGAACAGATGGAAGTCAGACGGTGCTAAACTGGACTGTATGGAGGATGTCGTACGGTGTTGAGATGCAGTCTTGGAAGTTCTGCTGTGTACCCATTGATCACAGATCTTCTGATAGCCAAGCAAAACAATAATGTGACCCACACGTTCTTGTGAAATGCCGATTATGCTTGAAATTTCTCTCTGAGTGATACGACGATAGTCCTGAATCAATCTGTCAACCTTTTGCTTGTGAAACTCGGTGGTTGCTGTCACAGGACGTCCAACTCTTTGTTTGTCACACAAGTCAGATGTTCCTACCTCAACATCTTTAAACTTACTCGCCCAACGACGCACAGTACTCACATAAACACAATCACCATAAACAGCTTGCATTCTCTGATTAATCTCCTTTGGGGTGACGCCTTCTGCTGTGAAGAATTCAGTGACTGCATGTTGCTTAAGTCGCATTGACCGACCATCTGCTCAGGGTTCCATACTTCACACTTTAACAACAAAACCGTTCAATGCTAAGGATTCCTGCCAAAATGGAACTGTAGAGGAGAGTCTACTGAACAAGCCAGTACCTGCCGCATACCAGTACTGCCATCTGTTGAGGAGTTACGAAGGTGGAGACATTACTTTTCATTCAACTCTTGTAGTATATATAGGAGTTGTATTATGGGCCAGTCTTTAAATATTCTACCTATATATTATGTGAAAGGCTTCCAATTATTATGAAAACACTGTATTGCTTTATTTCTGAGGAGACTAGTTAGTTTATGAAGTTCTGCAAAGTTTAGCAATTTGGTCAACAAATGGAATAATGCTTTCGTTACAGTCTCTGGCATTAAACTATTTGGGCAGCTGTTATATCATTTTGAAAGAGAGATGTTGTTTTGCAAGGTCTCTAGCCCTCTTTGCCCAAGTGAGTGGCTGCGTTTTCAAGAGAAGCAAAAGACCTTGATTACACTACAACTCCCATGATTCTATAGCATGGAGCCACGACAGTGAAAGTAGTGTCAAAACTGCATTAATGCTATAGTGTAGCTGCACCATCTGATGAAGAAGGTTGGGACGGGATTGGTTGTACTGTACCTGTACTTTGCGGAAAGTGGGGGATCTCGGTGTATTTGAAAGACTCCTGGTTCTCCAAGCTGTCGGCAAGAGGACCCAGTCCTGAGCCGCAAATGATGGCGATCCGCGGACGTTGGGTGGTCCGGGTCAGAAGCCAGTCCGCTGTCTCTTTGCAGTGCTCAAAGCTGGAAAGAGAGCAAGACCAAATCCAAGCCAACGTGGCATCAGCCAGAATCAGTTAGCTCCGTCTAAGGGTGCATTTAAACCAGGTATGGAAAACTTGGGCCTTCCAGGTGTTTTGGACTTCAACTCCCACAATTCCTATCAGCCTATCAGCTGTTAGGATTTGTTGAAGTTGAAGTCCAAGACACCTGGAGGGCCCAAGTTTGCCCAAGCCTTTGTCTGGCTTTGTGGTGTTGTCACTTGCCATGAAGTTGACTTGTAAGTGAGAGATCTCCCAACCACTTTGCCTTCAACAGCCCTGCTCAGGTGTTGGCTTCCTTGACTATGCCCATCTATCTGGATTTTTTTGTCTGCCTATCTTCCCAAGAGATTTGCAGGATTTCTGAGAGGCAGCTCTGATGGAATTGTTCCAGGAGTTGCGTATGACGTCTCTAGATAGTCCACGTTTGACTGGCTTATAGCAAGATTGGGAGGACAAAGGCTGATTCATTTGGGAAAATGCTGCACTTGCAGAGCTCAGTCATTGGAACTACAGATAAAGAAGGGATGGACAAACTTGGGCCCTCCAGGTGTTTTGGACTTCAACACCCACAATTTGGACTTCAACACCCACGGATATCCCAGTCCTCAAACACTCTCTGATTCATTTGGCAAAATGCTGCACTCACAGAGCTCAGTCAAAGGAGTCTGGATGGCCATCTGTCAGGGGTGATTTGAATGCAATATTCCTGCTTCTTGGCAGGGGGTTGGACTGGATGGCCCATGAGGTCTCGTCCAACTCTTTGATTCTATGATTGTATGAAATGCTGCACTCTCAAAGCTCAGTCATTGGAATTACAGATAAAGAAGGGATGGGCAAACTTGGGCCCTCCAGGTGTTTTGGACTTCAACACCCACAATTTGGACTTCAACACCCACGGATATCCCAGTCCTCAAACACTCTCTGATTCCTTTGGCAAAATGCTGCACTCGCAGAGCTCAGTCATTGGAATTACAGATAAAGAAGGGATGGACAAACTTGGGCCCTCCAGGTGTTTTGGACTTCAAAACCCACAATTTGGACTTCAACACCCACGGATATCCCAGTCCTCAAACACTCTCTGATTCCTTTGGCAAAATGCTGCACTCGCAGAGCTCAGTCATTGGAATTACAGATAAAGAAGGGATGGACAAACTTGGGCCCTCCAGGTGTTTTGGACTTCAAAACCCACAATTTGTACTTCAACACCCACGGATATCCCAGTCCTCAAACACTCTCTGATTCATTTGGCAAAATGCTGCACTCACAGAGCTTAGTCAAAAGAGTCTGGATGGCCATCTGCCAGGGGTGATTTGAATGCAATATTCCTGCTTCTTGGCAGGGGGTTGGACTGGATGGCCCATGAGGTCTCATCCAACTCTTTGATTCTATGATTCTATGAAATGCTGCAATCGCAGAGCTCAGTCATTGGAATTACAGATAAAGAAGGGATGGATAAACTTGGGCCCTCCAGGTGTTTTGGACTTCAACATCCACAATTTGGACTTCAACATCCACAGATATCCCAATCTTCAAATACTCTGATTCGTATGGTGAAATACTGCACTCTCAAAGCTCAGTCATTGGAATTACAGATAAAGAAGGGATGGGCAAACTTGGGCCCTCCAGGTGTTTTGGACTTCAACACCCACAATTTGGACTTCAGCACCCACGGATATCCCAGTCCTCAAACACTCTCTGATTCGTTTGGGAAAATGCTGCACTCGCAGAGCTCAGTCATTGGAATTACAGATAAAGAAGGGATGGACAAACTTGGGCCCTCCAGGTGTTTTGGACTTCAATGCCCACAATTTGGACTTCAACACTCACGGATATCCCAGTTCTCAAACACTCTCTGATTCGTATGGGAAAATGCTGCACTCGCAGAGCTCAGTCATTGGAATTACAGATAAAGAAGGGATGGACAAACTTGGGCTCTCCAGGTGTTTTGGACTTCAACGCCCACAATTTGGACTTCAACACCCACAGATATCCCAGTTCTCAAACACTCTCTGATTCGTTTGGGAAAATGCTGCACTCGCAGAGCTCAGTCATTGGAATTACAGATAAAGAAGGGATGGACAAACTTGGGCCCTCCAGGTGTTTTGGACTTCAATGCCCACAATTTGGACTTCAACACTCACGGATATCCCAGTTCTCAAACACTCTCTGATTCGTTTGGGAAAATGCTGCACTCGCAGAGCTCAGTCATTGGAATTACAGGTAAAGAAGGGATGGACAAACTTGGGCCCTCCAGGTGTTTTGGACTTCAAAACCCACAATTTGTACTTCAACACCCACAGATATCCCAGTCCTCAAACACTCTCTGATTCATTTGGCAAAATGCTGCACTCACAGAGCTTAGTCAAAAGAGTCTGGATGGCCATCTGTCAGGGGTGATTTGAATGCAATATTCCTGCTTCTTGGCAGGGGGTTGGACTGGATGGCCCATGAGGTCTCATCCAACTCTTTGATTCTATGATTCTATGAAATGCTGCACTCGCAGAGCTCAGTCATTGGAATTACAGATAAAGAAGGGATCGTTAAACTTGGGCCATCCAGGTGTTTTGGACTTCAACATCCACAATTTGGACTTCAACATCCACGGATATCCCAATCTTCAAATACTCTGATTCGTATGGTGAAATGCTGCATTCGCAGAGCTCAGTCATTGGAATTACAGATAAAGAAGGGATGGGCAAACTTGTGCCCTCCAGGTGTTTTGGACTTCAACTCCCACCATTCCTAACAGCCTACCGGCTGTTAGGAATGGTGGGAGTTGAAGTCCAAAACACCTGGAGGGCACAAGTTTGCCCATGCCTGATTGACATTGTTCAGTAACATCTGGGCATTCAAACTGTGTACAAACTAAAGAGCGTCAATCACTATGTCAAAAAATAATAGGATTCTCTACCCATGGATTCATCGACCCTTTGAAGGCAACCTTGATGTGGCCCTCTATGAAAGTAAGCATGTCACCTCTGATCTAGATGCACTTTCATCCTCTGTAGACAATAATTAAATGCTTCCTTATTCATTCGTTTACACATTTATAGTTTCTGTACTCATTCACTTACTAGGGCAGAAGGAGCCAGGGAGGCCATACAGTGGGAATGCAAGGTGGTTGGCCAGACTGATAGATCAAGAAAGGCCATATTGGTTGATATATGCCAGTAAGGGGGTTGGGAGGGGGGGAAGAGCCATTATGGTTGTGTAAACTCAAACAATCCCATATAACAAATACATGGACATGCCAGAAACACCGAATTTTATCAAACTGACTTGCTGTGAGTTTTCCGGGCTGTACGGCCATGTTCCAGAAGCATCCTCTCCTGACGTTTCCCCCATTTCTACGGCAAGCATCCTCAGAGGTTGTGAGGCACTTGCCTAGTTTCCAACAGACCTCACAACCTCTGAGTATTCCTGCCATAGATGCATAAATAGTATAGTGTCTAGATCTAGTGAAGTCATGCTCCCCATGCTCTATTCCGCTTTGGTTAGACCACACCTCGAATATTGTGTCCAATTCTGGGCACACCACAATTGAAGGGAGATATTGACAAGCTTGAATGTGTCCAGAGGAGGGCGACGAAAATGATCAAGGGTCTGGAGAACAAGCCCTTTGAGGACTTCAACTCCCACAATTTCTAACAGCCGGTAGGAATGTGTCCAGAGGAGGGCGACTAAAATGATCAAGGGCTTAGAGAACAAACCCTATGAGGAGCGGCTTAAAGAGCTGGGCATGTTTAGTCTGAAGAAGAGAAGGCTGAGAGGAGCCATGTATAAATACATGAGAGGAAGTCACAGGGAGGAGGGAGCAAGCTTGTTTTCTGCTTCCCTGGAGACTAGGGTACGAAACAATGGCTTCAAACTACAAGAGAGGAGATTCCATCTGAACATGAGGAAGCATCCTCAGAGGTAGTGAGGTCTGTTGGAACTAGGAAAAAGGGTTTATATATCTGTGGAATGACCAGGGTGAGACAAAGGACTCTTGTCTGCTGGAGCTAGGTGTGAATGTTTCAACTGATCACCTTGATTAGCATATAATGGCCTGACATTCACACCTAGCTCCAGCAGACAAGAGTCATTTGTCTCACTCTGGTCATTCCAGAGATTTATAACCCCTTTTTCTAGTTCCAACAGACCTCACTACCTCTGAGGATGCTTGCCATAGATGCAGGCAAAACGTCAGGAGAGAATGCCTCTAGACCATGGCCATATAGCCCGAAAAAACCTACAACAACCCTATGTTGAATTGACTGAGACTCGATGAGATGTTCACTGAAAACTTAGAGCAAAATGTGCTGCAGGATGTCCTTCCCGCAAAAACAAAGTTTTTGCAGTTTAATAAACTTTTCCTATGTCTTTATGATAAAACCAATTAGGAAATGAAATTGATAACCCAGGAACAGAAATCGTGTTATGTAGTATAATAATCTCTCTCAGACACACTCACATGCATGGGGAAGGAAGGAAGACATGCCCCATTTAGACCTACCTGAACATGTCCGTCGGTTGCATCCTGAATCCCAAATCAAAGCAGCAAGAGAAACAGTTGGGTCTGAATGGAGAAGCTTTGCCTTCTTGCTCTAGCAATCTTTCCGTGCAAGGAAAGAGCAGTTTTATACAGAAGGGAGTTTTCTCCTTTGGGGGTGGAGGCAAATGAATGGGATTAGCCATTGGCTCTGGGCTGGTGAGTGATGCTTAGCAATTAATGCACACCCACAGCCTGGATTGTTTCAACTCTGGACCATGCTCCCCACCTCGCCTGCATCCACCCTTGAGGCTCTGCCAAAGGATCCCGTGGACCTGAGACCGACCGGAGATCCTATGAGGAACCCATGACCGGTTGGCCTTCACTTGTCTCCAAGGAATTGGCTGGAATAGCTCCTCTCTTCCTGCCAACCCATCACTGACCTGGCTGGGGATAATGGGGCTTGGAGTCTCATTCCTCTCTAGAGCCCCGGGGCTGCTTCTCATGATCTTATAATTGCCCGCTAAAAATACAATGCATTTCAAAGAACGGAGAATGGGAGAAGTGGCCAGTGGAACTGAAAGAGAGAAAGGAAAGAGATTATGCAGCAGACTCTCAAGTCCCTTCTACACTGCCATATCATCCAGATTATCAAAGCAGATAATCCACATTGTCTGCTTTGAATTGGATTATATGATCCTACACTTCCAGTTATTCCGGAGCCTCCGGTGGCACAGTGGGTTAACTTACTTTACTTACTTACTTAATTAGGCGATCCCTCATTTTCCGAGGAGGATTGTCTTCCAGTATTCTTGTGGGTCCGTATGTGGCTGTGGAGCCCTTTTCTTGCTCTGAATCTTCTTCCGCAGTGAGGGCATTGGTTTCCAGGTGGAAGGCGGTCTCGGTCGGGGTTGGCTTGACGCGCCTTCCTCTTGGCACGCTTCTCCCTTTCGCCCTCCATTCGTGCCTCTTCAAAGTCTGCAGCACTGCTGGTCACAGCTGACCTCCAGCTGGAGCGCTCAAGGCCCAGGGCTTCCCAGTTCTCAGTGTCTATGCCAGAGTTTTTAAGGTTGACTTTGAGCCCATCTTGAAATCTCTTTTCCTGCCCACCAACATTCCGTTTTCCATTCTTGAGTTTGGAGTAGAGCAACTGCTTTGGGAGATGGTGGTCGGGCATCCGGACAACGTGGCCGGTCCAGCCGAGTTGATGGTGGAGGACCATAGCTTCAATGCTGGTGGACTTTGCTTCTTCCAGCACGCTGACATTTTTCCGCCTGTCTTCCCAAGAGATTTGCAGGATTTTCCAGAGGCAGCGCTGATGGAATCGTTCCAGGAATTGCATGTGACGTCTGTAGACAGTTCACGTCTCACAGCCGTATAGGAGGGTTGGGAGGACAATAGCTCTATAAACAAGCACTTTGGTATCCCTACGGATGTCCGGTCCTCAAACACTCTCTGCTTCATTCGGAAAAATGCTGCGCTCGCAGAGCTCAGGCGGTGTTGTATTTTGGTGTCGCTGTTGACTTTGGTGGAGAGGTGGCTGCCAAGGTAGCGGAAATGATCAACATTTTCTAATGTCATTAGAACGTGGGTTAAACCCCTGTGCTGACAGGACTGAAGACCGACAGGTCACAGGTTCGAATCCAGATGAGTTCCCTCTATCAGCTCCAGCTCCCCATGCAGGGACACCAAAACGTCCTCTAGGCAACGTCTTTGCAGACGGCCAGTTCTCTCACACCTGAAGCGACTTGCAATTTCTCAAGTCACTCCTGACACGACAAAAAAACAACAACCAGTAAGCCACATAAAAAACAACAACCACTTATTCCAGTTCAAAGAAGATAATCTGGATTTCGTATGGCAGTGTAGAAAGGGCCTCAGTTAACCAGAACTCAAGTGATTGGCACTCTCAAGAAACTAGTTAAAAAAACAACAACCCTGAAACAATACTACTTTAAGTACTTGCAATATTAAAATTAAATTAAATTGAACTGCCATTCAGAAAGCATTTTTGTAATATACAGTAGAGCTGCATTGCACTAAGTTTGTCTTTATATGTCATGACTGTATTTTTGTGGTTGCATTCCAACCTTCAGATCATGTTTAATACAGAGGTCCCACCTAAACTGCCACATCATGCTGTTGAAAGTGCATTATACAGTCATTGTAGACTCATATAATGCAGTTTTGCTGAACGAAATATTAACAACCTAGATATGCAGATGATACCACTTGGATGGCTGAAAGCAAGGAGGACATGAAGAGCAATGTGAAAGAAATATAGTTCCTGGTTGCTTAAGGGATACTATTAACATAGGACTAATACAGTACTCCATGCTATAGACTCTGGTCCCATCTACACTGCCATATAATGCAGTTTGAAGCATAATGCAATTCAGTGACATTGAACTGCATTATATAGAATCATAGAATCAAAGAGTTGGAAGAGACCTCATGGGCCATCCAGTCCAACCCCATTCTGCCAAGAAGCAGGAATATTGCATTCAAAGCACCCCCGACAGATGGCCATCCAGCCTGTGTTTAAAAGCTTCCAAAGAAGGAGCCTTCACCATACTCCGGGGCAGAGAGTTCCACTGCTGAACGGCTCTCACAGTCAGGAAGTTTTTCCTCATGTTCAGATGGAATCTCCTTTCTTGTAGCTTTATTATTATTATTATTATTTATTTATTTATTTATTTATTTACTTCGCTTATATACCGCAATTCTCAGCCCAGGGGCGACTCACTGCGGTGTACAACATAGAAAAACAGGTGCAAAATACAAGACATAGTGTAAAATAATCCACAATTCATCATTATCAAAAAACATCCTCATCAAAAACATCAACATTACTACAAAAGCCATTCCGTGTCGTCTCATCGTCAAACCCAAAATCTGGTATCATTTCCGTTGTTCCATTCCTATGGTCAAATTACCAATCATTGCACTTCTTGTTCAAATGCCTTCTTAAACAGCCAGGTCTTTAGTTTCCTGCGAAATATCAGCAGGGAGGGAGCTAGCCTGATGTCCACGGGAAAAGTGTTCCACAGCCGAGGAGACACCACCGAGAAGGCCCTATCTCTCGTCCATTGTTCCTCGTCCTAGTCTCCAAAGAAGCAGAAAACAAGCTTGCTCCCTCCTCGCTGTGGCTTCCTCTCACATATTTATACATGGCTATCATGTCTCTTCTCAGTCTTCTCTTCTGAAGGCTAAACATGCCCAGCTCTTTAAGCCGCTCATCATAGGGCTTGTTCTCCAGACCCCTGATAATTGTAGTTGCCCTCCTCTGGACACATTCCTACCGGCTGTTAGGAATTGTGGGAGTTGAAGTCCAAAACACCTGGAGGGCCCAAGTTTGCCTGTGTAGACGCATCCCATGTTTGCAATTCTCCCTTTGGGCACCTAAGCTGAGCCCACAGGTGGAACATTATCCAAATCCTTTGCCTCTGGTACATGGAATATATAGAGATTTGGGGCTGCCCGTGTTTTAAAAAAGGGTTATTGGAGTCTTTAATGTTTGGAAAGGAGCTCCAACTATAATAGCCGTCAGGGGAGAATCATGTGCCCCTTAAGACCTTTCTTGTGATTCCACTTTTCCCTGCTGGAAATGATGCATGTCAGTCACATGGAGTTATAAGCTTCAGCGGAAAGCAGTAACTTCTCCAGAGGGGAGAGTATATGTAACAGGTCCCAGATCCTGACCTCCGTACCTTTGGAGGGATGCAGTGCCTTCAAATGCAACATATACACCGAGCTACGGCAGTTAAAATGGTATCAAACTGCATTAATTCTACAGTGTAGCTGCAAACCTCCAGGTTTGGAAGAGATTTACTGCAAATACCTGCTACAAACAGTTTTCCAAAAGAGCAGAAGGAGTCAATGCATAGGTTGCAAAAACTTGCAAAATCTGGCAATATAGAAGGATTAGAGATATTGACAAGCTGGAATGTGTCCAGAGGAGGGCGACTAAAATGATCAAGGGTCTGGAGAACAAGCCCTATGAGGAGCGGCTTAAAGAGCTGGGCATGTTTAGCCTGAAGAAGTGAAGGCTGAGAGGAGACATGATAGCCATGTATAAAGATGTGAGAGGGAGTCATAGGGAGGAGGGAGCGAACTTGGTTTCTGCTGCCCTGGAGACTAGGACACAATGGACTTACTTACTTAGGTGATCCCTCATTGGCCGAGTAGGATAGTCTTCCAGGATCAGAATCCTTGTGAGTCTGTAGGTGGCTGTGGAGCCCTATTCTTGATCTGCATCTTCTTCCCCAGTGAGGGCATTGGTTTCCAGGTGGAAGGCGGTCCCGGTCAGGGTTGGCTTGATGCGCCTTCCTCTTGGCACGTTTCTCCCTTTCACCCTCCACTCGTGCCTCTTCAAATTCTGCAGCACTGCTGGTCACAGCTGACCACCAACTGGAGCACTCAAAGGCCAGGGCTTCCCAGTTCTCAGTGTCTACGCCAGAGTTTTTAAGGTTGGCTTTGAGCCCATCTTTAAATCTCTTTTCTTGCCCGCCAACATTCTGTTTTTCATTCTTGAGTTTGGAGTAGAGCAACTGCTTTGGGAGACAGTGGTCAGGCATCTGGACAATGTGGCCGGTCCAACAGAGTTGATGGCGGAGGACCATCGCTTCAATGCTGGTCTTTGCTTTTTCCAGAACGCTGATATTTGTCCGCCTGTCTTCCCAAGAGATTTGCAGGATTTTCCAGAGGGAGCGCTAATGGAATCGTTCCAGGAGTTGCATGTGACGTCTGTAGACAGTCCACGTTTCGCAGGCATAGAGCAGGGTTGGGAGGACAATAGCTCTATAAACAAGCACCTTGGTATCCCTACGGATGTCCTGGTCCTCAAACACTCTCTGCTTCATTCAGAAAAATGCTGCACTCGCAGAGCTCAGGCGGTGTTGTATTTCAGTGTCAATGTTGACTTTTGTGGAGAGGAGAGTGGCTGCCAAGGTAGCGAAAATGGTCAAAATGGTCAAGATTTTCCGGATTTTCCGGAGGCAGTGCTGATGGAATCGTTCCTGGAGTTGCATGTGACTTCTGTAGACAGTCCACGTTTCGCAGGCATATAGCAGGGTTGGGAGGACAATAGCTTTATAAACAAGCTTTATAAACAAGTCTCACACAATGGAACAATGGATTCAAACTACAAGAAAGGAAGGACTTCCTGACTGTGAGAGCTGTTCAGCAGTGGAACTCTCTGCCCCAGAGTGTGGTGGAGGCTCCTTCTTTGGAAGCTTTTAAACAGAGGCTGGATGGCCATCTGTCGGGGGTGTTTTGAATGCAATTTTCCTGCTTCTTGGCAGTGGGTTGGACCGGATGAGTCATGAGGTCTCTTCCAACTCAGATTCTGATATGATTCTATCATTATACATGGAAATTCATGCTTTTGGAAAAGCTTTTTGGTCAGTTTAGATATCATGGTTTGGAGCACATGAGTCCATTTGTAAGTAATATTGAGCATGTGAGTTTGTAGGAAATTACTTAGAGGACCATGATAATTAGCGAGCAGACTTGGTTAATTTGCGTCTCATTAGCAAATGTCCCCATCCTGAACTGGCCCAGCCTGCTTCGAACTAAGGACCCTTTCATACGACTCCGTTGTGGTTTTGATCCTGCTTTAATTGCCATATCTGCATCCTATCAAAAGGCTCATGAAAGGAAGGTTCTCTTTCCTGTGACATTGAAACTGTACCAAATGAGTCTTTTTTTTTTTTTGAAGGATGCAGCGAATATATTTATAAGCGTTGACATGCCCACCATTGTAATTGCTGTCATTGGGTCATCATCCCCACCGCAAAAGGAATGCAGCTCGACACCACTTTTATTGCTATAGAGAAATGCCTTCAAGGAATGATAAATTGAACTATAACCCCTGACCTGACCAAACCTTGCAAAATAATGTCCTCGGAAGCACTTTATTTTCTACCTACTAGTGCAATTAAACCCTACTTTCGTCCTTCTGATCCCCTGTCCAGATGTGCTGTCACACGCTGGGCCTGTGCATAAGACTGTAGACAGGACATAAATTCTGTGTGCCCAACGGGACGCCGGGGCTGCCTCAGATTAAAGACCCTTGGATTTCCTTAAAACAGAGTCTTTAGATTGCTTAAAGGTTCAATAAAGTTCTTTATTAATGAAAACAAACAGGTACTTTAAGGTTTTCTTAACAGTCTATTGGCTCTCTCTCAATCTTGTTCACAGGGAACAGGCACTATCTTCATAACTGTAACTAATGGGGAAATCCTTAACTTCTAATCTGGGCAGTCTGTCTTTGCCTCTGTTGGCGTGGAGCCCCTGCACCCGGTACCAACTGCGTCTGGCTTCCGCGAGTGACCCTTACCAAGCAGAGCTTTGTAGACTTCCAGGGGGAAAAGAACTCAGGTTTCCATGATGGCTGACTGAAGTCCTTCAGCAAAGGAACTGTAGGGTTGTATAACCCCAGCCAAGCTGTGGGCTGTATATCTCCCCGGCCAAGCCGTAGAAGACGAAGCTTTCTACAGTCAGGAGCTCTTGGTATTATGTCCTGCATGAAAGTGTGTGGACTGAACCCAAAATGACTCCTATCCCCTCTAAAACCCCAAAAGGGGGCGGGATCAAGGAACCTAACTATAATTGACAGGTGGCTTGCCCTATGATTGCAGCCAAAAGAAGCCACCTATCTGCAGAGTCCCTGAAACTTAGGGCTACAACAAACATTCAATGCAAAGCAAACAAAATTGGAGCTCCTGCTACAGCTGTACCTGCACACCAGATACAATACATTGCCTTCTCACCTAGTGTTTTTAAACTTTTTAATCCTTGCTATCGGCCCTGCCCACTGTGATTTATTTTCGGTGTTTAAATTATTGTGATTTTACATTGTTTATGTTTATTTATATTGGTTCTTGTATTTTTTTTTTACTTTGTTACTTTATTTTTATTATTTTATTTTTATTGACAAGCTGGAAAGTGTCCAGAGGAAGGCAACTAAAATGATCAGGGGTCTGGAGAACATGCCCTATGAGGAGCTGCTTAAAGAGCAGGATTTTGGCCTGCATCAGTAGGAGTCTAGTGTCTAGATCCAGGGAAGTCATGCTACCCTGAATTCTGCCTTGGTTGGACCACACCTGGAATATTGTGTCCACTTCTGGGCACCACAATTGAAGAGAGATATTGACAAGCTGGAATGTGTCCAGAGGAGGGCAACTAAAATGATCAAGGGTCTGGAGAACAAGCCCTATGAGGAGCGGATTAAAGAGCTGGGCAGTGGTGTAGGGCGCAGGCACCCTGTGATAATGCGGCATGTCTCATTAAGAGCCACATCCACTGTTGTAGCGTGGTGAGATGTGTTCCACACTGGGCATGCATACTCAGCAGCAGAGTAGCATAGCGCAAGGGCAGATGTCTTCACTGTGTCTGGTTGTGATCCCCAGGTTGTGGCTTCAGTTGGAGACACTGCATTGAGTTGTTGGGAATAGGACTAGATGGCCTCTGGAGACCCCTTTCACCACTGAAGAAGAGAAGGCTAAGAGGAGACATGATGTGAGAGAAAGTCATATGGAGGAGGGAGCAAGCTTGTTTTCAGCTTCCCTGGAGACCAGGACGCAGAACAATGGCTTCAAACTACAAGAAAGGAGATTCCATCTGAACATTAGGAAGAACTTCCTGACTGTGAGAGCCGTTCAGCAGTGGAACTCTCTGCCCCGGGGTGTGGTGGAGGCTCCTTCTTTGGAAGCTTTTAAACAGAAGCTCTCTGTTGGGGAGATGGTGGCGGGGTATAAATAAAGTTATTATTATTATTATTATTATTATTATTATTATTATTATAAAATGGGACTTGTAGTTTTACAAGATCCTCTATCAAAGAGTGCTGGTGACTCACCAAATTACAAATCCCATTATTACCTAGCATTCACCCATAGCAATTAAGGTGTTGGGTTGCATTGGTTTTATGGTGTAGTACAGACATTCTCAAACTGCGGCCCTCCAGCTATTTGGGCCTTCAATTCCCAGAATTCTCAACAATTGAACAAGCTTATTAGGGCTTCTGGGAGTTAGAGGCTGAAACAGCTGGAGGGCCGCAGTTTGAGGATGCCTGGTGTAGTAGATACATCCTTTGTTGATGTAGATGTCAACAAAGGCCAGGGTTCATATCCCTTGAGGAAGTCACACTCTCTCAGCTTCTGGGGAAAGGAAAGGCAAGCCCAATTTTAAAAAAACTTATCAAGAAAGCTTCAATGGGGTTGACATAAATGATAATTATTTGGAAGGCATGACAAAGACAAGCTGGTGACTTTAAGCATATACATGTTGATAATTTCCGCTCTCTTGGCAGCCACTTCTCCACAAAAGTCAACATTGACACTGAAATGCAACACCGCCTGAGCTCTGTGAGTGCAGCTTTTTTCTGAATGAAGCAGAGAGTGTTTGAGGACCAAGACATCCATAGGGAGACCAAGGTGCTTGTTTATAAAGTTATTGTCCTCCCAACCCTGCTATACGCCTACGAGACGTGGACTGTCGGCAGACGTCACATGCAACTCCTGGAATGATCCCATCAGCGCTGCCTCCGAAAAATCCTGCAAATCTCTTGGGAAGACAAGCGGAGAAATGTCAGCGTGCTGGAAGAAGCAAATGCCACCAGCATTGAAGCGATGGTCCTCCGCCATCAACTCTGTTGGACCGGCCACATTGTCCGGATGCCTGACCACTGTCTCCCAAAGCAGTTGCTCTACTCCAAACTCAAGAACGAAAAACAGAATGTTGGCGGGCAAGAAAAGAGATTTAAAGATGGGCTCAAAGCCAACCTTAAAAATTCTGGCATAGACACTGAGAACTGGGAAGCCCTGGCCCTTGAGTGCTCCAGCTGGAGGTCAGCTGTGACCAGCAGTGCTGTAGAATTTGAAGAGGCACGAATGGAGGGTGAAAGAGAGAAACGTGCCAAGAGAAAGTTGCGTCAAGCCAACCCCGACTGGGACCTCCCTCCACCTGGAAACCAATGCCCTCACTGTGGGAAAACATGCAGATCAAGAATAGGGCTCCACAGTCACCTACGGCCCCACCAGTACACTGATCTTGGAAGACTATCCTACTCGGACAACAAGGGATTGCCTAGGTATGCTATTTATCCATCTGCCTGGGAATCTGGTGGAGTCTCCTTCTTTGGAAGTTTTACGCAGAGGCTATCTGTCAGGAATGCTTGAATTGTGTATTCCTGCCTGGCAGAAGAGGGTTGGACTGGATGGCCTTTGGGGTCTCTTTCAGCTCTAGGAGTCTATCATTGTCTTGAGTCTGCAGTTTCTTCTTTGGGACAGCAGGGGGTGCTACAAAACCTGGATTCAAACACAACAGAGCCATTGCTGCTGAAAGCCTGCAAGATTCAGGATGCAAGAATTAGGCTATGTTTTGGTTCTTGCAATTTTTAATGCATTTCTTGGGCCAGCAAGGGAAGATTTGAGCAGGGCATGCATCTAATGGGAAGGCAGATGATGAAATGGGGCTCTTCTCCCAAAATATAATCTCCCCCAGCGTCACTTTAGATTTTTTGCATTACAAAGAGAGAATTTGAAAATGGTTCACACCAAGAATTCTTGTATTTCTCATGTCGCTTTGCTTGCATGTTTCCTTTGATTGCCTAAACTCATTTTAAGCAGATACTGAATGGTCATCTGCTGGGAGAGATTGGATTGTGTCTTCCTGCCTGGCCAAAAGAGGTTGGACTAGATAGTCTTTAGGGACCTTTCTAGCTTTATTATTATTCTATTATGATTATTATAGTTATTATTTCTGCTCTATTATTATTCTAATTATTGCTATTATTATTCTATTATTATTATTATTCTAATAATAACAATAATTAGAATAATAATAGAGCAACAACTTCTTAAAGACATAGGAGCCCAATCTTGGTTTTAACATGGCAACCTTAGTCTTGAATCAGGCAAGATCAGGAGGTAGCTTTGGATGGGGAAGAAAGTACACTGAAATATTGAAATCTACAAGCCATCAGACAATTTGGATGGGAAACATCCATCTTTTTCATAGACCAAAGCTTAGGATTGCAATTATTAGAATCTCTAGGCAGTGTGGCTAGTGGCTGGGGATGCTGGAAGAAATACCATCTTCAAGGCTTGCTCTTGCTTTGGGCAGAAGTCCTGGGTGCCTCCTATAGATGCATCTACACTGTAGATTATAGAATGGATGCAGTTTGACACCCCTTTTTAGCACCATTACTCCATCCTATGGAATCAAGGGATTTCTAGTTTGGTCAGTAAGTCAAAATATCTTATATGAATTCAGTTTGACATCTATTTTAATTGCCATGGCTCAATGTTGTAGAATTATGGGATGTGCAGTTTGGTGAGACACAGGCACCCTTTGCACAATAAGGCTAAATCTATATAAATAAAAATGTAATGTTCATTTGTGGGATTAACATAACTCAAAAACCACTGGATGAATTGACACCAAATTTGGACACAAGACACCTAACAACCCAATGTATGTCCTTCACTAAAAAAAAATTGATTTTGTCATTTGGGAGTTGTAGTTGCTGGGATTTATAGTTCACCTACAATCAAAGAGCATTCTGACCCCCACAAATGATGGAATTGAACCAAACTTGGCACACAGTTCTCCTATGTCTAACAGAAAATACTGGAAGTGTTTGGTTTTGGAGTTGTAGTTCACCTCCATCCAGAGATCACTATGGACTCAAACAATGGTGGATCTGGACCAAACTCTACACAAATACTCAATATGCCCAAATGTGAACATTGTGGAGTTTGGGAAAAATATAATCTTGACATTTGGGAGTTGTAGTTGCTGGGATTTATAGTTCACCTACAATCACAGAGCATTCTGAACTCCATCAAATGGGCCAAACCTCCCACACAGAATTCCCATGAGGGCCACAGCAACGCGTGGCAGGAGATGTCTAGTCTATATAAATAAAAATGTAAAGTTCGTTTGTGGGATTAACAGAACTCAAAAACCACTGGATTAAATGACACCAAATTTGGACACAAGACACCTGTCAGGCCAATGAGTGACCATCACTCATAAAAGCACTGTAAAACACAGTGGAAGAGACTTAAAGACCCCCAAAAGCAAAAAGATGCCACAGCGCAAGTGCAAAAGCAACTCCCCCGGCAAACAGGCAAACAAAACGTACAGTATCATATCCACACTCTCTTCTGGACTAAAGGTCCCAGCATCCTCTAGACTAGGCCCTTTAGGACAGGAGGATGATCCAAATGCAGTGATTCCAAGCTGCCAGCTTTCTTCTCCATGGATTTTTTTTGAGAGCATCCCAGTTCCTCCGTATTTTCCAGTCTCCTATTCCTGGATTGCAATTCCCAGCAATCCTCCTGATAGATAAGATAGATAGATGGAGATAGATAAGTAGGTAGGTAGATTGATCAGGAGGACTGCTGGGAGTTGTAGTCCAAGAATAGGTAGAGAAGGAAGAAAGTGGAGAAAGAGGAAGGGAAAGAAATGAGAGGGGAGGAAGAGAAGAGGAAGAGAAGGAAGGAAAGGAGAGAATGAAAGAACAAAAGGGAGGAAGGAAAGGTGGAAGGAAAGGAGGAAGGAAAGGAGGAAAGGAAGGAAGGAAGGAAGGAAGGAAGGAAGGAAGGAAGGAGGAAAGAAAGGAGGAAGGAAAGAGGAAGGAAAGGAGGAAAGAAAGGAGGAAAGAAAAGGAGGAAAGAAAGAAGGAAAGAAAGGAGAGAAGGAGAGAAGGAAAGAAAAGAGGAAAGAAAGGATGAAAGAAAGAAAGGAGGAAAGGAGAGAAGGAAAGGAGGAGAGAAAGGAGGAAAGGAGGAGAGACAGGAGGAAAGAAGGAGAGAAAGGAGGAAAGAAAGGAGGAAAGAAAGAGCAGAGAAAGAGGAAGCAACAACTCCCAGGATTCTATAGCATTGAGCCATGGCAGTTAAAGTGGTATCAAATTGCATTCATTTTACAGTATAGACCAGTGGTTCTCAACTTGTGGGTCCCCAGGTGCTTTGGCCTACAACTCCCAGAAATCCCAGCTATTAGGATTTCTGAGAGTTGAAGGCCAAACCATCTGGAGACCCACAGGTTGAGAACCACAGGTGTAGATGCACTTAGAGTGCATTTCTTAGTCGAGCATAGATGCAAGAACCTTAGGGCTCACTTGCTGGTCCCACAATTGATTGTCCTCAATCCTGAACCATCCAATGGGTGAAAGGCTTTAGAACCCAGGGCCCAACTGGAAGGCAGCCATTGGTTGTGGGTGATGTCACCCAGGAGTTACCTTGCACCTGCCCTTCTTGCCTTCTTCTCCCTTCCCACCTTTTCCCTTCCCGACCCCTATAAACTCAATTTCCAAGCAAAGAGCAAAAAGCAGATTGGCTCAGCAATGCCGCCAGCCTCAGTTTGCAAGGAGTTAACTTAAAGTGACAGGTGCAGCCAGCGAGGCGACAGGGAGAAGCCGCTGCTCTTCCATGTTCCTTGCTAAGGACTGTGCGGATGTCAGAAGCGATGTAACGGAGCAGGGATATCGGCTGCCCCAGTTTATGCTTCGGTGCGCGGCAGAGCTCCACACTGTCTGGAAGTAGAGCCTCACCTCTTGACCTTAGAGGGTGCTTCTCTACGCCATGGAATTAATGCAGTATGATGCCCACTTTAACATCTGTGCCTCAATGCTATGGAAACCTGGGAGCTGTAGTTTCACAAGGTCTTTAGCCTTCTCTGTCAGAGAGGGCTGGTGGCTCTCCAAACTAGGATCCCACAGCATTGAGCCATGCCACTCAAAGTGGTATCAAACCACATGCATTCTACAATGTAGACACAGTGAGGAATAGAAGCCCACTTTCCAGGAATGGAAGGCATCGCATATCCATGGGATGTAAAGGGTTGTGTTTTCCTGAATTGCAAAATGAGGTTGGACTGGATGGCCTTTGGAGTCTCTTCCAACCTTTGGATTCCATGTATTATTTATTTTATTTATTTATTCACAACATTTCTACCCCGCCCTTCTCCCCACGCCGGGGGGGGGGGGGGACTCAGAGCGGCTAACACAGGCAGCAATTCGATGCCACAATATCAATAAACAACGATATAAAACCATAAATACATAACAGATTAAAAAACAGTAACATTAATTATATAATCACATAGCTGTTTCCAATTATCATAACAGTCATATGGTCCAGTTCAAAGTGCCGCTGTGCCCGCTAGCCAAAAGCCTGGTTCCAAAACCACGATTTTAGTTTTTTCCTAAAGGAAAGGAGGGAGGACGACAATCTAATCTCGCTGGGGAGCAAATTCCACAAGTGGGGGGCCACCACTGAGAAGGCCCTGTCCCTCGTCCCCACCAGATGCGTTTGTGAGGCTGGTGGGACCGAGAGCAGGGCCTCCCCGGCAGATCTTAGGCTATGAGGTGGAACGTAGAGGGAGATACGTTCATACAAGTAAGCTGGGCCAGAACCATATAGGGCTTTATTAGAACCCAAGATGTGTTCGATCTGGAAGGAAAAGCAAAAGAGAGGTACATCAGATGTAGGGTCTCAAGGCTTGAGTCTCAAGATCTGGTTCCTCCAGCCTGCAAAAGTGGAGGAATCCCGGGGCAAGAATGCTGCCACACATGATAGCTGTTGTTTTATATATATTATAATACAGCTGTCCAATGCCCTGGACAGCAGAAATATCCAACCAGTCCATACTTCAGGAAATAAAGCCTGACTGCTCATTGGAGGGAAGAATAGTAGAGGCCAAGATGAAGTACTTTGGCCACATCATGAGAAGAAAGGAAAGCTTAGAGAAGGCAATGATGCTGGGAAAAATGGAAGGAAAAAGGAAGAGGGGCCAACCAAGGGCAAGATGGATGGATGGCATCCTTGAAGTGACTGGATTGACCTTGAAGGAGCTGGGGATGATGATGGCCAACAGGGAGCTCTGGCGTGGGCTGGTCCATGAGGTCATGAACAGTCGGAAACAACTGAACGAATGAACAACAACAACAACAAACATAATACAGCTGGCCTTCCACATTTGCTGGAGTAAGAGCCAGGGGACTCCCGTGAAAGCGGAAAACTGTGAATAAAGAAATTATTATTCTTTTTATTTTATCAGAGGTCTTCTTCCTAGATGATTCTATGGTCAACTTCTGCTAGAGACTGACCACATAATTGTACTGGAGAATCTAGGGATTCCAAGAGAAGTATTCTCCCTGGAATTCTTCTTAAACTTTCCCCACTTGCAATCCCTTTCTGCCCAAGAAATGTTCATGTGACCCTGGGTATATACGTAGATAAAATAGGGTTTATATGTATATAAAATAAAATCAAACATTTACTTACTTAGGTGATCCCTCATTTTCTGATGGCCTTCCAAGTGTAGTGTCTTGGCAGTGTATATGTAGGTGACTGTAGAACCCTCTTATTGATCCGCACTTTCTTCTGCACGTTCTTCCACACTGAGGACATTGGTTTCCAGGTAGGAGGCAGTTCCAGTCAGGGTTGGCTTGATGTGCTTTCTTCTTGACATGTTTCCCCCTTTTGCCCTCCATTTGTGCCTCTCTAAATTCCACAACACTGCTGGTCACAGCTGACCTCCAGCTAGAGTGCTCAAGGGCCAGGGCTTCCCAGTTCTCGGTGTCTATGCCACAGTTTTGAAGGTTAGCTTTAAGTCCATCTTTAAATCTCTTTTCCTTTACACCAACATTCCATTTTCCATTCTTGAGTTGGGAGTAGAGTAACTGCTTTGGAAGACAGTGATTGACATTCGGACAACATGGCCAATTCAGTGCAGTAGATGGCGTAGGAGCATCACTTCAATGCCAGTGATAATAAATCAATGCTACTGATAATAAATCAGTATTGGCAAGGGTTGTGGAACAGGCTGGTTTGGTTTTTTTTTATGAAGTCCAGCTGAAGCATTTTCAGCAGAGTCCACTGTAAACATTGCCAGCTGTTACTAACAGATTTGTGTAAATGGGTGGCGTTCAGAAATCTTTTCCTGTTGCCAAACGTTTTTGTAACCCCAACATTGAACACAGGGAACTCCATTTGAGGTTGGAACCCACAGTTCAAGAAGCAATAACTGGCATGACTGATAGAATATGACCATAGCTGCCACAAGACTGATCCACATCTACACAAAACTAAACGATCAGTAGAGATGGGGCCCAGGTCAACCTCCTCTGGACACCTTCCTGCTTGTCCATATGCTTCTCAGGATCATAGAATAATAGAGTTGGAAGAGACCACATGGGCCATCTAGTCCATCCCTTGCCATGCAGAAAAAGCACAAGCAAAGCCCTCCCAACAAATGGCCATCCAGCCTCTGTTTAAAAGCCTCCAAAGAAAGGATCCTCCATTACACTCCAGGCAGAGAGTTCCTCTGTTGAACAGCTCTTCCAATGGTCAGGAAGTTCTTCTTAATGTCCAGGTGGAACCTCCTTTCCTGTCATTTGAACCCATTGTTCCATTGCATCCTCGTCTTCTTGAATTACGATGTCCAGAACTAGATACAGGGTTATCCCAGGTATGTTCAGACCTAAGCAGAATCAAATGTGATTATTAGCTCCCTAGACACTATACTCCTACTGATGCAGACTAAAATTGCATTGGCTTTTTAAGGTGCTGCATTTTGGCCTGTAATTGAACATCAAAAAAACCAAAGTGCTCTTCCAGAAGTCACCAGCTAATCCCTCTCCAATGCCAGAAATACAGGGCAATGGTGTAACATTAGAAAATTTTGACTATTTCCGCTCCCTTGACAGCCACCTCTCCACCAAAGTCAACATTGACACTGAAATACAACACCATCTGAGCTCTGTGAGTGCAGCACTTTTCTGAATGAAGCAGAGAGTCAGGCCAGGATTTCGTTTCGGGGGGGGGGGGCTGATTTTTTTTCAGGGGGGGTTTCGGGGGGGGGCTGAGTTTCGGGGGGGGGCTGAGTCTGAGTGAAAGAGGGGCTAGCCTAGCAAACCTTTTGTATCGTTACCCCAATACCCCCATGCATATGGGATATATTGAGTATGGTGATCAGATCATGATATGAATAAACATAACAGTTTAAATAATGCACCATTAAGGCCTTTTCGCAAACCACCATGAAAATGCCTGCAGAGAGTGTTTGAGGACCGGGACATCCGTAGGGATACCAAGGTGCTTGTTTATAAAGCTATTGTCCTCCCAACCCTGCTATACGCCTGCGAGATGTGGACTGTCTACAGACGTCACACGCAACTCCTGGAACGATTCCATCAGTGTTGCGTCCGAAAAAATCCTGCAAATCTTTTGGGTAGACAAGCGGACAAATGTCAGCATGCTGGAAGAAGCAAAGACAATCAGCATTGAAGCTATGGTCCTCCGCCATCAACTGTGCTGAACTGTCCACGTTGTCCAGATGCCTGACCACCGTCTCCCAAAGCAGTTGCTCTACTCCGAACTCAGGAATGGAAAACAGAATATTGGAGGACAGGAAAAGAGATTTAAAGATGAGATCAAAGCCAACCTTTAAAACTCTGGCATAGACACTGAGAACTGGGAAGCCCTGGCCCTTGAGTGCTCCAGCTGGAGGTCGGCTGTGACCAGCAGTGCTGTAGAATTTGAAGAGGAGGGTGAAAGAGAGAAACGTCCCAAGAGGAAGGCGCATCAAGCCAACCCTGACCGGGACCACCTTCCACCTGGAAACCAATGCCGTCACTACGGGAGAACACGCAGGTCAAGAATAGGGGTTCACAGTCACATACAGACCCACCGCCAGTACAATTGGAAGACAATCCTACTCGGACAATGAGGGATCATCTAAGTAAGTAAGTAATTGCATTGGCTTTTTAAGGTGCTGCATCACACTGTAGTGTTGACTCATGTTTAAGACTCCTAGACTCCTTTCACATGGACTGTTTTCAAGCTAGGTGTCACCCATCCGATATCTGGGCATTTCATATTTAATGCCTAAGTGTGATACCATACATTACTCCTTGTTGCAATTTATTTGGTTAGTTCTGACCCAATCGGCTCTCTGATTTGTTAAGGTCTTTTTGGATCCTGACTCTCACCTCTAGTGTTTGCTCTTCTTTCCAATTTGGAGTAACTGGCAAATTTGATCAGCAAGCCTTCTATTCCATCATACACATTGATGTGTGCCTTCAAATAATTTCTGATTTTTGGCGATTTATGGTGAAACAGGGACCCTTGTGCCCCCAAGACTTCCTCTCATTTGGGTAGAAATGGCAACAGACACAAATACCTGTTCTAGTTCCCCTCCATCTTGCTCAGCGGGGCTATTTGCTCTAGCAAAGTTGCCTTGGCATAAGCAAAAGCTGCTCAGCAGACAGAAACACCAATTAGCATGGTAATTAAAAGAATGCAGAATAGATCTGCATAGTAATAAGTAATAGTTTGAGCTCATGAGGCTTGGGGCTGTTTTGCACTATATTTTGTTAATGCCCCACGAGACATTCCGTTCTCAAAGCCATGCTTGAATCTACAGCTGCACATCCGTTTCGATCTTAATCCAGTGCCAGGATTGTGGTGTAACACTAAAAATTCCAGCAAGTGGTGGGTTGCTGTCCTTTCCCCCCAACCACACTCCAGAATGGTCGCTGTTTGACATCACTTTGTATGTTAGACTAAGCATGCATCTAGACAACAGAATGAATCCAGTTTGGCAAGACTTGAACTGCCATGGCTCAAGACTATGGAATACTGGGAGTTGTAGTTTTATAAGGCACTAGCCATCCCCTCCCACACGTTGCTGTGGCCCACATATGTGGGAGGTTTGGCCCAATTGTATCGTTGATGGGGTTCAGAATGCTCTGTGAACTATTTAT
Organism: Anolis sagrei; assembly: GCF_037176765.1. Lineage (NCBI taxonomy): Eukaryota > Metazoa > Chordata > Lepidosauria > Squamata > Anolidae > Anolis > Anolis sagrei. Next base: position 241,778,565 of record NC_090024.1, on the reverse strand, counting down.
TTATTTATTTATTTATTATTTAAACTTATATGCCGCCACTCCCCTGGGGCTCGGAGCGGCTTACAAGAATGGCTAAAATCTAACAAAATTTAAAAGCAATTTAAAACAATTTAAAAACAACAGTATCAAACATTAAAAGCCTGTCGGAACAGGTATGTCTCACATGCCCTGCGGAAAGCTGGTAAGTCCCGCAAGGCACGGACTTCAGGTGGCAGAGTATTCCAGAGCGATGGTGCCACTGCTGTGAAGGCTCTGCGCCTGGTTGCCGTTAGACGCAAGGTCTTGACACTGGGAATTTCTAATAGATCCTCAGAACGGAGGGATCTCTGGGGTTGGGAGGGGGTGAGGCGGTCCCTCAGGTACATCGGCCCCAGACCATGCAAGGCCTTAAAGGAGAGTACCATCACTTTGAAAATGATCCGGTGCTCAATTGGTAACCAATGCAGCTGCAGTAAGATTGGTGTTATGTGGCATCTCATCGGAATTCCCGCAAGAAGCCGAGCAGCTGCGTTTTGTACCAACTTGAGCTTCCGAATCACCGACAGAGGGAGGCCAATGTAGAGGGCGTTACAGTAGTCCAGTCTTGAGATGACCGTGGCCTGGATCACCGTAGCTAGGTCGTCCCTGGACAGGTAGGGGGCCAGCCGTCTAGCCTGCCGCAGGTGAAAGAAGGCGGTTCTGCTCACGGCGGAGACCTGGGCCTCCATTATGAATCCCAGCAACTACAATTCCCAAATGTCAAGGTTCTATTTTCCCCAAACTCCACCAGTGTTCACATTTGGGCATATTGTTATTCTTGTAGAGTTTGGTCCAGATCCATCATTGTTTGAGTCCACAGTGATCGCTGGATGTAGGTGAACTACAACTCCAAAACCAACGGACACTGCCCACCACACCCTTCCAGTATTTTCTGTTGGTCATGGGAGAACTGTGTGCCAAGTTTGGGTCAAACCTGGCCTTAAAAGGAGCGTCAATACTATAAAATCCTGGGAGTTGTAGTTCCATAAGGTCTTTGGCCTAGGCTCTGGTGCCTTGCCAGACTACAAAATCCTAGGCGGAAGGCCTTGTAAAACTATAGCTCCTATGATCCCATAGCATTGAGCCATGCATGGCCTTTAAAGGAGCATCAATACAATGAAATAATGGGAGTTGTAGTTCCATAAGGTCTTTGTCCTAGGTTCTGATGACTTGCCAGACTACAAAATCCTAGGCGGAAGGCCATGTAAAACTATAGCTCCTATGATCCTATAGCATTGAGCCATGCATAGCCTTTAAAGAAGCATCAATACTATAAAATCCTGGGAGTTGTAGTTCCATAAAGTCTTTGTCCTAGGCTCTGGTGCCTTGCCAAACTACAAAATCCTAGGCGGAAGGCCTTGTAAAACTATAGCTCCTATTATCCCATAGCACTGAGCCATGCACGGCCTTTAAAGGAGCATCAATACAGTGAAATCCTGGGAGTTGTAGTTCCATAAGGTCTTTGGCCTAGGCTCTGGTACCTTGCCAAACTACAAAATCCTAGGCGGAAGGCCTTATAAAACTATAGCTCCTACGATCCCATAGCATTGAGCCATGTATGGCCTTTAGAGTGAAGGGGCAGCCCTTCAAAAGGAGTATCAATATTATAAAATCCTGCGAGTTGCAGTTCCACAAGGTCATTAGTCTAGACTCTGGTACCTTGCCAAACTACAAAATCCTAGGCGGAATGCCTTGTAAACTATAACTTCCATGATGCTATAGCATTGAGCCATGCGTGGCCTTTAAAGAAGTATCAATACTATGAAATCCTGGGAGTTGTAGTTCCATAAGGTCTTTGTCCTAGGTTCTGGTGACTTGCCAAACTACAAAATCTTAGGCGGAAGGCCTTGTAAACTATAACTTCCATGATCCCATAGCAACGAGCCATGCGTGGCCTTTAAAGAAGCGTCAATACTATGAAATCCTGGGAGTTGTAGTTCCATAAGATCTTTGGCCTAGGCTCTGGTGCCTTGCAAAACTTATAAAATCCTAGGTGGAAGGCCTTATAAAACTATAGCTCTTACAATCCCACAGCATTGAGCCATGCATGGCCTTTAAAGGAGCGTCAATACTATGAAATCCTGGGAGTTGTAGTTCCATAAGGCCTTTGGCCTAGGTGCCTTGCCAAACTTGACAGATTAGAGAGATGGGCCAAAACTAACAAAATGAAGTTTAACAGTGACAAATGCAAGATACTCCACTTTGGCAGGAAAAACGAAATGCAAAGATATAGAATGGGGGGTGCCTGGCTTGAGAGCAGTACATGTGAAAAAGATCTTGGGAGTCCTCGTGGGGAACAAGTTAAACATGAGCCAGGAATGTGATGTGGCGGCAAAAAAGCCAATGGGATTTTGGCCTGCATCAATAGGAGCATAGTGTCTTGATCTAGGGAAGTCATGCTCCCCATGCTCTACTCTGCTCTGGTTAGACCACACCTGGAATATTGTGTCCAATTGTGGGCACCACAATTGAAGAGAGATATTGACAAGCTGGAATGTGTCCAGAGGAGAGCGACTAAAATGATCAAGGGTCTGGAGAACAAGCCCTATGAGGAGCGGCTTAAGGAGCTGGACATGTTTAGCCTGAAGAAGAGAAGGATGAGAGGAGATATGATAGCCATGTATAAATATGTGAGAGGAAGCCACAGGGAGGAGGGAGCAAGCTTGTTTACTGCTTCCCTGGAGACTAGGACACGAAACAATGGCTTCAAACTACTCCACCTGGAGTGTGGTGGAGGCTCCTTCTTTGGAGGCTTTTAAACAGAGGCTGGATGGCCATCTGTCAGGGGTGATTGGAATGCAATATTCCTGCTTCTTGGCAGGGGGTTGGACTGGATGGCCCATGAGGTCTCTTCCAACTCTCTGATACTATGATTCTATGAAATCCTGGGAGTTGTAGTTCCATAAGGTCTTTGGCCTAGGCTCTGGTGCCTTGCCAAACTATAAAATCCTGGGTGGAAGGCCTTGTAAACTATAACTTCCATGATCCCATAGCAATGAGCCATGTGTGGCTTTTAAAGGAGCGTCAATACTATGAAATCCTGGGAGTTGTAGTTCCATAAGGCCTTTGGCCTAGGTGCCTTGCCAAACTACATCCAGGTAAAGTGATGTCAAACAGCTGAAATCCAATGTATTGGCTTTGAAGCCTTGTCTTCGTTTCTGTATGTCTTCTTTGTTTTCCAAGCCATCATCCTCATCATCCTCCATCACTTGGGGGCACAGGCCTGTTTTGATTTAACCCTAAAAGGCCATGTTGGCCTTTGTTTTGCATCCTCAGCATCCTCCATCTCCAAAATGCGGCCTAGTCCTCTGCTTCTCCTTTGCGAAGCCTTGTTGCCACGGAAACTGCCTCCACAGGACCAAAGCACTGGGAGGACCCATCACTCTAACCGGGCAGCCAATCAGGAGCGGCATCCTCGCAGTCGCCCCGGCGACCAATAAGCCCCCTCACCTGCTCTGGCCAATGGCAGGCTCACCTGCCCCAGGAAGCTCCCAGTCGCTCAGGCAACATCCCCAGGCCTCTTGGTGCTTCCCACCCACACCCTCCCCATGGCACACTTGGCGCGTTCCAAGGATGGGCAGCCAGCCATGCCGGCGAACCGTACCACAAATGGCCGATGGGGGTGTGCCACTCTTTGCCAATTAGGGAAATGATAAACATTAGCACATCTGTCTGGCCTGGTGGCCTTGTCTCCAAGAGCGGTCAGCCTTGCCTGTGTTGACATCCTCAAAACAAAACAAAACAAAACAAAACAAGGATTTTCAAAAAGGAAAGAAAATCCTATTACACTGAATGAGGTTTGTTTCCATCCTTTGAGGAGTGTGTAGTGCTTCCAAATAATAATAATAATGAAATAATAATAATAATAATAGAAATAATATTAATAATATTATTAATAAATATTAATAATATTAATAAAATACTAATAAATAATTCTATAGTGCTTCCGAATAATCATAATAGAAAAATAATATTAATAAATATTAATAAAATAATTAATAATAAATATTAACACTAATAAACAAGCAATCAATTAATAACAATTGAAAAGAAATAATATTAATAATATTAATAATTATTATTTATTATATTTATAAATATTAATAATATATTCTTGTAATATTAACACTAATAAATAAGCAATTAATTAATAAAATAATATTGCTTCTTCTTCTAATATAACAATGGGGTATAGGGCTTGTAATAATAATAATAATAATAATAATAATAAATATTGCTTCTTCTTCTAATATGATAACAATGGGGTATAGTGCTTCTAATGATAATAATAATATAAAATATAATGAGATTTGCCTCTATCCTTTGAGGGGTGTATAGTGCTTCCAAATAATAATAATAATAATAATAATAATAATAATAGAAAAGAAATAATATTAATAATAATATTAAATATTAATAATACTAATAAAATACTAATAAATAATTCTATAGCGCTTCCGAATAATCATAATAGAAAAGAAATAATATTAATAAATATTAATTAAATAATAAATAATAAATATTAACACGAATAAATAAGCAATTAATTAATAACAATTGAAAAGAAATAATATTAATAATATTAATATTAGTAATAAATATTTATAATATAAATAAATATTAATTAAATAATAAATAATAATTAAGACCAATTATTTATTTATTTATTTATTTACTGCACTTGTAGACCGCCGTTCTCAGCCCTAGGGCGACTCACAGCGGTGTACAACATATAAAAAAACCCACAATTTACAATAAGGCAATTACACAAACAACAATAACAACATCACTATCAATAATACAATTACACTAAATCATTCGCGACGTCTCATCATAGAATCACAATCCAATCTCGTTATCCATATTCCGTTCCAATCATCATTGCAAATTGTCGTAGCACTTAGTCAAACGCCTTCTCAAACAACCACGTCTTTAGTCTCTTGCGGAATGTCATAAGGGAGGGCGCCTGTCTGATGTCTACGGGGGGGTGTTCCACAGCCGGGGGGCCACCACCGAGAAGGCCCTATCCCTCGTCCCCGCCAGGCGTGCCTGTGAGGCAGGCGGGATCGAGAGAAGGGCCTCCCCAGACGATGTCAAAGTCCTCGTGGGCTCATAGGCCGAGATGCAGTCAGACAGGTATTTTGGGATTATTAATTAATAACACCCCTGTGAGTTGCCCCCAGGCTGAGAACAGTGGTATATAAGTAAAGTAAATAAATAAATAAAGTAAATAACAATTGAAAAGAAATAATATTAATAATAACATTAATAATATTAACATTAATAATAAATATGTATAATATTAATAAATATTAATAAAATAATAAATAATAAATATTAACACTAATAAATAAGCAATTAATTAATAACAATTGAAAAGAAATAATATTAATAATAATAAATATTTATAATATTAATAAATATTAATAATATATTCTTGTAATATTAACACTAATAAATAAGCAATTAATTAATAACAATTGAAAAGGAATAATATTAATAATAATATTAATAATATTAATATTAGTAATAAATATTTATACTATTAATAAATATTAATTAAATAATAAATAATAAATATTAGCACTAATAAATAAGCAATTAATTAATAACAAGAAATTACACTGCTTAGCCGGTATTGCACCACCTGACATCCACCGGGAAGTAGCAGCCAATAGTGAAAGAACCAAGGCAGTGGCATCTCCAGCTCACCCTTGTTTGGGTATCAGCCAGCACGTTAACGACTTAAATCTAGAAATAGTTTTCTAAGATCTACAGAGACACTCGCTGGAACACCTCAGCAAGCGAGAGTCCAAAAGTGGCAGGCTCAACCCAGAACCTCAACCAATGGCTGATACCAAATGAGAGACTCCCTCCTGGGCACACAGAAGACTGGGTGACTTGGAAGGCGCTGAACAGACTGCGCTCTGGCACCACGAGATGCAGAGCCAACCTTCAGAAATGGGGCTACAAAGTGGAATCCTCGACATGCAAGTGCGGAGAAGAGCAAATCACTGACCACCTGCTGCAATGCAACCTGAGCCCTGCCACATGCACAATGGAGGACCTTCTTGGGGCAACACCAGAGGCACTCCAAGCGGCCAGATACTGGTCAAAAGACATTTAATCAACTACGAAGTTTGCAAACTTTGTGGTTTTTTAAATCTGTTTGTTTATTTTGTCCTGTTAGAAATGTAATACAATGGTCTGGTTGCCCCTGACATGATAAATAAATAAATAAACCTGGATTTTATACAGCTGGGTAGAAGGGCCACAGAAATGGCTTGAAGGCACACAAGTTGACTACCAACCAAGAGCAACCCTATTTGTGCCATCCAAGGGTTAAACCATGGACCAAATGGAGTTGAGCCTTTGGAGGGAGGAGCTGTTCCTCTTATTCCTAGTGGGAGGGACCACCAAAAAAGCCATTTTGGGGAGCTTTGCTGTGTGTGTCCATGGCTAGCCTTTTCCTCTCTTAGTAGCCATGGGGCTACTAGGGTTTGCAAGCCAGCAAAGGCACCCAGTGCAAGAGGAAGCCCTTCTTTGGGATGCAACAAGAGTTAAAACAGAGACACAGACCAAGTGAAGAGTGCAAAATGTGTGGATGGATGGACTAGAGGTATCCTATCCAGGACCATGTGCAATGCAAAGAGGTGAGTGAGGGCCTGGGAGTTAGAGTTCTCCAAAAATATTTGCATCAGAAGTACAAATAACTGTTTTGCATTGAAATAGTATTACCATGTAATGCAGTTTGAATTGCATTATATGATTAGTAGACCCATATAATGCAGTGCTGAGGTTGCAACAAACTACAACTCCCAGGGTTCCATAGCATTGAAGCATGGCAGCTGAAGGGGCATCAAACTGCATTAAGTCATAGAATCATAGAATCAAAGAGTTGGAAGAGACCTCATGGACCATCCAGTCCAACCCCCTGCCAAGAAGCAGGAATATTGCATTCAAATCACCCCTGACAGATGGCCATCCAGCCTCTGTTTAAAAGCTTCCAAAGAAGGAGCCTCCACCACACTCCGGGGCAGAGAGTTCCACTGCTAAACGGCTCTTATCAATGGTGTTTATTAAAAGTAAATGATTGACCCTGTTTCTCTCTGGTTTGGATTGTTTCCACTTGTTTCAGTTAGGTAGTTACTTAGTTGCTTAGTATTTACTTAGTCTGAACAGTAACATTGTTACAGTTTGAGCACCCATTATATAGACTCCCACAATCTACAATTGACAGCATGGATGGTTCAGAAAGTTGTCACTTTTGCTCTCGTGCACCCTTCCATGCACAAAACTAGTATCAATATTGTGCATAGAATGACTTTCAGGCTGTGTATGATCCATATATGATGCACCAATGAATGTTATGTTTTGACTTGGGTCCCATTTTTGGGATAATTTCATTATGTACACACATGCAAAAAGAGATAAAATCCTAGAATCCTAGAGATGGAAGAGACCTGGTGGGCCATCC